>NC_136646.1:14386468-14733968 GCF_949748355.1 Melanostigma gelatinosum
ACATGCACAGACAGTCTAATTGGATTTTGTGAAGTCAGAGAACATGAGTTGCTCTATCCATTTAGAAAACATTGCAGTCTGTCCTATAACAGGTCATTGTGGATGTTATTGTGTCGCTGCTCTTGCCAGTGCTGCAGAGTTATTATGCAATAGGAATGAAAGACCATATGCTTCCTGAAAGTATATCCAGAATGTTGAGTCTACATTAAGTAGTTCAATGGGCACACTTGGAAATGTTAAGCTGATAGAGGTTACTGTCTTTGGCTTAAATTTCGAACTGATTAATACACCCATTGGCAATCTATCTCACACTCACACACTTCACTACGACACCAACATGCCAATAAACACACAGATGGAGAAGTGTTAACCCTGAAGCTCCCGCAAACATAGCGCTGATGTCTGAGCCAACACGAAAGCCTGCTGCCAACATTACAACAGCGTGCATCTCTCGTTTGAAAGTCATGCTTTCCTAATGCGTGTCTTATCAACTTGCGTGTATGTAAACAGCTTGAAACGCCTCATTCAAACGTGCAATGTCTTTGTACAGCCAAAACAAATGGACTGCCACAGCTCACGCTCGCCCGCCTGCTGCCTTTCTCTTTCCACTTCACCAATGGAAAGGCGTCAAAAATCGATAGATATTACGTTTTGAAATATGCGATTCCAGGCAAAAAAAACGCGGTCAATGGTCAATGTGGACCTCCGTTTATGACGGGATTTATTAAAGATGTTACTCTTACAATTAAAATGTCAATTTTTCAACGCTCTTTCTGTCAGATCAGTGTTGAGACAAACACAGCTATCACGTCCCTCCGTCCGTACGAATGAGGGGTAAAAAAGCCTCGCGTGTTTTGAACTGGACAGTTAGTGACGACGAGGAGGTCGGGGTCAGAAGGTTAAGAGTGCTCGGTTGCCATAGCAATGCTCACCAAAGTGCCCCGGAGGGAAAGGTGTGAAGTCCTCAATGGCTGCCTGGAGATGGATTTGAACATTGCTTTTCACACCCTCTCTTGGGCTGTCTCACTTTAATACCTGCGCGTAACCAAGGCAACCAGGGCAAGGACATCTCAGATTTAGTTTGGGGTTGTTGTTTTTTCCGGCGAGGCCATGCCTCGCCTTGCCATCTCTGACGTCTCTGCCTTGCCACAATTCAGCCAACATCATCAATCACTATCGAGGTGAAGTGCACGGCAGTCTGCTCGTGTCTCCGTGTCAAAACAAAACACCAGCGAAGGCGTTGCCCTCTCCGCAGACTCTCAGACATGAGGTGAGACTGGCAGACGCGTAGAGATGGTCTGCCAAGAGGTCCATCTTTTAAGTGAAGCCACCCAGCCCACACACACAAACACAGTCACACCTGCCCATTGCTTTATCTCAAACAATCACTCTCTCGCCCTCCCCTCATGCGTCTCCCTCTGTATTCCTCCTCTGTTCGTTCCTCCCCCGAAGAGCAGTACGAAGATGCTCCCTGAATTCTACTGTGTGGCCTGTGTTTGTGTTTAATTGGATGAAAACATGACACATAATGTGGAAGGAAAGAAACACGAAGGATCGAAGTCCATGTCGCCCGCAGCAACAGAAACCAGCAGCTATTTCTGGTTCACATTTTTCTCTTCTGTTTTTTTTCTGCTCCATTGAAACGGCGGCAGCTTCATGTTTTTCCATGCACTTAGGGCTTTTTTAAATTTCCTCCATCGCAGCCTGTCTGTGATGTAAAGTTACCGAGCATCACGAGATTTCACTCTCCGCTGCCACAAGCGTGAGTGCATGTGTGTGGGTGAGGACATGGGGTTTGGGCGTGCGCAGCATGTGGCGGCGTAGCGATCTCTGAAGTACTGTAGAAGGAGCGCTTTGATGTAGCTCTGTCTACCAAGAGTGCAACCAGGTTCTCTCCATTAGGGACATGCAGGTGTTTACTTCCACCTGCAAATAACCTGCAGCATCCGTCACACTGGAGCAGGACCACTAATGATAATAATAGTCCTATTGGAATCCAGGAAACATGTGCAATTGAAGTTGTGAGTTTGGACGAGAGAGGGAGAAGAAAGCTAAATCTCTTGTACAATACATAGATCTGAGCTTTAATGTGCCTCTGACGAGTACTAAAGTGGGCATGGTGAAAATAAATAAAACACTCCTCAGAGTGGTGAGCGCTTTGTGCTTATTCTTACAGTAGCTGCACTTCTTCCCTCCATATAGTGCCCTTTGTTAACACTCAGTTCCCACTGTACTTTATCTCCCAGTAGCCATTTGGACTGACGATTCCCAGCACAACCGCCTCAGGTTGATGTCTCCCAGCACGTGTGTTCATTGCTACTGCGTCCCTATGCTTTTATGGTATATGTGTTCAAAAGATGAGACCATGACAGACAGAGGGAGACAGAAAGCGATAAAGAGTGATACACCAGGATAAAAGAATGGTTTTACATAATTAAGCAGATAGAAGTGATTGCAGCAGCTTATCCACAGAGCACGAACTGAGCACATTCAGCACATCCTCATTATGAAGGTAAAGACTCCAAACTGTGGCTGATGGCTTAATTACAGTTCCACAGTGGAACAAATACTTAAGAGTCATTACGGAAATTCAAAAACCTTTTCCTGAACACACAAGCAGTCGCCGGAGAAGGTGCCTTCTTTCTTCTGTCGTGTTTGTTGTCTCTTTGTTTCAAACATGACTTTCTCCTTTGCCTCTGGATTCTGATGTGACCAATAAGAAAGAAAGAAATGCTTGTTTTTAATCTCGCTCTCCCAAACGAGCCTCTGCCAGTCCTCCGTACTCAAGTTCAAGTTATTTATAGTCATGCGCGCAACAATTACAGAGAAGCAGTTGTCTGCAATGAAAGTCTCGGATCTCAGGCTCCTCCAACAATGCGAATTAAATATGTAGAAGTAAATATATAGAGATAATCTATGTATCAAATATATGATATGTATTTGTGTTAGACAGGTACAGTAATTGCAAAAATAATAATAAATATTTAAACAGGTTGTAAAACAGTATGTAAATGTATATAATGGTGAGAACTTTAGTATTGTTTAGTTGTGAAGGGGTTGGAGGCTCCTGCTTCCACACTGCTCTGTCAAGCCCCACAGAGGCAGGCCGGCAGGCAGCAGAGTGTGGACTCAGCAGTTTCTCAGGAGTTAGTGTCTGAAGCCAGGCACAGGGGTTTTTATTCTCCAGCCTGCTTCTGCATTATTGAATCAGGGGGACTGCCTCAAACCTGAAACTGGACACAGCCGAGAGGCAACATGCAGATCTGATGAATCAATATCTTGCAGTGGAACGGTGTGAAGGGAAAGCAAGCAGCAAAGGGGACACTGGATCAGATAGCGACAGGGCAATGAAAGTCGTCTTTATGCCCCAACTGCTTATCTTATATATGTTGACACATGCATGCAGAAGTCCTGAGACACGTATATTGCACAGCACACACACACACACACACACACAAAGATAGATAGAAAACACACATCCCCATGCTCCGTCCCCTGAAGGCATTCATTAGATAAAAGGAAAACAGCTCTTTCCAGAGCTGCAGTGCAATTATTCAGTGTAGTCAAGCATGTCTCTGTGTGACAAAGCAAATTGCTTTTTCGGTTTGATGTTCCTGATACAGATAGGGCTTTCAAAATCTGAGGGGAAGCCTCGCGCGGCTGCTCCCGTCACTGCAAAAGATACCGGCAGTTATTTACCTGGCTGTGTGTGCTGGTGTTTACAGATGACTGTGTGCTGTGTATTTGCGTGCGGATGGCAGCGTTCGGCTGTACAGTACACAGGGTGGTGTGTGTGACAATCAATCAGTTGTGTTCCTTATTGCGTTTCAGTGAAATCCGGCTTGATTGATGCAGGTCTAGTGTGACATGGTGCGGTACAGTCAGTGTCGGAGAACTACGTAGATGATGATCCCGAGCACAGTGAAAACAGGCAGGCACCTGCTTAAATGTTTTTTTTGTTTTTCGCTGCACAGTTGAGGAGGCACCATGCACCAAGCTTCTGTTAAGTGCCTTTGATGTTTGCAGCTGTACCTCATTTAATTTCAGTTTCGATGGTGTGATGTTTTACAGGTGGTGTCATTTCAGAACTATAAATCGATACGAATTCTACCGTATATGCCAAACCGGCTAAAACCACCGACATGTCACTGTGGTTTAGGACATTTGTGAGGTTGTTTTTTAAATGGAAGTGAGCCGAGAAATGCATGACCCCTTTCTCGTGTCTGGAAGATGATTATCTGTCCCCTCATGTTAGGGCGAGTGAGAGAACTGTTCATGGCCACTGACTTCTTGTTTATCTTATTCTTGCCCCTTCCAGTAGGGTCCCAATCAATATCCAGGGAATCGGTGCGAGACAGAGGACAAGTCGTCTGAGGAGAGGCAGAGGGAGCGAGAGCGCAAGGACGTAGCAGAGCGCAGAGATTTATTTGTGCTGCTTGTTGGTCTGCGGGCCACACACAGGGAGACAAATGCTTATGGGAAGCTCCAGGAATCTCCTCTGTGATTATGGAGCACGTCAATTGAGTTTGTAATGATTTTCATCTCTGTACAATATTGACCAGCTGAAGTAATCTTAGTTTATGAAGACACTCACATTGGAAAACAGAGCAATGAAAGGCTGGAAGTTATTGGTGAGCTTTATTTAGTTTTTGAAACGTTACTCAAAGTCAATGTGATGTTATACGCCAAGCACCTTGAGGCTTGTATGATGCCTGTCTGGTGCGCTGGTACTCATGGTGGATTGTGTCTATGGAAGGATGGAGGGCAGGTTTTTATTTCCTTCTGGCTCAGAAGGAAATATGGTCATGTGCTGTCCTGCTAAGAACTTTGCTGTGGAGTGGTGGGGCGGTGGTTCCTTTTGAAAATCAGTCAGCTCTCAGGCTGTGAGTGCACAGTGCTCAGACATGGAGTTTTTGCAGGATGCATTCGTATTAACATATATTGAGTTGGCTTAGGGTGAAAGGCACAGCATGAGAGAGAGAGAGAGAGAGAGAGAGAGAGAGAGTAAGAGTGGGAAAGCCTGCAGAGGTTGACACTTTGTAAAGAAAAGTAAGAGAAAGACATTTGCCGTGAACCTGCAGGTGGAAGAGAGGGATTTAATGCACTGGTTCCACAGAGCTGCTCCTGCTCACCATACGCAGTCTGAAGAGCCCTGCGTGGGCACTTCAAAATACTCATGATTTATGCCTGTCAGCGCTGTCCATATGTGCCTCGAATATCTGATCAACTCCACTGATGTAGCTCTGCGCCTGCTCGGGGAGAGATGGGGGGAAGGGAGGCAGTGAGGGAGATAAGAAAAAACCAGGCTTGGAGAGCACAAATAGAAAAGCGACGGATGAGATGAAAGAAAGAACAAGAGACGGAAAGAAAACAGAGACATGGGGTATATGAACATAGACTTACAATTGAGTGAGAGATGCTGAATAAAAGAGGCTTACAAATGGAGAGAGAGAGAGAGAGAGAGAGAGGGAACGAAGGACAGATAAAGGAAGTGTGAGGCTGAGCGGTGTTGGGCCCTGTGGAAGCCACTGACCACTCTAATTATCCTCTATTTTCTTCAAACAAGGCTCGGGCATTGTGAGTCGGTCCCCTGGGACACAACCCGCTCCTCATTTTCTCTGAGATTCAATTCCACTCCACCCTCCCCTGTCCTTTACATATAAAACACTTTCTTCAATTATTCCTCTGACGTTCATATCTGTATTATTTGACGCCTTTGCCTATTCAGAGTGACTGCTCATTTCGCGCCACTCTAGAATCAATCCCAGGCTCATTCCAAGATAGGCTGAGAGAGTGCGTGTGTGTTCGTCGATGTGTGTGTGTGCACGCTGTGTGAAAAGTTGTTTGTTGAGTATGATTGAACACAAGAAACAGAGAGAGTGAGAGATTGGAGAAAAAGACACACCAGCAGAGGGAGGGCAGTATAATTTAAAAGGATTGTGCAAATGAAGGTGTGTGTGTGTGTGTGTGTGTGTGTGTGCGCACACATGCAAGAGTCAGGCCAAGGAAGTAATAGTGCTGGAGTGTGTGTTTGGTTTAATGAAGGTGTTTCCAGCTTGTGCTTGCCCTGCTCTCTCTCCCTCCTTGTGTAGGGCAGCATGGTTTGTTTGAGATCAAATGAGGCAACGGTTACACGGCAGATACCTTTCTCTCTCAATCGATTACAAACAAAAGGAGCATTCCATCAGAGGCCTTTAATTAACTCGAGGTGCTGCTGCACGCATTGCCATCTATAGCATACGGGCACATTGTTACTGTCTCACAAGAAATGGGCGTTGGCTTGAAGAATAGTGAGGGAGTGTTTCTTATTGAAATATTTTAGCTACATCCTTGACTGTTTGAGGTGGAGACAGTACTCTGCTGTGTGTATATAAAGCACGATCATCAGATGTCTGCAGATTAGACAGGTAGGTAGAGGAACACAGGAATGGATGTACTAATTTATTTGAGAGCAAACTCACCGAAACTCTCTCCAGTTGTTTAACAATTACGTCTCTCACTAATTTTCGTTTGGAAACTTCATCATGGTCCAGTGATAGTGATTTTGTATGAGCAGTTTAAAAAAAAGGGAATTGTGAAATTCAAACATGATAATTCGGTAAGCGGGCAAATTCAAGAAACAAAAGTGAAATAACATGATGGCAAATGTCGGGGAAAAATTGTTTTCATCTGACTTCTATGACACCATACATCTGTGCACGTGTATTTTCTATCTATTGGTTGAATTTTGGCTCATGAGCCAACAAAACAGCCTTTTTCTGTTTCTCATGAGAACCAAAGTTAGGGCAGCTTCCCAAGTGGTGGAGCTTTATAGGAAACAGATGGTTGCATGACATGTGTAAACATTCCTTCAACCACAGCGGACTGGCTAGCTAAACGTTGATGGACACGCTTTCCAGCTGATGGGGAAATGCGTCACTCAGACGTGCATTTAAGAAATCTCTTATTTGCCAAGAAGACAGAGTCTCCCTTTATTCTTCCAGGGAGGAGGGACTCTCTCTGCTCTTCAGCTGTATAGTAACCTATGACTCTGTTTCATCTGTTAGTGCACATTTGAGCTGTCTATGCTCGGTAGAAGTGTTTGATTTGTTTGTATGCGTTTTATAATCTTTTCTATATCTTATCCTGTAATAAATATTAAAAGACAGAAAGCTTAAGATACTTTTGATTTCTCTCAAGGAAATACCTTCATTTCCACCACAGCAAACGTACTGCGTGGCTGAGTTAAGTTGACTGTAGTCAGGGATGGGCAGTATTTCTATTACTTGTATTTGAAATACGTATTTCAAATACTTTTGAGTATTTTGTAATTTGTATTTGATAGGGCCGATAAAAATCAAAAGTAATTTGTAACAAAATACTTTAGAGTGGAGTAATTTTGTATTTAAAATACTCAAAATACTTTCTCCACGAATCAAAAAACAGTTTACGAGTTCAGTCTTCAAGTTCAGCGGATTGTCTGTCAATGTAAATGTTGTATCTGAGTGTGACAGATGTCAACTAGCTTGATGTATAGTTTATGTCTGGGTCTGGCTACATAGCCTATACATGGTGATGGTTATAATATCAAGCGGATGCTAACATGCTAATGATGCTAGCATGCTGTCTAGGCTAGTGCATAGCCAGTGTTTAGCAAGTTAACGTATCAGTCGACTAGCTAGCTATAGGAAGAGGGAGATTGGGAGCTTGTATGTTCATGATAACCTTATCAAGAGACGTCTGACCATCTAATCTTGCACTGTATTACAAGTTATGCTGTATCTTCTCAATGTGAATGACATAATGCCATATCAATTACTGTCAGATAATATAGTTCACAGTTAGCCAGGCTATGACAGTAAATGTCCATTTGTTAAAAAAAACATTAAATGTCCAATTTATTTTATTTAAAAGGCATATTATGAAAGTATTCTTAGTTTTATTATTTCATACATTTTACAGTTGGCCAGGTGGACAACATGTCTCAGCAAGATGATGTTCAAGAAGGACCATCAACAAGCACAGATGTGCTTCGTTATACTGACATTCTGTGACTGTTCTTCCTGTTAGTGGGCTTCACCAGAGCTTTGTGTACATCATATATAATTATATTATATTATTATTATATTATACAGCCCAAACCTGAATGCTCTGCTATACCAAATTGTGAGAAAACGGAAAATCCAGAAAAAATGATTTCCTATATTTTAAATACAAAATACATGTATTGTATTTTGTTACATTTTCTGGCACCAGTATTTTGTATTTTATTTTGATACATTTATTTGAGGGGTATTTTGTATCAAAATACATTTTGATGTATCTTTGCCCATCTCTGACTGTAGTTCACAAGTTTTCTTGTGAACGACACAACCTGAAACCTGTTTGCAAGTCGGCAACATTTGTATGCTGCTTACGGTCCCGAATATTTCCTGCCTTCCTGTCTCAGCCCTTCGGGTTTGCTTGATTTACCTGACTCCCGCTGACTTTAAAAAGCCTGCTTTTGGTTATTGTTCGAAGTAAACAGCCTGTTCGGCTTTCCTGCCAAGTCCTTTGTCAGGATTTAAATCCAGCGTGTGTCCTGTTGCCATTTACTGTGACACATAGATATCCAAATGAAAGAGAGCAACTCTCTCCAGGCTCCTGTGAGATATGGCCCTGTTTCACTCGCTAAATGATTTGAATCACTTGTCACGTTTTTACTTTGGGCCTTAGAAGTAGTTTTAACAGTGAGGTGTCTGTCAGAGCTATCAGCAGCACGTAATGCAAGCTTAAGCACATTGCTGTAACATATAGACAGCTTTTCTTTTAAAATGGGTAGCTCTACTGCTAATTGATTGACATATGTCAGTACTATAGATCTGTGTGTGGTGCACATTTGTCAAATGCACATTAACTGTGGCTGTAATTTGGACATGCTTGTTGTTCCAGCTTTCTTGGTTGACAATGTTAATAAAGTAAGTTCAACAGCACATTGCAATCAACATGATTTACTCTAAATTTGTATTTTTTACACATCAAGCATCACCTCAGTCAAGCTTCAAACATAATCACACAAAATCATGCAATAGAGTAAAGTAAACAACAGACTTCTACACAATCAACAGCAACTGCACCTTTGCTGTAAACCCGTGTAGCTGCAGAGGGTCATACAATGGGAGAGTTACAGATTTCAGCTTTAATGTGTGACTTTTGATGAAAAGCCTTAGGTTGTTGTGGGTGGAGGGTATTTATGTATTATATACTGCTTTCAAAAAAAAGCTCTCAGGCCTTATTTGTTTAAATTCCTGGTATTTGAAAAAAGAGAAGAAAATTCAGGATCAGGGACTTGGATTAAAAACAGATCCAAATCCAGATCTTTTGCTTTTTGCTTTTTACCTGAATCTGATCGAAAAAATAACCATATAATGACATTTGAATGGAGAAGTTTTGATACTACTTGGTACTGGGTGAGCACCAGTCCTAACAGTGGTGGAAATTAATCTTATTAATTTCCCTGTGAGAAATAACCGTGATGAAGGTTTTACAGAGTATATACAGTATGTTTCACACACACATTATCTCGTCCCCCCCCCCTTCACAGGCGTATTCCCTTTTCGACCAAGGCTGAGTCCCAGGCCTGAACAGGTGTTGTTATTCCTGCCTGTTGTGAGAAAGGATCAGTTTGTGAGCTCCCACAAACATCAGGTTGAGTCTACAACATAATACAGACATAAGATACATAATGCAAACATAATATAGATAATACAGACATAATATACATAATACAGACAGAAGATACATAATGCAGACATAATATAGATAATACAGACATAATATACATAATACAGACAGAAGATACATAATACAGACATAAGATACATAATACAGACATAAGATACATAATGCAGACATAATATAGATAATACAGACATAATATACATAATACAGACATAATATACATAATACAGACAGAAGATACATAATACAGACATAAGATACATAATACAGACATAAGATACATAATGCAGACATAATATAGATAATACAGACATAATATACATAATACAGACAGAAGATACATAATACAGACAGAAGATACATAATACAGACATAAGATACATAATACAGACATAATATAGATAATACAGACATAAGATACAAAATACAGACAGAAGATACATAATACAGACATAATATACATAATACAGACATAATATAGATAATACAGACATAATATACATAATACAGACAGAAGATACATAATACAGACATAAGATACATAATACAGACATAATATAGATAATACAGACATAATATACATAATACAGACAGAAGATACATAATACAGACATAAGATACAAAATACAGACAGAAGATACATAATACAGACATAATATACATAATACAGACATAATATAGATAATACAGACATAATATAGATAATACAGACATAATATACATAATACAGACATAATATAGATAATACAGACATAATATACATAATACAGACATAATATAGATAATACAGACATAATATACATAATACAGACATAATATACAAAATACAGACAGAAGATACATAATACAGACATAAGATACATAATACAGACATAATATACATAATACAGACATAATATAGATAATACAGACATAATATACATAATACAGACATAATATAGATAATACAGACATAATATACATAATACAGACAGAAGATACATAATACAGACATAATATACATAATACAGACATAATATAGATAATACAGACATAATATAGATAATACAGACATAATATACATAATACAGACATAATATACAAAATACAGACAGAAGATACATAATACAGACATAAGATACATAATACAGACATAATATACATAATACAGACATAATATAGATAATACAGACATAATATACATAATACAGACATAAGATACATAATACAGACATAATATAGATAATACAGACATAATATACATAATACAGACAGAAGATACATAATACAGACATAAGATACATAATACAGACATAATATAGATAATACAGACATAATATACATAATACAGACAGAAGATACATAATACAGACATAAGATACATAATACAGACATAATATAGATAATACAGACATAATATACATAATACAGACAGAAGATACATAATACAGACATAAGATACATAATACAGACATAATATAGATAATACAGACATAAGATACAAAATACAGACATAAGATACATAATACAGACAGAAGATACATAATGTATTTTTAAGAGCAACGTGACACAATTATTAAATAAATGAAACACACAGTCATATGTGAAGTATCTAAGTCACCTTGTGTTGGAATTGTCTTTAAAGGTTGTCATGGTGAAAGTGAGGCAGACAGTGAAGGTTACCCGACGTTTCTTCAACAATGACTTTGAACCCATTTAAAAAGTGAGTCACATTTATTCTGTGGGCACTATAGTCTGTTGTACCTTTTGCACTCTGGGCTTCGTTCAGAATTTACATCTGGCAGGTGTATCCATATTCAGTGAGGGGCTTTGCCCCAGTGGGAGTGATGTTAGCACACAGCTAATAGGCACACTCGGCTCATACTGTCAGGGGGACAGGCCTCAGCTCCACAGGAAGCTCAGGGGATCCAGATGAAGGAGATATGAACTATATGTGTGTGTGTGTGTGTGTGTGTGTGTGTGTGTGTGTGTGTGTGTGTGTGTGTGTGTGTGTGTGTGTGTGTGTGTGCGCGCATGTATGCGCTGGTTAGGGGCACATCTGCATGGGCTTGTGCATATGTGTATGTAGCATGCGGTGTGTGTGTGTTAATGTGAAACTGTGTGTACACATAGAGGAAGGGCTGCTGTTCCAGTCTGCTAGCTGACAGAAAGTCTCCTGGTTAATGAGCAGCTGTCGGCCATCACTATTCATGAGCCCTGTCACTCACCTCCTCTCTCAAAGCACCAGCACCTGAAACCCTGTAACCCCTAGTCTCTCATTAGCACTGCAGCAGCAAAGGCACACACACATCAACACACCATATATAACCTCGAACATAACCATACAACATGACCGTAATAGTGGTACACATGTGTAAAGATGTTAAAAAAGCATACAGCGCACAGAGCGCCAGTGGATCTCGCACCTTCAATAGAATTCAAATTGAAGTATTGTGGTTTAAACAGATTAGGTTCTGGTTTATTCAGACAGCAAAGGATTCAATCAGTGCATCGCTGCACTTTCATCTGATGCTGAAACAGGCGTGCATATGGGACTTGACTAGACATGGCTGTTTGATGTGTCCTACGGGAAATAGATAGAGAACCGGGGTTTAACTAAAGACCACTGTATGACGTGGTTCAAAGTAACTGAAATACCTGCATGAAGACTTCTCTCAATGATAGTGTCTTTATATTACGTCGGCCTGCTTCTATCGTTACATAGAATACACTGTACAAGAGCCTTCTGTATTTATTTGAGATGCTGAATTTTAGAGAAGTCATTAGCAGATAGTTACCATCCCTCTTAAACGTAAGGTGTTCGGTTGATTGCAAAGTAATAATCGAATGCAGCCATGATTACTGTGTTCTCAATTTTCTGATTACCTCTGTACCAAGTGAATTCACCCTCAAAGCCACTAATACAATTTTTGTGACCGTACTATGAATGTGTACTGCATGTGTGAGGGAGATAAAGATTTTGACCGTGTAGTATACAGTGGTGGAAGCAGTATTTAGATCTTTTACCATAAAAATATTCCAGCATGCTAAATACAACAGTGCAACAATGCTTTGTGACAAGAAAATATCCATATTTTTGTGCGAAAGAAATAGCATATATATATATATACGCAAGATGCATACATTGAAAAGTACAAAACTTGGGTAAATGTTACATTCCACCACTGACGGAAAGACAGACACCGAAAAAACAAGTGATTGCAGCAATAATTCCGGATTTGCAGATTCAGAATATTGCTTCATGTCTCAGGTTTGTTCTAAATTATTCAAGAGCAGCAGAGTCAGGCCCAATTGTCCTCATTGCTGTGAAACATATGAAAGCATAATTCAAACGTGGGGAGAAAGCGCTGCACTTTATCCCCTCTGCAGGTGTATTGATTACTCTGCCTTTTCCATTTTGCTTGCATAAGTACAGAGATTACGAGACAACGATGATTTTGTACAAGAGACCGAAAACATATTGCCGTCTTTAAAAACTCAGTTCCTGTTCCCTCACACAGGTATTTTTCCTATATGTCTCTTTCGACTCTGTCACGCAACAAGCTCTGCTTCCTCTGCAGTTCACCCTTGCCTTTGCAGTATTTATGAAAAGTGTCCAGGTGCCCATGAAATGCTGCCACATCTGATTCTCTGTGATAGCATAACAACCGTGTTAGTGCCGCCACAGGAACTGAGGAAGGAAAGGGAGGGAAAGGGGAGGGACGGCGAAGGAAAACAGGTTGGGGGATGACGGAGTGAGAGGTGGAGAGAAGATGAGGATTTCTTTGCATTCAGGACCACGGACGAGCAGCCAGACTCATCGAGGTGAATGGAAACGATCAGTTTCCCTGGCTTTTCAACTGAGGTCTGAGCCAGTGTACTCCCACAGCATAATCACTCAGTCTCTGTCTCTCTTGCACTCTTTCCTCGGCTGCCTCGTCTGATTTATGGGAAAAAATCATCTCTATTGAGCAATGGGGTCATGCAGTTATCACTCTCTCTCTCTCGCTCACTAACAAATCAAAGACACACACACACACACACACACACACCCAAAGCCGAACACAGATCCCCTGTGACTATTCCTCCTGTTTTCCTGATCAGGGCTAAGTTTGTTCATTAACACACTGCCTTGGATTTATGAACAGCTGTGCGTGGTTAAATTGGCCTGAGTGATTCATACAACACATCGGCCTGTCAAGTGACTGTGGCTCTCTTTCTCTCTTCCTTTCTGCTCTCTCATTCTCATCATACATCAATTTATCTCTGTGTCCCTCTCCCATTGTGGTAAACAAGACACCACTGATTACTGTGGCTGTCTTGGGGAGCTTGCAGATAACTTTGTCCTCCCCTTTACTGGGGCCTTAGTTAAGCCACAATGGCACAGCAGATATGGTCGTTGCCGTGGACGCTGAGAGCTGCGGCAGACGGCAAATTAGTAGGAGGATGTGTGTGCGTGTGTGTTGGAGGCGGCGGGGGTGTTCTCAAGCTGTGTGTTTGAATCTGGGCTCTCTATCTGCCAGATATCTCTCAAACGCAGAGGGCCTTGAGTCTCCGAACCATCACAGCGCCCTTTGTCCACTCGCCCAGGGATTTCTATTGCCCTACCTCGCCTTCAAGTCATTTTTGTCGAACTGCTCTACGAATGTTAGCTTTGTCGATAAGCGCTTTTGATGGGAAAGGCATCTGCGGAAATGATTCACCCCACCCTTCCTGAGATAAAGGAGCTGTGGATGGGACATGGCAGGAGAGGCGCTTGCATGCACACTAATAAGAGTACACCCTGCTTAGCGGCAAGTGCTCCTGATTTCACATACCCACGCAGACGCATCTACAGGCCTACGCATCGAGGAGCACGTTCAGCACAAGCTGGAGATGATCCAAGTTATTCCCACTCGGAATGCCACTTGTACAGTACAAGATGCTAAACTGAGAGCAGCATGCACACTTCTACACACATCAGTGGCGTGGAAAATAATGTCCACTGTTATCGACTTTGACACGACATCCGGATTTGTGTGGATGTGTTGAGACCAAGGGGGTGTCCCTGTGCACCCGGAGATGTAGATATTCCCACTGACTCTCTCCCTCTCTCTGATGAATGAACGTCTGTTTAATTTGTACATTTGTGACACGTTCAGCTTAGTTAGAATCAGTGTCACAGGAGAGGAGCTGAGGGCACGGGCAACTAGAAAGAGCATCGAAGGGAGACGAGACAGTCCAAGAAACAACAAAGAAACGTCTCGAACATTTTCAACTCCAGAATAATGAGACAGTGATGTGAGAAGAGCAAGAGAGAGAGAGAGAGGGGAGGGGGAGAGAACACAGATATGAGAGATAGAATAAGAGAGACAATCTTGTTTCCAATATGCAGCAACTAAGGGTACTCGTCCTGCCTGTGGGTTACACTAATGTACTCCTGGGCCTAAAAGTAGCTCATCAATGCCAACTATAGACCCACAGCTCTGCTCAGATCCTTGATGGAATAGCAGTGGGCAGTAATGCAAGTAATGCAGGTTTGGTGTGTTACCCTCTAGATACAGAAGGAGCGATAGAGAGACATTACAACGATCGTGTCCATAATGCTTTAAAAGACAGAGCACCACAGAGAGGGGCGGTGGCTTTTAGAGAGCACGCTCCCAATCAATAACGCAGAGTCCAGCACTCCTTTATATTTAGCTCCAAAAATCTACTTCTGTGGGCTTCACTCACATAAGATTGAAGATTCATAACCATCTGTTGAAAAGACAGTTAATTTTTCAAGGAATCATTAAATAATAGAAGAAAAAAGATTTGGTAACACTTTGTAATAATGATCAGTCATAAATCATTTATAAGCCTTTAAATAACTAATTGTCAACAAGCATTCATAAATGTTAGTGAATTATCAATACTTGTAAGTCATATATTAACCTTAATAACCAATACAAATGAATTAATAAATGATTGATCAGTAATATATTATGAATCTGAGGTATAACGGTAACCTCTGCACATGACCAGTGAAGTTCCTCACATGCTGGTGAAAAGAGGCGGCTGGTGCCTCAGAATGTCAGAGAAGGCATTGAGTTGTCTTTTGTACTGTTGTACTCACTACAAATGGGCCATATGCAGTGACGAAGATCACTTCAGTAGAGGCTTAATGGGAAGAGAGGGAGAACAACTCTGCAAAGTAAACCTTTTTAAACATCTACAAAGATCCACACATCATGGCCATCACTCTGTAACTTCTATTGATGTGTACTAACACGTTTGAGGTTTTTGCAGCTGCTTACCTGAAGTGTAAACGATATTCAGCATCAACAAAGTCTCTTCAAGATTCAATTATTTTAGGACCAACATGATCACTGTTACCCCACCTTTTATAAATGATGTGTAAATGTACTGCTGAACTAATGTTTCTGCACGCCCCTCTCTGAAGTGTAAACTATTGATCACAAGTAATTGTTTTCACATACCACTTGTACATCTTCCTCACCGGTTACAAGTTATATATGTTTAAAAGTCATTTGCAAAGCTTCCTGCATCCCCCGAATCTAAAGCGTAAATGCACCATGTTTAAATACAATTTTCACTGCCTGTCACCAATATTGTATTTATACACGAACGCCAAGTATCGATCTTTTGTTATATGAACTATTAATATTGCAATTAGGGATGTCGCGATTAACCGATTTGGTAACTGCGATGATATAAATCATGGTTTCATAATGCATAAGAACTGGAGAAGGCATCCTCCGCCCTACTCTGCTCCTGATTGGCTCACCCTGGTATTCTTACTCAGCCTAACGCCAACAGCCGAAACGTACCCAACCCAACCAACGAAGGCAGCGGGTAGCTACTGGGCAATCAGAGGCAGAGTAAGGCGGGTCATGACTTTGCCATTCTTTTTTTGACAAACTGTCTTTAACCGATACGGCTGATGGAACCTGTGTTATAGTTTTGTTTTTAAATGATCAATTCCATGATTCTGTCCGTGATTCCTACCTTAATGCTGCCATTAGTCTGTCCCTGGCCAGTGCCGGACCCTTGTTAAATTATACTTGCCACCAGTCCTAACAACTTTCCTGGTGAATCCCTGCTTACTTGACAAGCTTCCTGTTTTCTACTGTCAGCTTCACATCTACCACACAGTGTTATGTATTGTATTTTCTGTTGAATCCGTATCATGAAACGGCTTCGGGACCCCTGAAAGAATGACATAGTAAAACTTCTCAGCATTGTTTTATATATGTTGTTTATATTTGTGTGCATAAAATACCAGTTTTCCTCACATGGGAGTGCATTTCCATGGGATTCCCACAGGCTTTCACAAATTTGAGCCCCAGAATAAGCTGGATGAAGAGCTCTTCTTAGTGCTGTGGCAGCCGGGGTGGGCGAGCCCAGGGAGTAGTGATGGCAGGAAGATACTACAGACTACCAGAGAGAAATGGATTGCACTTTGCACACGCTCCCGTAGTGCCAGCAGGCAATCAGCGCAACAAGGCACACCTGAGAGAGCCGGCCAGTGGAGCTTCATGGGCGGATATAAAAGGAGAAGGAAGATGTGAAGTTGGGGGAAGTAACTTAGGTGAAACCATTCGAGACGGTGAGATATTGTGAGACGACTTAGCGAACGACCCTGGAACGGAAGACTACCCCAACTGGATTGCCCCCGGCTACTGACCCCTGCTTGGAGGAGAACGACGCCCCTGCCCCATCCCTGGACCGTACGAGAATTGCGCCTGGTGTATCAGACCCCGGAACGGCACCTAGACCCTTCTCTTGCTTAACGGACTTGTATTGGCTGTGTGGCTGCTGTGTCGTTACCAATACCCCAGTAAAGTATTTGATTGCCACGTCTTTAAGTCTCCGTGTCTTTATAAGTATTGCATATTGTCCAGTAACACCCCGGACCACCCCGGGACTGTTACAGTGGTGGAGAATGTGGGCAGACTAACCGGCTTCTGGACAATATCTAATATTTATATTACGCGTCGTATCGACATCAAAATGTCCGCGCCCAACCCTGTGCAGGAGCTTCTCGCAGGTCTCATAGCCAGCAATACGGAGACTCAGAGGAGGCACGAAGAGGCAATGCAGCTGCAAGTACAAATGCTGCAACTTCAACAGCAAACACAACACCAACACCACCAGCAAATGGAAAAATATATGGAGTTGCAAACCAACCAACAGGAAGGGAAACGACTGGAGCGAGTGAATCCCTCGCGCTTCCTGGTTAAACAAACAGCCAGTGACGAAGTGGAAGCTTTCCTTCTGACTTTCGAAATCACTGCAAAACGTGAACAATGGCCCGAGGAACGGTGGGCAGACTTGATCGCTCCTTTTTTGACGGGCACCGCGCAACGGGCTTACCAAGACCTAGCCAATATTTCACCCGTCACCTACGCAGCACTGAAGGAGGAAGTGCTTCAGCGGAGCGGGGTGACTCTTCTGACAAAAGCGCAGCGATTTCATGAGTGGAATTATGATGCCACCCTCTCTCCAAGAGCGCAACTGTATGATATCACGCGGATCACTACCGCCTGGCTGATGTCGGAGCCCCTCTCATTTTCCCCCCTTGATCGGGTAATCATGGATAAGTTACTGAGGTCATTACCGTTTGAAGCAAAAAAATTGGCAGGACAAAAAAATCCCCGCAGTCTCGAGGAACTGACTGAGGTAATGGAGGGCTGGCAAGCGGCGCAGGCTCTGGTGCGTGGGGGAAGACCGCCCAAGATGGAAATATCAACCCGGCCCCGACTGTTGAAACATGGAGATTCCCCACGAGAGCCGGCCATGAGGACCCCTCCCGTGGAAACCCCCCAGCGCAGATCCCTGTTAACCCCCGACACCCGCAGGTGTTATGACTGTGGTGAGATGGGACATATTGCCTGGAACTGCCCACAGCGGGGGGACGCCCCCATGCCCACAGCTAGCGAGACTAGTCACCCCTGTGGACTACTGACCACCTGTTGGGCCCAACCGGGCGATTCGGCCCCACTCACCCCAGTACGAGCGAACGGGCATGACGCGGCCGCCCTGGTCGACTCCGGCAGCGCCGTCACCCTCGTCCGCCCCGACTTCGTCGAGCGACCCTACCTGAAAAGTACAGTATCCGTCACCTGTATTCACGGGGAGACCAGAGACTACCCCACCGCGATCCTAGAGCTTCACACCACCCAGGGGAAGAGCACCGGACCGGCAGGGGTGGTACCCGACCTACCGGTGGACCTCCTGATCGGAAGGGACTCCACTGTCTTCCCGGGGCTATGGAGAGGCCTGGCCAACGGGAAGAAAGCCCCACCACGAAAACCACACCGCACGCCAGGAAAGTTGTGTGGGTTTCAGGGGGCCGACCCCCTGAGCTCCACGTCCCCCCTCTCAGAAGGCGCCGCCAGCGCCGCCGTCCGGGCCGCGGAAGCCGCCCTTCGTCCAGCCAGGGAGGAGGACCCTCTTCCAGCCCCCGAAGAAAGGGATCCAAGCCAGGCCAGTGAGGACGCCTGGGCTGATTTGTTCCCACTAAACCCCGAGGACCAACCCCTGCCTGCCCCTCTAGCGGGACGCTTCGGGACCGCCCAGCTGGAGGACGCCAACCTCCAAAATGCCCTGCGACAGGTGTCCGTGGTGGACGGCAAACCCATGGATGGGGTAAGACAAATAATTTACCCTCACTTTGCCATTAAAGCTAATTTGTTGTATCAAGTGGTAATGAAGGACGGGGCACCCCTTGAGTTGTTATTGGTGCCCCGCCCTTTTGTGTCGGTGGTGCTCCAGATGGCCCACGCCCACCTGTTGGGGGCCCACCTGGGGGTGGAGAAAACCCTGGAAAGAATCAAGGCCCGGTTTTACTGGCCCGGGGTGAAAAAAACGGTGGAGGACTACTGCCGGAGCTGTCCTGACTGCCAGCGGGTCGCCCCCCAGCCGCACCATCGCAATCCGCTGATCCCCTTACCCATTATTTCAATTCCCTTCAGTAGGATTGCGATGGATTTGGTGGGACCCCTCCCAAGGTCCAGTAAGGGATTCCAGTACATCTTGGTGGTGCTGGATTACGCCACTCGCTACCCAGAGGCCATTCCCCTTCGGACCATGGCCACCAAAGGTATTGCCAGGGAATTAATGATGTTATTTTCTCGTGTAGGCATCCCGGACGAGATCTTGACTGATCAGGGGACCCCCTTCATGTCAAGAATCATGAGGGACCTGTGCGGGCTAATGAAGGTAAACCAGTTAAGAACGTCGGTATACCACCCGCAGACAGACGGCCTAGTAGAGAGGTTTAATCAGACCCTGAAACGGATGCTCCGGAAAGCCATGGAGGCAGACGGACGTAATTGGGATCAGCTGCTCCCTTTCCTCATGTTCTCCATTCGTGAGGTTCCCCAGGCCTCCACGGGATTTTCCCCCTTCGAGCTGTTGTACGGAAGACGGCCCCGGGGACTCCTCGACCTGGCCAAAGAGGCCTGGGAACACCAGCCATCCCCCCACCGTACGCTGGTGGAACACGTGGAAGAGGTAAGAGAGAGAATGGCAACAATTTGGCCGATGGTTCGAGAACACATGGCCGAGGCCCAGACTGCCCAAGCCCGGGTCTACAATAGGGGAACCCAGCCCAGAGAATTTAGCCCGGGGGACCGAGTCCTGGTATTAGTCCCCACATCTGAGTGCAAATTCCTGGCTCGGTGGAATGGACCCTATGAAATAATGGAAAAAATAGGAGAAGTGAACTACAGGGTAAGACAACCAGGGCGACGACATCCAACAAAGGTGTATCACATTAACCTGCTAAAAAAATGGGTGGCCCGTGAGGCCCTATTTTCCCTCTCTCTCTCTCCCCCTCCCACCACAGGAAAGACGGAGGCAGTAGAGGTCCCCATGGGAGAGCAGCTGACCCCCAGCCAAAAGCAAGACCTCCGCGAGCTAGTGGACCGATTCCGGGACGTCTTCTCTCCAGAGCCGGGGTACACCGACCTCATCCACCATCACATACATACCGAACCTGGGAAGAAGGTACGTCTCAGGCCGTATCGGGTGCCAGAAGCCAGGAGGACCGCCATTGAGACAGAGGTACGCAAAATGTTGCAGGCGGACATAATCGAGCCCTCCAGAAGCGAGTGGTGTAGCCCCATCGTCCTCGTCCCCAAACCTGACGGCTCAGTCAGGTTCTGCAATGACTTCCGCCAGCTCAACCAGATCTCCAAATTCGACGCCTACCCGATGCCACGAGTGGACGAGATGATCGAACGGGTAGGGAGTGCCAGATTCATTACCACCCTGGACCTCACGAAGGGCTACTGGCAAGTGGCCTTGGCCCCCGAGGCCAGAGAGAAGACAGCCTTCGCCACCCCCGAGGGGCTGTACCAGTACAAACGGCTCCCCTTCGGTCTACACGGGGCCCCACCTACCTACCAGAGGCTGATGGACCAAGTCCTTCGGCCCCACCGAGAGTATGCCGCGGCGTACCTAGACGACATCGTCGTACATGGGGAGGAGTGGGGGACCCACCTGCGTCGGGTCGACGCCGTGCTCCGAGCCCTGAGGGGAGCGGGGCTAACAGCTAACCCCAAAAAGTGTCGCCTCGGCCTCCGAGATGCGGATTACCTGGGGTACACCATTGGGCGAGGTTGCGTCAAGCCCCAGGTAGGGAAGGTCGAGGCGATCCGGGAATGGCCCCGCCCCCTCACCAAGAAACAAGTAAGGGCATTTATTGGACTGGCGAGCTATTACAGGCGATTTGTCCCCCACTTTTCCTCCCTTGCAGCTCCCCTGACGGACCTAACAGGAAACCGGCTGCCAGAGCGGATCCAGTGGACAGCAGAGACAGAGGAGGCCTTCGAGAACCTCAAGAGGGTGCTGTGTTCAGAACCAGTGTTGGTGACCCCGGACTTTGAGAAACCGTTGGTGGTCCAGACCGACGCATCAGAGACCGGGGTAGGCGCCGTCCTGGCCCAAGTACAAAATGGTGAGGAACACCCGATAACATACATCAGCAGAAAACTCTTGCCCAGGGAACAGAAATATTCCACAGTGGAAAAAGAATGCCTAGCCATCAAGTGGGCCCTGGGCGAGCTCAAATATTACTTATTGGGACGAAAGTTCACTCTGGTCACCGACCATGCCCCATTGGTATGGATGTCGAGAAATAAAGAAAATAACGCCCGGGTCACCCGCTGGTTTCTGTCTCTGCAGCCCTATGCCTTCTCTGTCGTCCACAGATCCGGTGCCGCTCACGGAAACGCCGATGCCTTGTCCCGCAGGGACGCCTGGTGTTCCTGGAGCAGTCCTCCCCCCAGGTCAGATTTAAGGGGGGGGGTGTGTGGCAGCCGGGGTGGGCGAGCCCAGGGAGTAGTGATGGCAGGAAGATACTACAGACTACCAGAGAGAAATGGATTGCACTTTGCACACGCTCCCGTAGTGCCAGCAGGCAATCAGCGCAACAAGGCACACCTGAGAGAGCCGGCCAGTGGAGCTTCATGGGCGGATATAAAAGGAGAAGGAAGATGTGAAGTTGGGGGAAGTAACTTAGGTGAAACCATTCGAGACGGTGAGATATTGTGAGACGACTTAGCGAACGACCCTGGAACGGAAGACTACCCCAACTGGATTGCCCCCGGCTACTGACCCCTGCTTGGAGGAGAACGACGCCCCTGCCCCATCCCTGGACCGTACGAGAATTGCGCCTGGTGTATCAGACCCCGGAACGGCACCTAGACCCTTCTCTTGCTTAACGGACTTGTATTGGCTGTGTGGCTGCTGTGTCGTTACCAATACCCCAGTAAAGTATTTGATTGCCACGTCTTTAAGTCTCCGTGTCTTTATAAGTATTGCATATTGTCCAGTAACACCCCGGACCACCCCGGGACTGTTACAGTGCACATGGGAGAGACTGTATGTTAACAGTTTCCACATTTTTTTGTCATGTTTGACAACTCAATTCTGAGAGTTTATTCTTGTATATTAGTCTAAGGCAAAGATGTTCCGCTGCCAACAGAGGAAATAAACGTATAGCACCGTGAAGCTCTCTGAAAAGGCTCCGCTCTCAGCAGAGGACATGCTACACTTTGGAGACACAATGTCAAAGGAATTGGTGGAACCAGAGAGTGGGTTGTGAGCAAGGGAAAAGGGCATTGTGCCGTGGAAATATCATATTGACAGTCACACTGCTCTTCAGCTTGATCATTATTCTGAGTTAGTGGCAACAGATGACCTTTCCTGGTCAAGAGCTTAGTGTGGTTAAAATCCAATTGAGTGGAAGGGAGCAAAAAGGAAGAAAACAAAATAACATGGCAACCTTTTATTCTGCCATTGACGCTAACCTTGAACAGTGGGCCCCAAAGGGGATGAGCGCCTTGTACTTTTATGCGTGTGAGAGAATAGGATTTAGAGTTTTTGTGTGTACGTGTGTGTTGTTCATACGCAAGAGTCTGCGTGAATGGAGCGAAAAGCAATTATTGCGTGTGTGTTTGTGGAATAGCACCAGAGATAAGTAGGCAGGGAGAGAGAGAGAGAGCGAGAGAGTATGTGAATGGGGTATGAAGAAATTCAGACTGGTTAAAAATAAATTAGCTTTTGGGATTTTTACCGTTTCTTCTCTTTGTCTGTCTCACATAAATACCTGTCAGAACAGCTGTACCTCCACCAAACTGACCAAATCTCTCGGGTGCATTTCTTATCCTCTCACTTTCACTGCGGACCTCGTCTCTTGTTCTCACCACCCACCCTTCCTTCGCTTCTCTCTCCTCCCAGCCTTCCCTCTTGAGGACTGAAACAGAGCTAATTGAAATAAATGAACTGGGGAGCTAATCTGAGTTGATTACATTGCAAGCTTGTTGAGGGAATGTTGCAGAACCAGTCGGGAATGAAGAGCCTTGTTTGTATTACACTCTCTGTGGACATCGCAGGCAGCCCCATGCTCTCATGGATATTGTTCCAACCCGTCTGAAGGGTCCGACGGGGAAAAACAGAACAGAGCAATTTCTTTGTTTGTTTTTATTCGCACATCAATTTTTTGACAAATACATTTGTTTTTCATTCAGGCCTGAGAATAACAGTACAGTATGTAAAGTTAGTACAACAAACACTATACACAGGATGGGCAGTGCGGGATGGGACAGGAGGAGAGGAGTTAATTACGAGAACGTTTAAACGCCGTGAAAAGAACAGAACAGCGGGAGTGAATTGCAAAATGACACACGTTGGGCACACAGTCCACTGTTTGAGTAGGAGGTAGACGGAGCATTACGATTTAATTTGCTAAGCGGAAAATCATTCGTGAAATAGAATTCACATGCGTATGTCCTTTCTGTAATATTTCACGGCTGCCATTTAATAATTTGAAGAAGTCTCTGTTTAAGCCGACGTACAGAGACAGACTGTAGTAATGATGTCATCTGAACACAAATGCTGGAGCTGCTGCACAGACTGTGAATAATGGAATAACATGGCGCTATAACGGCACCCGTGGCAATTTCCCTGGGATGTGAGGACAATTTCTGATTCACAGCTCGACAATTTTTAAAGGTAATCTGAAAGAAATATATTTGAAAACAAATCTAAGATAGGTAAAATTCTCAAAATGTAACATGATGACACCATTAACTCCAGTCTTGATGCTGTAATTT
Organism: Melanostigma gelatinosum; assembly: GCF_949748355.1. NCBI lineage: Eukaryota > Metazoa > Chordata > Actinopteri > Perciformes > Zoarcidae > Melanostigma > Melanostigma gelatinosum. The sequence goes on from NC_136646.1 coordinate 14,410,750, forward strand.
CTAGTTTCGATAGACAGTTGTCTGGATTCGTTAAAGGTGGATTTTCCCTTTTTAAAGCGATCAACCACGCTCTGAACTGTCCCGAACCTCTTTTCACTGGCCCTGTGAAATTGGCACCATCAGCCAGAAGATGGACAAAAAAATGCAGCAGACTAGTCCTCCGCCTCTCAGGGCGTCCCGTGCTGCTGAAAGAGCAATAAGCCGTCCTCTAATCCTGCCCACAGAGACACACAAACGCAGTGACACAAAAATAACAGAATCACTTTTAGCACCACTAAAGGACAAATCACATCAAATGAACAGCAACACATTCTTTAGAAATTTCAATATAGGAACAAAAACAGAGAAACAGAAACCTCTGAGTCGGTGAGAAAAATGTGAAAACTGGTGATGTCAGCAATGCTTTCAAGAGATGTGTCTCTTGGTATGAAGAACTAATGCTGTTTTAATCAACATGCTCTTAATTCTTGCCCTGGAATATCCCCAACAGAGTTGCAGAGGACGTCATAGCAAGTATATATACCGAAGTAAAAAGGGTGTTAGTCTGACATAAACTACTGTAGCCCTTGAGAAGATGGAGGGCTCAAAAGGCTTATTATCAAACCCATGGAGGGAAGCAGTCCAATAAAGGAAACAACCTTATCCGTTCAAGTAAGTGTTGGGCTCAATAACTGGCGAAGCCTTTTGAATACCAATCAATGGAATTCACTGAGCAAACTGCAGTTGGAGGGTAAAAAGGACAATATATCATTCCTGCACACAGGAAATTAATTATGGCGCTTGTGTGGAATTAATATGCTAGGCTAGTTCACAACTGCTACGCAATTGTCACTATAGCAAAATCTGAGCATGCAAATGAGTACGACAACGTTTCTGATGTATTCAGCCGCAGTCTTTGTTAAGCATTAGGTAGCAACTAGTTCATCCAAGGTCTGAAAAGTCCCACTTAGCCGACCCATACCGCAGAATAGCCGCCGGTCTCGCCGGCGGCTATTTGTGTTCATTCGCACTGGACTCGCAGGAGAGGGGGCGGGGCTTATCGCCCTGAAAGCTGTTCAACTGTCCGCCATTAACCATGGAAAAAATAACCTCTATTTCTGCTTAGTAGGTGTTGTGGAAGTCACAGATATCCTGGGAAACTAAACTAAATATGTTAGGAGTAGTTACATTTACACTGTCTTACATTTACAACCGGCCCTTTGAGGGCGACCGTGATGCTGATGTGGCCCCAGAGTGAAAATGAGTTTGACACCCCTGTTCTAGAGGATCATTTACAGCACACTCAAACAGTGAGAGAAAAAGACAACAAAAACACTTCAAATTAAATATATTTAATTGGAATATTTCCCTTTGGTAAATGTGCTTTGTTCCCGCTGGTACACGTCGTCTTTCTCGTCATTCTTCTTCTTGTTGTAAAGCCATAGAACCAATCTCATTGGCTGTTGAATAGTCTTAAATGATATACCACAAACCCACCACATACAGGAACATGAAGAATAAATACTGCTTGGGGCAGCGGTAAAAGTCCAGTTTCCTGAAGTGGAAACTTTGTGCAGGTCTCTTTTATTTTGTGTTTGTTGTTGGCAAGATGTTAACCGTTGAAGCATACTCGTCCAACTTGGAATCCAAACTTCTGGTTGCTGTTGCCAAAGTCTGCTGGAGCCACATCTATAATAGGGAGCAGATCTGCCGAGGGAGAGTCAATCTCCAGTTCAGTCCTTTCCTGACCTTTCCGGAACTGAAAGAGAGAATTAAAGCCATTATTAGAATTAGCTTGGTTTAATAGGACTAACTAGCTCCCCCCGCTCTCTGGCCTAAATCCCTGTCCGAGGCTAATTCTTATTTGTCCAGCTCGTCCCTTTCTCTGGCATGTCCCTGCACTGACCTGGCATCCATCATGCACCGCATTGATGAAGGGGCTTTTGGCCTGTGTCAGCTCCTCGTCATTGCTGCCCCGAAAGCGAAGGGCACGCTGATGGGAACGAGAGGTTCTGTCAAACCAGCCTGCCGAGTTCTGGCAGGTGTAGGTGAAGCTCTGCTTGGCCGTGGCACTCAGTAGTTTCAGGAAGGTCAGCTGAACTACATGCACAGGGTTCCCATCCCTGTCACTGTAGGAGAACTGGATGACACAGATAGAGACATTAGTGTTCTACATAGACGGATATAGTATGTGCTATAAACCCAACTGCATTGCCTTTAAATTAAATACAGTACACAAAAACATGTTTTCTCTAAAAGAGACAAATCCACAGAAAAACATGTCTGAGTCTATAATCTTTCTGAGACAAATACCCTGTGCTGATGAAGGCGTTTACGTCAGCAAGGGTGTTGAGGTTCTGTCAACTTCTCTTCAGAATCAGAACAGACAGGGAAAGTAAAGTAGGTAGAAGGGAAATTAAGGAAAAAATAAACCTTAAGCAGAGCCAAGGACTCTGTACGAGAAAGCCAGTGAATTGCAATTGTGCTGGCAGCTCTATGATTATCTGAGAGCGTTATGAGACCTCTGATCAGGTGCTCATGAAAGGCAAGTGCTCTGAGCGAGCTGCCCTGCATGTTAGTCAATGAAAGAGTTGACAATGGCTCTTTCTGAGTCATCCAGAACGCTGAGTTCAACTGCAGGCAATATCAAATCAGCTCTCTCATTGCACAGGGTCTGAAAAATTGCTACCTAATTATATAATATACAAATAATAACCTAAAAGCACATGGATAGACATGTGCAAGCCGACACATTCATGTGAACACACTCAACAAATGCTTGCACCTCAATCTTATGCATGAACATCATTCATGCACTCTCAATTAGGATGAGTAATTCAGCTGAAAAAGACTGCCTGGCATTTGGCACCAGTTGAGATTAATGGGAGGAGGTTAGACTTTTTGTTGTTGTTGTACCTGCTTGCCTTTCCTGTATTGGCTGTACCAGCTTCCAGGCTTCTCTTTGTTCCACGCTGCTAATTTCACCTAGAAGCAGAGAAAGAGAGAGAGAGAGAGAGACACGCAAAGAGAGAGAGAGAGAGACACGCAAAGAGAAAGAGAGAGAGACACGCAAAGAGAGAGCGAGAGAGACACGCAAAGAGAAAGAGAGAGAGAGACACACACAAAGAGAGAGAGAGAGACACGCAAAGAGAAAGAGACACACACAAAGAGAGAGAGAGAGAGACACACAAAGAGAGAGAGAGAGAGAGAGAGAGAGAGAGACACGCAAAGAGAAAGAGAGAGGGAGAGAGAGACATACACAAAGAGAAAGAGAGAGAGAGAGAGAGACACACACAAAGAGAAAGAGAGAGACACGCAAAGAGAGAGAGAGAGAGACACACACAAAGAGAAAGAGAGAGAGAGAGAGACACACACAAAGAGAGAGAGAGACACGCAAAGAGAAAGAGAGAGAGAGAGAGAAAGAGAGACAGACAAAGAGAGAGAGAGAGAGACACGCAACGAGAGAGAGAGACATGCAAAGAGAGAGCGAGATGATGTTGTGTCAATTTTAGGCTTAAGGGATATAGGGAGTGATTTTTGCTCTGATAAGAGATTGGAGACTTACATTCTCAATCCTCTTGTCAGGGTAGAGACATGTCTCTCCATCAGCTGTGAAGTTACAGTAGACCTTGATGGAGTCTCGGTGACAGCCCTGGTTCGGATCAATCCAGTAGTCTCCTACAGAGTGCACATAGAAAGGACATTGATCAAGCATGTGTATAATGAACACGTCGAGGGTTACACAATGATTACATGCAGCTGGCGATATGATAAAGAGCATTTTTACTTACCGGTAAACCTCCTGTTATGTTGCGGGTCAAATTGACCCGTTTCAAAGTTTGAAAATCTAGAAAAAATATTTGAAAGTACTTTTTTTGTATGAAACTTCTTCTGCTTGCCTTAACACTATAAATAAACATAAATAGAGTTTACTTTCAATATAAATCCTTATGACTCATTTGGCTTGATTTTGAGTGAGCGGGTCAATATGACCCTGAACAGCAGAGGTGTCTCATCTCTATTTATCAGCCCATGAAAAAAAGAAAGTTTCAAAATGTAAAACAAATTTAGAAGGAAATACATGTTATGGTAGTCTAATGCAATTTATATCTAGGTTTTTCCAATGTACCTAAAAAATAGTTTGAACATGTATTTTTCATGAAAACGAGTGAGTTATCCGAATTGAACTATGATCTATGGAGGGGTGAATAACTCCATTCCAATAAATACTGATTGAATTGTTAGTAATGGTGTTGGTGATGAGGTACAAACTGTATTTATTAGGAATTTTTGGTTTCTGACAACTTTTGGATGATTAAACATGCACCGGGTCACATTGACCCGGGAACATAATGGCTGTACCTAAGAAACGAACATAACAGGAGGGTTAAAAGGGGGGTTTGCTAGAGGATGTGTGAATTATTTTCACGAGTTTTTCCTGAATAGAACATGTAATGTGTTGAAATAGGCATCAATCATGAAGCATTGTCTTTGCTAACCGTCTTTATAGTTCGGTTGGACCATAATCAGCTCTTTGCAGGTCCGGGCAGGGCTCTCAAAGGATCCCAAGGGCCTCCTCATCACCTCTACTTCCGTTTTCATGGAAGATAGGATGGCAAAGACCTCTTCCATTCCCTCGGCGTCCTCCAGAGGCTGATCTCCCTGGAGTAACTCCTCGAGATCCACGTCCTCCTCCCCGAACGGGGCGGCTCCTCCTGCCCGATCGGAGTGCCTTCGTCTCTTCCGCCTGCCCTCTCTGATAGGCAGAGGCTCAATCATTGTCGCAGGGGGTCCCTGGAGGGAGCAGAGAGAGGTGAGCAAGAGGTGACAGGGCAAGGCAGAGGGTAAAGATGGCACTGAGAGGGCCATGATGTGGCTCATTCGCAGTACTCACAGGGAGCCCTGGGGATCCAGCAGGGCCTCGATCTCCTCTGGGACCAACAAAACCCTGGAGAATAGAACAGGACAAAACTTTGTGTCAAGCATTTCTCACCTGGAGCCTCTCTCACACCACTTGGCTAAATCCCAGCTTTATCCAGGCAGATATGGCTGCGTTATAGGATTATCCAGCTGTGTGCATCAGCACTTTGTGGTCAAAGCATTGGTTCTCAAGACACACTGTAGCGGTTTCCATAACATCACACACACCAGAACCAAATCATATTAAAAAGGGTGTGATTGAAAAACATCACACACAAGGCGAGCGTGGCTGTACAGCCTCTTTTGAGTTCCAACGACATGCAGTAAACAAAGTAGAGCATTGTGATTGTGAAGCATGGCACATTTAAACCAACAAACACTATTTTTCCCTCTTCCCCGGCATATGTTCCCAGCAGCTGCTAACCAAGCTGAGGTGTGAGTACAGCGGTGGCAATGTATAAACAAGACAGATGACTGTACTCACTATTTCTCCCTTCGATCCCTGATCGCCAGCTGTGCCCTAAGAGTGGAGAGGAGGAGTAAGCAAGCAGTAAAAAGACAAATAGCAGCACATACTCGACAAACGATCGAATTACTCAAGTAAGCACTGCAAAATACTGTCAGCTATTCACTGATGAATCCGGCACCTGCTTAGCGACAGGGCAGGTTATGGTCAAAATGATTGTATTCACTACTGAGTAACAATGACAATAATAACAAGACTGTGTGTTCTCTGGACAAAATGGTTCTTACTTTAGCTTTGCAGATGGAATCAGCTGCTAAATCTCTGCGATCCAAATCTATACAACCTTAACATTACTGCTTTTTTTGCCATAGGATGGACAATAACAGTATGTGAATAGGGTGATACATATATAAAGTTTCTTAAGACGTCAACACATCCCTTTTGGGCTTAATACGCAAATGACTTATCTCGTATTGTAGCTGAAATCAAACGCTGATCATCCTGAAAAGCATATATATATTAACAGTTATGTGACTTACTAACAGTCCAGGTGGTCCCAGTGGGCCAGTGGGACCATGTGTGCCGGGCGTACCCTATATATAAAGACAAGCATATCTTGTTAGTGAACTGAACTTCCTGTTGTGTGGAGGTATGTCAGATGCATCGTTTTGCAACTAAATGCACCTCGTCTCCTTTCGGCCCTTGTGTACCCGGGATCCCAGGAAGGCCTCTGTCTCCCTTCTCGCCATGTTCTCCTGGGGGCCCAATTAGGCCGAGCAACCCACCATGACCCTGCAGACCGAGACATGGCTCATCAGCATTGTTTCTTAACTGGTGCAGAGTTTTCTCTCTGTCAAGGGCTAAACACTCACTTTGTCTCCCTTGTGTCCAGGGTCTCCTTTTAATCCTGGAAGTCCTGGTGGCCCCTGTTAACAATGGCAGATGTATTAGTTGGCCAATGCACATGGAATATTGTTGGGTTGGGTTTGAATCCTGATTTATTATTATGAATGACGCTCTCCATTAACAGGCAACTATAAGGATCTTACTATTGGTCCTGGTGGTCCAATTTGTCCTGGTGGCCCATTTAACCCTTGCTCACCCTAGAGAAGAAACACAATAATTCGAGATCAGTGTAAAGTCTGCTGAAGCAATGGTTAAATGCAACCAGTGATGGAAGTTCATGTGCTGATGATTGTCAGTGATGTTGCTTCACACTCAACAAAGTCAGTACCAGCTTCAGACGAATGTAAACAAAGCATTTTACATTGTGTACTGACCGCTGAACCCGGGATGCCTCGAAGACCTTCCGGGCCAGACCTCCCTGGCTGCCCTTGGGGTCCCACTGGGCCTGTCTTCCCCACTGGACCATGGGTCCCTGTTGTCCCCTACAGAGCAGAGGGACAGACACAGGCAGCCAGGCATTATGACCAGAAGGGCTTTGCCGTAAGGCACCAAACACAACCACGGAGCTCAGTGCCAGCCGTTACCCTTACCTTGGCTCCCTTCATGCCTTGCTTCCCTTCTTTTCCTGCAGCACCTATATGACCCTGGGGTCGAGAAAGACGATGTTGATTGCCATGATACTGACACTGCAAACAAACACATATACAGTAGGGACCCACACATGTAGGCACATGAACATATACAATATGCTGAGCTCACCCTCCGTCCAGGAGTTCCTGAAGGACCTGGCTCTCCAGAGGCTCCTGGAGGTCCCTTCAGAGAAAAGAAAAAAAGGAGGAATGTTAAAACAGAAACACCTTATCACTCGGTCACCTACAACTGAGAAGAACGTCCAGCCGTAAGGATGAAGAAGCAAAACCTCAATATGTCACAGAGAATACAGACTTAGCTAAGCTAAGCTACTAGTGTTGTCAACATGCAAAAAGTGGGGAAAAAATCGCTGCTTACTGCTTTGCCAGATTCTCCATTGACTCCTTTAGGCCCCGGTCCACCATCTACTCCCTGGATAAAAAAAACATCATGTGGACGGAATAATCAAACAATAAGTTGATGACAAATGAATGGTCAAACAATGATAACAACAATACTCACACTGACGCCAGATTCTCCGGGAGGTCCGGAATCTCCGGGGAATCCAAGAGGGCCCTGTGGGGACAAACAATGAGCTCGACACCATCAGAGAGCAACAACAGTCTGAACTGACAACCAGAGCAAGAAAGAGTTAATGATCCAGAGAGACAGAGACTCACAGGTTTGCCTTTGGGGCCGTCCTCCCCTGGTGTTCCTCTGGGTCCCGGAGGCCCCGCTGCACCGTGAGGGCCAGAGTCACCCTTTTCCCCCACATCACCTTTAGCACCCTGGGACACCGGGCATGTGAAATGACAATCAGTGAAAGGGTAAAGAAAGGATGAGGTTGAGCAAGACGGGAAGGAAAGATGGAATTAACATGACTTACAGCAATGCCAAGCTCTCCAACTGACCCAGGGTTTCCAGCTTCTCCATCCTCACCCTGGTAGAGAAGGACAGCACAAGATAAAACCCCACACACACACACACACAAACCCCCTGCTATGATACTCGGATGTGCACAGGCACACGCTGTGTAGTTGCTAATGGGAAATGCTGACCTTCTCTCCAACAATCCCAGGCTGACCAACTCCACCAGACATTCCAGGTGGGCCCTGTGGTAGCAGGACAGAGAACAGCTTGAGCCAAAATATCATACAAGGGCAAGTTTGAAATATTCATTTGATTTTTGAAAATCCAGCTCTTGGTGCAGTATCTTTTTGTTGCTATACTTGTCAGCAGTTCTGCTCACAGAATGCTGAAACTGGAACAGAATTATCACAACACGAGGGAAAATACTGTGTCAGGTTTGCTATGTGGATCGTGCCTGAGTCGCAGAGTGGATGCTACTTCCCCTCTCTCAATCGGTTTGTTTGTTCGCTCGTGTATGTGCACGCATATTAGCGTGCGCATACGTCTGTCATTGTGCTTTGTCTTGAGACAAACCCAGTAAAAGCACGTCTTCGGTAGAGTGCACAAGCATGAGAGCTGAGTACCGCCACGCACTGCTCCCGCTCTCCTGCTGTCACCTGCTTTCTTTCCTCTCATGCCATCCAACCACCATTTCGCTCTTTTCCACAATTCCTGTATCAATCCATGAATGGATCCCATCCCCTCTGCACCGCCGTATTGCCATGCTTCCTGTGAAGAAGCCGCAGTGTGGCCTCACATCGATTTCTGCAGCTTGCTGCTGAATAATTGACCGGTGTGAGAGGCTGCAGAGAGACGACCATTACTAGAGGTAAATATAACTGCCTCTCAGGGATGATAGTCTAATACGTCTTAATGATTCATGAAGCAGTAAATATAACTCTCTCGCAGGGATTAAAACATAATACTGTTTAATAATTCAAGTTTCAAAAGCAGCGGATGGTCTGTGGCAGGAAGTGTTCAAATGACAGAATATAAAGATGAGAGGCTGGGAAATATAAAGTATGTTGTGCATAAGGATAAGCTATTGTTTCGTTTGAAAAGTCGATAATGCTGCGTGTTGAATGGATGTCTTTTTGATTCCAAAACTGATGCACCTTCATGTTTTCTGTGTCAATGATACTTTTTCAAAAAGAACAATTCATGAACATATCATAAATATTTGCAAACCTCAATGCATTATCCTAAAAAAGGCAAGAACATCAGTTGTGAAACGTTTTTCCGATGAATATTTACAGTTTGTGTTATGAAGATGGATACGAACTGCTTGTTGATATAATGCGTTCCTCGCAGGGTAATTCTCCTTTCACTTGCTTCAGAGCACCTGCATTTGTATCGTGTTCTCTTAATGCCTCGCTCAATGGGACTGTCTCTGTAATATCACCAATAGTCATGCTCACGTCTAAACCCACATATAGGTCATTATAAAAAGTCATGCTGTACTCTACCTCTCCACCAATGGACCCCTGAGGGCCTCGTGGGCCATGCTGTCCTGGAGGCCCCTGTGGAGAGAGAAATAAAATGTCTCGTTAGTGCAGACGATAAAGATATATATACTGCATTAATAAAACATGCAGAAGCAATACAAACTGAATGTGAGCTAGTGGATGACCGGTGCCTCTTAAATGAAATGAGTGTTAGAAGTCAGGCCATGGAGGACTGCTTATGCAGTGGCCCCAGGATCCATGATCATTATCGTAGTGACATGGTGAAGACATCCAGACAGGTCATTACCCTCAATATGACACGAGCTCTGATTCCTCCCTCCCTCCCATCTCTCGTATTCTCCATTTTTAATAAGAAACCTATAGTCTGTGATGTGCAAGACCATATTCTCTGAGCCACAGTAACATCATGGGATTTGACTCTTCTGTGCAGCTCGAGAGAGAGACCGGGAAGCAATTAATCCTAACTGTGCTCGGCTTCAGTTTCAGTCGAGTAGATGTTGAACTGTGCTCTGAATCACTCTGAAGTCTTGGAGGGAGCCTTGTGTTGTGAAGACACTGAGACAGAAAGACAGACAATCTGCCCAGAGAGAGACTGTGTGGGACTAGAGGAAACATATATCCTTCTGGCGGAGAGATACTTGAGCATTAGAGGGGAGAATCCTGTGATCCGCAACGCTCACACATGAGTGAAACTTTCCCACTGAGTCTTGAGCGTCTCTCCTCTCTCTTTTGTTTTGCTTCCATTCTGATTCCCTCCCTAATCTGGCTGTGGAGAAGAGGGGCTATAGAGAATCTTGTTGAGCGTGTGTTCATGGTTGACAGCGTTGCGAGATGACTGTCACAAAGGAGGATGCTCATTAGACAGCCAAGGCTGAGGCTAATCTGATTAGCAGCTGTCACACCGTCTTCCTGCTCACAGTCAGTGCTCCGCCTCTTCCTTCCACTCCATTGCTTCACTGCGTCCTCTCCGTAACACTCTCTCGTCTCTTTTTGATCCTTTTCTTCATTTTACATGGAGGACCACCTCTTCATCCCGTGGGCTTGTCTCTCTTGCCCGTAAAGTCACCGTCATTCACACTCCGCCTTGAAGATCCATCACCAATCGAACAGACGAGTTAAGCTTGTTATAGGTGTTACGGTTTCTTTTGTCATAATTACTCTGGATATCGTTTTTATCAGAAAACAAAAATATATAACCACGGCCAACAGACTTGGAGATATGAGGAATAGAATTAAAGAGCAGTTGACCGAAGAGTGTTTTTTTTTAAACCAAGGCTGCTCTAATAACACAGTTCTTGTTATACGCGATGGTAATAGTTTGCTAGTGTGGGATGTTCATTTCTTTGATAATCAACACCTTTAAAACACCACACAGAGTGTAGGCATTGTTCAGTGTCATTGTGTCATGGTTGTGATATTTCTGTACTATATGAATTAGGTTAAAAAAAGGATTATTCTGTACTATTAGGAGCAGAACCATCATTGACGTTACACCCGTGCTTTTCTGTTATCACAAGTTCAATTGTCGGCTTTGGAAAAATGCTCAAGAAAACCAGATTTAAATTTTGTCCGAAGTTCTTCAACAGATGAGGCTGATTCGATTGTTAGGCGTTGAGAGTCGTCGAGGCTCTTACAATGGAAACAGCTCTTAGTAAGCTGTGAGCATCGACCTCACACTAGACTGCTCCAAGTGTAAGAGCCATGACTGACTTTACTCTAAAGGTCTGTCAACACCTCTTTGTACAACCGGAGTCTCAATTATATTGAGACTAATCAGACCAGAACAAAACTAAGACCCGCTGCCTGTAGTTTCAGGGCGGTGAGCGTTGATGAGTATCGGCAGAGGAAATGGGTTGATTCGCAAGTTTGCCACACAGCAGCAGGATCAGCACAAAGAACAAAGCAAACAAAACATGTGGCACGAATGAAAGTTTAAAGAGGTGGATTGTCTGCGTCCCAGCTATAGCTCCTACGCTGCTGATACCTTGAACCTTTACAATACTACATGTACAATAATCTGGGAAACAACATGGCTCCTCTCTCCTCATATCAGCCTTTTGTTTCTATAACAGGCTATAAAAAAAATACCATTCCCTCATCTCACGAAATAAAAATCATCCATGAAATTCCTTTTATTATTTCTCTCATATGAAAGCAGTGCATTCTATAATGCATTGAAATGTGTTTCCTCTGATAGTAACCTGTTTTCATTTGTTTCTGGGCTGCATTATCTACAAGCATCGAGCCAAGTGATTACACCTATAGCAACACACACCTATTCAATGTGTTATTAATGGGGTGTCACTAGAATATTGGTGTTGGTCCTCTTTTATTTGCAGAGCACTGCACCCTCCTGATCTTGCCAAATTGTGTGCATCATGTCATTCTTTCAAAACAAAGGGGGATGGTCTTGGTCTGCTTCTTGGATAGAGCTATCGCATGAAATAATGCACGGCTTAAACTTGCACCGTGTGAGAGTATCGATAACACACCCGCATCAGAAACACCGTACAGGTAACAGGAAACACTGAGCTGAGTAATTATCTCTGACAAATACAAACTTGTTTCCAAATCAAAAACTGAAATACGGTACTTGCACAAGCTCTGCATTACACCCTAAATATTCCCGGTAAATAATTCATTGTTTTCATACTGATGAATGCATGTAAATACATGTTTGATCTTTGAAAATATGAATTAAACTGCTTTGGTACTGGAGAGAAGATGAAGAAAAGTGGAGAAACATATTCAACGTGTTGTTTTTGGAAAGTAAAGAAAAGGCAAGTCGATATCCAATGTCAGACGAGACCAAGACAAGTCAAAGTCAGACCAATCACGGCACAAAATGTAAGATGTCAGTAAAGTGGTGTTGAGAAAAGACTTGAGACTGACACTGGACCTCAGCAGTAGACTTGAGATGAGTGTTATATGTGCTGAGATTGCTGAACAGCACTCACCATCGAGCCAACATGCCCGCTCTCTCCCTTCTCCCCTGGTGGTCCTGGCATTCCCTACAAGTAAAGATATGGTGAGCAGCGCCGTCGCAGATATAAAATGAAGACCGAGATAAACTAAAGTATAAATGTAAAAATCAGGGAGGAGCCAATGGAGACGCAGTCCGTTTTTTGGAATTGACGGCAATTCTTACCTGTAGTCCAGAAGGACCAGATGCTCCCTTAAAGCCTCTGTGTCCTTCGTCTCCTTTCAGCCCGTTCATGCCCTGCTGCCCACGAGGACCTGGCTCACCATCTGCACCCTGAAATATACAAGTACAGGTCACCACTGTGCACTGTGTTAACACTGCACAACCTCAACCAACTTCTCATACAATGGTGTGTTTTCATCTGATGTATTCATAACATACTGGCAGTCCTTGTTGGCCCACAGGCCCTTGACGTCCAACAGGTCCTTGGGGTCCCTAGAAAAGCAGGAGGGCAGTTCAATACACATTCCCTGAAGGAAAGACATGATTAAAACAATCTGCTCATTCCAGCAGATGATGCAGAGTCCAGGCAAACATTTATCACAATGACTTGCAGCCTACCAGTTATAAGTCAGTTTGTCCTCTACCTCCTGGTGAGGCCAGCGATGTGCTGTTGGGACTATTCGCATACAATTCATACTCACAGCTTCTCCTGTGTCTCCTTTACTGCCCTTCTGGCCTGGTCCTCCTGTCTCTCCCTATGGAGACAAATGCACACACATGAACATGCACACACAAACGAGGACGAGAGAAAACACTTAAGAGCAGTGCTGCAGTCCAGTTTGGCTGTCCAATAGCGGAAGGATTACTTAACAGGCCTACCAGGTCTACCAGGCTTCACCTGCAAAATGTAATTTGCATAGACACGTACCGATCACAAAGAGGGACAAATGGACCACAAAGAAACATAAAAAAAACTACAAAGAGATGCAAAACAACTGCAGAGATACACAAAATGACTGCAAAAAGGGGCAAAAAAACTAAAAAACTCTGTGTGTCTTGCTCCTGTGTCGGAGAGATGGAACAGGACTTTAACATATTCTTGCCCAGGGACCATTGTCTCATAATCCGCTCTTGTGTCCAATACAACTACCTTGTCTCCGTCCTCTCCTGGAGGCCCAGGAGATCCCGCAGCCCCCGGCAGCCCCAACGGTCCCAGTTCCCCATCATGCCCAGCCGGCCCCACAGGCCCCTTCTCTCCCTAGGGAACAGAAGGGAAAACAGCACACATCTAGCAAATGCTAGAATACTGATTATCCTCATATAGCAGCATGACACATTGATAAATGGATCAAACCAGGAGGGAAACTTGCACCCAAGAAAGCAGGCTTGATCACATTCACATTCATATTTGTCCCTGCAAAGGGGCCCTGCTGTCTCCTTTGCCTCCCTCCTGCTCTCTGTCGCATAATGACACATACCAAGGTGAGAGCACATGTTATTTATTACCCAATGGTGGGAGGTGATAGGACAGTATGTGCTGGAAAACGTTGTTTGCCGAAGAAACAAAATTAGCAATGTTCCAAATCTTACTGGCTCGCCTTTCTCTCCCATCGGCCCAGCAAGACCCACGCCGCCAGGCTGTCCTGGCTGGCCAATAGCGCCTGCCGGCCCAGCAGGGCCCCTCTCTCCAGTGGCACCCTGACAAAAGAAAAAAGAGGAGACAGAGCGATGAGGTGAGCGTGATGCACTCTTTGATTTAATGTGGTGGTCACGATCAGTGATCACCATGGAAACAGCCTCCTGCTTCATATGTCCTATAGCATTTTTTTGTAGACCATAGAAGCTGGCAGAGAGCAGGGGATGGGATGGAAAGTAATTAAACAAAAATCTGACTTACAATAAGTCCTGCGACACCAGGTAGGCCCTCTCCTCCCTTCAGACCTGCATGACCCTGGAGATGCACATAAACAGCCTTCACGTGACAACCGCATCCATTGCAAGTTTTACCATCAGTGACGTAAGTTTCTACGCGTAACTGGCAGGATTTTAACTTCAACTGTGATGTAATTGCAAGCTGCACATTTCAAAGGATCTTGTGTTGACTGTAAGAAGTGGACGTTGTCACCGTGACGTCGCCCTTTAATTTGTGGACTACGGTTTTGAAGCTTAGAGTTTGGTATTTGGGCCGTCGCCATCTTGGTTTTCTTTCGTGACACGAAAAGATGGAGCAAAGTACTACCGAATGCTGAATAAGACATTTTAGGCAAACAAAATGGTACATTTAGCTTCCATGTACTAAAATCACACTATGAAAGGGTTAAAGTTAACGCCGTAGTAGTGACCTGTCAATCACAAGGAAGTCGAGCCCGAAAGCATACCCTGCTTTATCGTCTGTTTGACTCTAAATTGGAGTTTAATTTACAAAATAAACATCATGCTGTGTTGAAGAAGTGTTGAAGAAGAATTATGACCATAAACTCATATTTACAATCTTTACTGAGGTAATAAACCTCCTGGTTGACAGTGAGCGATGGCGAGGATGTGAGATGTATGAAAGTTTACGCTACCATTACACCAGGGGTCCCTCTGCTCCCTCTGAAGCCTTGCAGCCCAGTAGGGCCACTTTTCCCCGAGGCTCCCGATGGACCTGGGTCTCCCTGGAAACCACACATACACACATATGTGATCCGATAAAAGGCAAGTAGCGAGCAGACAGCAGGCCCTTATGCAGTCATAAATCACACCAAACCAGCAAGTCACACCAAGAAGCACCATTTATCTTTTATGAGCCACAATACACTCAACACCGCGAGGTTTCCTCTGTTATTTATTAGCAAATTAGAGGGTGGGATGAGACCCAGGAGATAAGATATGCAATAGGCAGAGCTGAGAGAGTCCTTGGGCTTTATCTAATATCACAGTAATAAGGTGACGCTGGTATGTGATTATGAGCCCGACATGATGAAAACCACCCACCTTGGCACCCTCCTTTCCACCAGATCCCGGTAAACCATGCTCACCAGGTGGTCCTGGTGATCCTGGATGGCCCCTGTCTCCAGTTGGTCCTGTCTCACCAGAATTGCCCTGACAACAAGCAAGTTACATGACACATATCTCATAACAGTTATTTAAAAACATGCTGTTTTAAATAAACAGCTGTGTGCATAACAATCAACGAACATGCCATCGGCCGATCCTCTCACCTGTGGTCCTACAACACCTAAGGGGCCGGGGGGTCCGTTCTTGCCTTGGAAGCCCTGAAGAATAAGACAAGTGAGTCTCAGAGTTGAAACAGAGTCGATAGGATGCACACAGGGCAGGTCATCTTGGTGGAGGCCTCGCGACTTGCACTCTTCAGTAATCAATAATTCAATGCTGAAGTCATATCTTTCGACTTGTTTGCCGCGTTGACACCTGCAGATCATGTTGACTTTCAGCTGGATGAAGTGAAATGACTAAATGTGTGGCCTTATTAAGATTAAACGTCACTCACTGGTTCCCCTCTCTGGCCTGGATGACCCGGTAATCCATCTTTTCCGGGTGGACCCTGAAAGGGAAGCATTTTATTCCATCATTGTCATGACACTGGACATATTCAAACTTGACCATGAGGTAAAAAACGAGTGATGGTAAATCACGGGGTAATCACTGTACAGTACATCATAGCCCACTCACGTTGGTGCCTCGAAGTCCTGCTTCACCGTTTCGTCCCTGTGGTCCTTGGGGGCCCTAGGGAACAATAACACAGATTGTCTCAAACCCCAGATTGTAGTTTCTGGTGCTTGGCCAACACTGATTTGAGACTGAGGTGCCAAGATATGTTTCAGGCTTTACATCTACGGTCTTTTTTTAAACACTGCATGTACAGTATCCTCCATGAGGAAAAAGATCACCTGTTCTCCGGGGGAACCTGGAGGACCCTCTTGTCCAGCAGAACCCTACCAGATGGACAAAGCGGAAGACACGAAAACACAAAAACATGAGCCACTCAAGCAATGTTCCCTCTAAGCTGCGCGCTTGAGCAATCGCGCACTGCTCGCACATTCTCAGCGCACAAGAAAATCTATGCAGCGCATAAAATAAAATTCAACATAAACGTATTAATTAATATCTAATATTAGTCCTAATCTTATCTAATCAATTAAACCAATAATAATAATAATAATAATAATTTTGTTTTCTGTACTATTTTGCAACGTAACTCAGTGAGTGACAGGTGTCCAGCCAATGATACGATTCGGTTCACTTACGCTACGCAGCCAATCATAGCATTGACACTATTGCCCTGCCCATTCGCGCCGTGCAGGTTAGCTAGCTAACAACAGTGCGGCGGAGTTACGAGACGCAAATGCCCCTTATCCCCCCTTATCATGGCGAAACGAACGGGCAGCGACATAAAGTCAAAGCAAGAAGCAGACGAAGCCATCAACCTGGACAAAGTGTACAACCATTGGAGAAGTGAGAAGGACAGACGTGAAAAATAAGGTAAAATTTAAGTCAGATTTGTGCATATTCTAGTGACATTTATTAAGATTTTTTACTTATGGATATTAATCATTAAATTATGTTACTACTAGATAATTTATGGGTAGTAGAAATGATAATAAAAAACTGAGTAATTACATATTTTACAGACAGAGTTACAGGAATTTACACTGTATCACAAGCTACAGCACACGTCATTGTGCAAAATGTGAATGTTTTAATGTGAACAAAATGTTATGTCTGAAAGGTGTATATGTATAATTTCTTCCACAACAGGACCTCACACAGGCCAAAGCAGGACTCTCACATAAAACATACTACACATCTCATGAACAACAAGATTTTTGTCTTTTTCCTTTAAAGTTTGTCAAATCACTTATATTAAAAGTAAACTAGTGAAAATTGCTGCTGTAATTTGATTCTTTTAATAAGCCATGTAACTTGCTATGATCCAAGGTTTTGAACAGGTGTGATACTGGTGTGTGGCCACAGCGTGCACATCTGATGTTGCTCACAGTGGTCCTCAGTGTGCTCAGGGAGCTTGTGTGTATGCCCAGACACATGAAAAATTAGAGGGAACATTGCACTCAAGCATTTCTAGTTTTCTGCCCGCCAGCAAATCTGTAGCTTTCCCAAGATGGTCTTTGAGGGTGAGAGTGAAAACTGAGGCATCCCCTGCCCGACAGTCGCTTCTCACTGCACCAGATGGCCTGCCATCGAGAAGTGAACAGCAACATCCACTCCCGACTCGGTCGGCGCATTCATCCATACTTTATGAGACAGCCAGGTGTGTGTTTATGTGACTGTAAATGTTTGTGCATATGTTTTTCTTCATGTCACTGTTTGTGTGTCAGTCTAAGCTCACCTTTTCTCCAGGCTTTCCAGTGGGCCCCTTTGCTCCTCTTCCCCCCCGGGCTCCCTGTTGGAAAACAAACAACTGTCTGATTAGCCACATGCTGAACTCGTCTGGAGGTGGAAGATAAACGTCTGGTGAAAACACTGCAGTGATGCAACAATGTGCCTCCCACAAGTTGCGGTACACCGATGGTATCTAATTGGAGCAAATACAGCTTTATACAGAGAGAGAGAAAAAAAAATGGTGGCGTGTGCATGACACCTATATAGCTGTACTCACATTAGGACCTCTTTGGCCCCCAGGCCCCGGCTGACCAGCTGGACCCTGGATTGTAAAAGGTCAAACAATTACTCATCAGCTCCCACACAGATAAAGTTTACAGATTCTGAAGCGGCCAGAGTGTGAAAGAAATGGCCTCACCCTTCGTCCTTTCGCCCCCGAGACCCCGGCCCCACCGGGGAAGCCAAGTGTTCCCTGGAGACAAACGTAGAGGTTAATCAGCCTCGGCCGTCCATTTATCACACGTCGCCCCCGATGCCTCATTGTCGCGTAATTAACTACTGTATCAAATTAAAGCAAATCTAATCCACGAGCCCAACACAGCCTTAAATACGCCATTCATCAACATGTAATGAATTGATGTCACTAATGAACTATTAATAAAATAGACTTTTTTTAATAAGCCATTTGTCATCCTATATTTTTAATCAGACGGGAAACAGTCCAGCCAAAGACGCATCTTGCTGGTTTAGGCTTCGATAAAGGAACCAGAGGACACATTAACTGATGATAATAGCTCGTCAATGCTAAATCACCTTAGGGCCTTGTCGTCCAGGGTATCCTGGCAATCCAGGCACACCAAGTTTACCCTGCAGGAAGAAAGGAACCAGGGAAATATTAAGAAGAAAAGTGCATGGAAACCATTTAATTACGATGTGTACGACACACTGCTGACTGTGCATGCACCAAATACAGCAGGATGTCTTTAAATGAATGCATATGGTGATGACAGAAAGATAAAATGCTTAAAAGATGCACACTGGTTCAGTGGCAGCTTTGCCCGAGGAATGGGCTGTAAACAGATGTAATAAATGTGCGGGCATTAAAATCCATATGTTCAGTATTTCAGGGATTTTCAGACACTCATGTTATCAGAAGGTCACAGCTGAAAACGAATGAAATGTATACTCTACTACCTCACTTACCTGGGCTGTAACAGCACAACGCAGGTTTAGAGTTTTTGGTAGCACTTTACATTGCTGCTCAGTAATAATGGGGGAATGGTTTATCAACAATATGGTAATATGGTGCCACTACTGGAGTAATAACCTGATATTAATGATGTAATATAGGTTGATGTTTCGCATTCCTTTCAGTTTTACTGTGATGCTGTGCAAATGATATGTTCAATGGTGTGATTTGTTCCCTGGAAACACAACGGCAGTTTTGTGTGTAATAACATGAATCAGGGCTGCAAAATACTTGACGACCTGTTTCCACAATGTCTCCAGGTAATCATTATGCTTTTTGTTGTTTAGTTAAATCTAATAGTACCATGAAATTAAATAGCAACAGGTAATGTGTCAACAGGTGACACGTCACAGCATGAAACATATAATTTGTATTACCACGAAACGAAAAGGAATATTTGAAACATAAGTGAGGATGAATTTCAGCATTATAATAAGGAAATTACCAATTTCAACTTCCAATACTTTTCATGTGATTTTGAAGGTGTTACACTGATGGTAGCCTTTAATATTGTGAAAATCTATTATTATTATCATTATAATAAGGTTATCACCCCATTAACCACCATATTACAATTTCTTCATCCAAATTTTGCACTAATATCATCATTTTATTGCAGGTGACAATAGGTGACCATATTGATATGTAATAAACAGATATACCCATTAATACCAAACTATTACCTGGTTATTCATTTGGAGTTACATAGTATTATATAATTGTGACCCCCCCCCCCCCCCCATAACATGTTATTACTCAGCTGTAATGTAAAGTGCCACTGAGTTTTCTTATCATTTGGCAGCTATTCGATCTCCCACATCCTCCTCTTTTGTGTCCCAACCCTGTCTTGTAAAGTAAATCTTTTAGAAAATGTACCTTCTCGCCAGCTATCCCGAGAGCTCCTAATTCTCCCAAGAGTCCTGTTTGGCCCTTTGGCCCTTCTGGTCCATCCTCTCCACGAGGACCAGAACCTCCGTTATCACCCTAAAGTCAAGAATGAGAGTACACGGAGAGATGACAATTTTATTTCCACTCCAATAGAGAACAACAGAGGAAGTTATACTGAGGCTTGTGATTTGTGGGCCGCTCTCACCCTGTCTCCCTTGATGCCCATATCACCTTTGAACCCAGGGAAGCCATCTTCCCCCTGTGATGCGATGAGGAGAGGTGATAAATGGCATCATTACTTTGTAACTCATCAGGTGTCCCACCAGTCACAATCCACAGTTTGACAACAGAAGAAAGACTCACTCTCTGTTTCACTCACCTCCTCTCCTTTGCTTCCCTTTAGACCCCTAACTCCATCTCCTCCCTGTGAAAAAGTAGGAAAACTCTTAATTGAACAAGAACACTCGCAAGTCTGCTCTCAAGAAGAGACTGTGAACATCACACAGAAAAAAACACTGCTTGCCTGCATCTCCAGAAATACCCCATATTAAAACACTGCAATGATTTATAAGTGCGTATTGATTTTCTCTTGACCTAACATTGCTTTGTATTAAGTAGTTATTGACCTTACATTCATTTCACACTGACGATTTCCAACTGCAGCATGTCGAGCTACGCTGCCAGATACAATACCAGATGTGTGAATGTGACACAAAAACAAATACCGAGCAGGATGCAATTTCATGACAACCCTACTTGAATTCCTCCATTTCCAAAGCACACTCAAAGCACTTTCAAAATGGACTGCTCCACGCCTACGCACACAGCTCTGCTCTATCTGACTCTGACATCTCTTCCATCCATCAAATGTCTCCCACTCCGCTGTCAGCAGTCCCCTTCACAACCGAGGAGCATTCCCTCCACCTGTCACCTGTCAGTCATAGACTCAAACAGCTTGTCCGTCACATGGTCGACATAGTACTGAAATGAAACGTTGGAAGGGAATAAACATCTCGGCGGACATTACTCCTGACATCATGATGCGTTTGTGTCTCACCTTGACTCCACGGGTCCCTGGGTACCCAATGGGCCCCTGAGCGCCTGGTAAACCCTTCATGAAAAAACAAAAACGGTATTCTTTAGTTTCAGACAGCAGCAGACAGCAACGATGCATTTATCTGACATTTGAATCAGCATTGCACTCAGTCATTGTATCCTATCCCTCATTGTCAATACGCATTGATGTTGCAGATGAGTGCATGCTGCTGACTCCAATGAGCTTAGCCTCTTGCCCAATAAAGAGGATGACATTGTAGGAACACAGTGTTTATATTGATACGAGTGAGCTTTATTGCAACTTAATGCTAGTGAGTTACAATAGATTGTCAGAAACACCATGATATTGCACTTATGATGTCTTTCTATGACACTACACCAGACAAGCCGCAGATATGCAGTTACCCACTTGGATGCCTTTCTCTCCTGCGGGGCCCTCTCTTCCTGGATGACCCTGAAATAGGAAAACAGGAATCAGATTGATTGAGCGCCACTGCAAATACATCATTACTGTATCACTCCTTGATGGAAATATCCGAATGCAAGCGACCAGTGATAGAGAGGAAATGCCAGCGGCACTGAGAGGGGAAGCACCATAGAAACATCATTGTGTGTCACAGAGCTTTGCAGAAGAAAACAGGGAGCATCAAGTGAAACTCATTCAAATGTGTCGGACGGCAGGACCCCCCCCCCCCCCGGCAGGAAAAGAGTAACAAATTTCTGGGTTAAATATGTATACATATTTACATATGTCAACATACACAGCTATTTGGTTGTATTTATTGTTGCTACAACATTATTTGAGCTAGTATTCGGAAACTGCTGTACTGGCAGGCTGTACGATAGGCTACTGTAGAGACTGGTCGCCTGGGTCTCGTTATTATGTGGTGTAGATAGGTTTTTGCTTGTATATAGTTATGTGTATGTTTTTACCAGTTCTCTAAAAGAAAAAATATTTTAAAAAACGGATGAACAACGTGAGCCAAATGTGAAGTCTCTTCTATTCAATCGAATGATGTCGTGGGAGCAGTGATTCAGTTCTCTTGACACTTGAGCACAGAGTCGACTGATAACGGAGCAGCAGTAGGCTCTCTATTAATATGTACATAGATACTGGATGTGCAATAACATGCATGCATACATGCATGTTTATTAGGGGTGTAACGGTTCACAAAATTCACGGTTGGGTACGATACAGTGGAGCCACGGTTCGGTACGTTTCGGTACAGTAGAAAACTAAATGCCAGAGAAATGTACTTGATTTTAAAATATATTTATTCATTACAACTAACATCATAAAGTTATTCTTTGACTTTGAACGATGATGGAACTATACCTGAGTGACTCATCTTCTGGGGTGTCTTCTTAGCAACACATAAGCATAAAAAACAAAAACTGCTCCTTAATGTTATGTAGTATTGTTACTTACATCTTGCTTACATCTTGTATTGTTACTTACATCTTGCAAAATATATTTTGAATCCAAATGGGACTACCTGGTTAAATAAAGGTTTAAAAAAAAAGAAAAAATCTTTTTTTTTTCAAACGTATTCGGTTCGTCACGCGTACCGAACCGTGAGCCTCGTACCGAACGGTTCAATACTAATACGCGTACCGTTACACCCCTAATGTTTATTGTGTTTGTGCTAATGCATGCAGTTGTACATTTTGTGTGTACTTACGGTTGGGCCATCAATGCCTGGTACTCCCAGCATGCCTTGTTTCCCCTGGGGACCCTGCGTAGGACCGAGAGAGGCATGAATACTGAGATGAGCTTCAGATATGAAATCGTCGTGGAGCCTGAGAGACCCACTTTGCTGCTCCTCGACCACACATATTGTATTCATGACTCAGTCCACTTTTTATTTATTTGATCAGACTAGCCTCATGATGCGGGCTGGCCAAGGCCATCTCTGGTGTCTGTTTTGCCTGTGTGTGTTTCTTGTGTATTGATTTCCTGTCTAGCGCTGTCTCGTCTGAATGGGGGCCAGAAGTGGTTGGGTTGTACTCTCTAGCTCCACCGGCCTCCCCTGTGTATGTGATGACAGGGGTCACAAGGTCACAGCTTTAATTCTAAAATTAAGTGAGAGACATGCTACGTACCTTCTCTCCTGGCAATCCAATGGGACCCTGAGGACCGAGCAAGCCCTGGACCAGAACAAAGCATCAATCAGGTTAAGTGTCCCAAGACTACAGGAGAAGGCTCAGAGCTTAAGGTTTTGCTAGCGTCTGTGTATATGTGTGTGTATGTAAGAGTCATGAGCAGAATGTGTGGATGTCCTTGTGTGAGATGGAGGCTGGAACGATTGTAGACATGCTGGTAAGCTAAAAAATATGATTAAATCGTTTTTATATGACCGTAATGTCTCTGACGACATTTCAAAATGACATTTTATTGCTGTGGGGTGAAAACCTTGTATCTCCAAAAACCATTTTTCAAATGAGGTAATAAAAACGAGCCTTGTAGACTCACTACATTTTAGTGTCATGCAATGGGATTGCTTTTATGTGCCCAAAATGACAGAGAATTGTCTACACCTCTAGAAGAGCAATTAAACCTTCAGTTGAAGTCAAAAATAGAACCGAAACAGGAAGTTTTTGTGCCACAATAACGTGTCTGTGTGTGACAGAGAGAGAGAGTGCATATTTGAAGCATGTCTATATGATTTGAATAAATGTACAGGATGTGTAATGAGTGGATTAACTCTTATAGCGACAGGAGAGTTTTTTTGTGCTGGTACAGTACCTGGACTCCTGGATTTCCCTGTTGACCTGGGGGCCCTATCTCTCCAGCTGGACCCTGACAACAACAAATAGTCACAAACTCTGCCTCAACTTGAACTTTGTCATGAGCTCATTGTCACACGACTGGCTAAAATGTTCATTAAGAGGCCACACTAGTCCACTTCAGATGATCCTTCAGTAGCTGAGATCCCGTTGAAAAAGTGTTACCCTCATGCTCATTTTCATACAACTATTTGTACATATACAACAGTGGGTGATGAAGGTAGCAGGACTGACCAGGTTGCCCTTTGACCCTTGTACTCCATCAGTTCCACGAATACCCTGACAAATACAAGATGTCAGAAAAAAAATGGATGAAATATCAACGTCTGATCGAAAAAAAAAAGAGACACAGTTCAATAGCTTCCTTCAATATCTTCAATGGCATATTGATGATTCGCAGGCAACAGAGGTCCCTTTATAGAGATGAAGAGACTGAAGAGCTTCTAATCTTCAGCAATCAAGGCGATGTTGACTTACCGGCTGACCAGGTGGGCCAGCTGGTCCCCTTGGCCCAACAAGACCCCGAGAACCCTGCAGACAAAACAGAGCAAATAGTCAGCAGCGAACCTGCATTCATGATGAGATGGGTTGAGTGTGGAATACTAAATCATACATCTGAACTAAGCAGAGAGAGAGAGAGAGAGAGCGGAACAGGGAGAAACAAATAATATATTTTTGTGTGTGTGGGCACATCTGGTTTTATATGTGCTAGCTACGGAGACGGCACTAGCCTGTGTTTGCGGGAGTGTTTGTGCGCTCTGTTTTTGTCAGCCTTCCTCTTTGCAGGCTGGCCAAGCCACCTGTTCCAAAGCCACATCTGTGATCTCCAGGGAAGTGATTGATATGGAAATATAATCATTCAGGCCAGGATTTTATCTCTTCCCTTTCTGACTCTCTCCCTCTGTCCTCTCTCCTCTCTCCTTCTCTCGTATCTCTTTCACATCCAAACCAAATTTCTGCCTCGCGCTTGTCTCTCGCTGCCTCCCTTTTCCCATCGCTCCCCTCCCTCGCTCTCTTTCATCAAAAACAGCCAACTCCTCTCCTTTCTTGTATCTTTGTAGTTTTACACAGCTTTCCTAATAGGTCTTATGGCACTCTATTTCTCCCTGAACTGGGTGATCCACTTGGAGGGACAGAACCCCGCTGAGCCCCAACCTCACCTACTGGGAGGAAGATGGAGAGCGAGTCACAACCAATCAACCAGTGTTCGCCGCAGAGCTACACAGGAAAAAGAAATGGCAGCTTCTGCAACAGTGCGCTACAGATCGTTGTGGTTTCTCTCTGATCCAAAGTTACTTTGCTGGAAGAATAACACATGTTATGTGATGTCGTTGTATATTCTCGTGTCCAAGCTGAGCTTTCTCTCTTAATGCTGCGGTGAACATTCTGGCAGTACTGCATTCATACGGTTTGACCGTCCTAGTTTTTTTTTAAATAAATGTTGTATATTGTGAAATATCGTGCAGTGTTTCTAAAGTTCTCTTCATGTACAGCATGAGCAGTAGATTCTGTGCTTGTGTAAGTTCTTCTGTAAGATTTTGGCTGAACCTGATGCTTGAGCTTAAATCTAGTGATCTCCTACAATCCCCTCGCGGTTTGTCGTGGAAATCATCAATTTCTGTGATTCTGTGTGAGCGTATTTCTGAGAACCCAAAGCACGGACTTGATAAATACATCCACTACATTAAGTACTTTCTACGTAGAGAAGCAATAGATATTAAATATTGCATTGTGTCGTTCCGGATAGTGTTACTCACGGGCTCGCCTTGTTGCCCTCTTGTCCCCACAGGTCCATCAGATCCCTGAATTAACAAAGACGGAAACAGATTCAACACATAAATCTCATGCACCTTTCTAAGTCAACCTCAGCAGTGGATACATTTATATCCCCGCAGACATAATCTGTGAAAATAGCTCATTAATAAAATTCCCCGCCTGACAGACAAGGCTCAACTATCTTCGAGCAAAGACTAATGGAGCGCTCTCTCAAATTTCTCCAACCCGCCTGAATGGATTGATACTATCTGGACAGCGCTTCTATCCTTCATATTTTCAATTCTAAGCCAGGATGCACTGCATCGCTTTCATGTCTTTTGCAAACCGTAACACTGAATGAACTAAGCGTGTCGTAATTAAATTCAAGAGTTTATGACTTCATTTCAGTAAAGCTTTGATCTACGGTGCTTTACCTTCTAAACGGTTCGTAGAATTGATTCACTGATCTGGAAATCTTGGGTGATGGAAAAATTGAGAAAAGCAATGCATTGCTGCAGGGTGTGTTTTTCCAGGCTTTGTTTGTTGCAAATAAATTTTGCAAAGTACCGCGCACTCACCCTTTCTCCTGGCTCTCCAACAGGCCCACGATGACCCGGCTTTGCTCTGTCCCCCTACAAGATAAAAGCATTAGCCACACAAGCATCAAGATATTTGGGACTGTTCTGTTTCTGGCAGAGCAGAATCCAGCAGATGCTTTTTAGTGTACGCTGTCATCAAAGGAATCACAATAATCATGATCATAATGTGCAAACAATCACCTGCCATATAACGTGTGAGGTGTTGATGCGCGTTAGCGCGTTCGTAACCCAAATGAAGAAATAAACACAGCGACAATGCTTTAAGTTACCAAATCGAACTCACTCTGTGTCCCTTGTCTCCTGGGAGACCTGGCAGGCCGTCGAAACCCCTGTCACCCTGAAAAGCAGCAGAGAAGCAAGTGCATTAAACCCTGAAACACACACAAATACGGTAATGTGTAAACATTTGCAGAATTGTTCTGAAAGGCTCCCCTGGCAGAGCCTCCCATCTGCTCCGAGTATGTGTCGGGGAGAGGGAGTTTTCAGATTAGCTGTAGGTCTGCTAAAATGCTGCTTTGACTGATAAAGACTCTGCTGTTCTGTCAGACCCGGCATCAAGGGAACCTGATTTATTTGCTAAGCTCTTCCTGCAGCTGTTAAGTATTGAGTTGCCTTGTTGTCAATACATATAATACGCTGGGAGCTGTTGACGCTTACACTTGAAAGCAGGGATAGTTCGTTATCGTACAGGACCTTGCCGCCTAAACACGTGTGGTTTTGTCGTGTTGATGGAAACAGGAAATTGAATTCATGGAAACTCGACACCAAACCTGAGCAATATGGTCTAAAAACTGGCAATGTGGCATTCACACAGATTTGAACCTCAACTAATATCCAAATAAGCAGTAAGTAAGACCTTACCATATATCCTGCTTCTCCTGGAGCTCCACGGCCTCCGTCAGCTCCCGCACGCCCCTATAAGATACACAATCCAATTATGTTTTGCTTTACAGTACTATAGTATATATAGTATACTGTATATTTATATGTTATAGTATGCTTTTAACACAATATGCAGATACATTTTCAGTGTGGAAACATATTTTGAAATATCACACCCTCTTTCCTGGCTTTCCATTAGTTCCTAGGTGGCCTTGCAACCCATGCGATCCCTATATAAGAAAGGAAGAGAAGAAGACAAGTGGAAAGATGTGTCACAAAAAAAAGGCAAGAGGACAAAAGGAAATTAATAGTGTGGAAAAAGCTAGTCGTGTGGTAAAAACAATGTCTGGTCTTACGGAAGGGCCACTTTCTCCGCTGTCCCCTTTGAGCCCAGTGGGACCTGGTACTCCCTGCAAAAATAAAAACAAGCATTCGTTTAAGCACGGCATAACGCACAGGAGCAATTCAGCTCTTCACTCAGATTCAGCACCAAAAAACAGAAGATACAAATAAACTGAGAACAACATTTTCTTAAATCTGTATTATGTTTACTTTTTGCAACCCTGCAATGATTTCACAAGCAATTTGATACATACTGAGCATGCATACAGATGAGTTTAGGGTGGGAGGGAGAGAGTAGAGCTTGTGCCTGGGCAGGCAGAATGTGAAGTTGAGGTTAAAGGTCGCAGGAGCCCTTGAGATATGTTGCAAATTTGGTCAAGGTCAGAATGCCTTACCAGTGGGCCTGGTCGCCCTGCTAGACCCAGTGGACCTGGAGGTCCCTTCATTGACAGCTGGAAGAAAAAAATAACTGTGTGGTTTATGTACCATTGACTTTTATTATGCAATGAATTGGTCTTCATACAGCATGAAATGACAACGTCAACAGTCACTGGGGTTACGATATAGCATGATGACGCCAACGTGCGTGTTTCTGGGAAGCGTACCCTGGTCTGTTGCAGTATAGCCTGTGCTTGTGCCTCCATGGGAGACACCACTGGTCCCTTCTGGGAATCACCGCCATACTGGAACTGGAGGCAATGGAAAAAGAGGAATCAGTTCCCACTGCAGGATTCCCTAAATGTAAATGAAGTTCAATCACACAGCCCCCCCTTGTGGTCGTGCCACTACACCACATTGGGAATATGGTGTGCTCTGTGTGTATGTTTGTTATGTGTGCGTGAGCATGCGCGAGTGCGCTGTAAGATCTTACTGGCAGCATCAACAGGGTTCCTGGAGGACCTGGCATCCCATCAACCCCAGCAAGACCAGGACGTCCTCGGGGACCCTGAAAAGGAAGGTCGGGGGAAGGGGTAAACGTCGGCTACTGTGCCTATGGGGTGTGTGTGTGTGTGTGTGTGTGTGTGTGTGTGTGTGTGTGTGTGTGTGTGTGTGTGTGTGTGTGTGTGTGTGTGTGTGTGTGTGTGTGTGTGTGAGAGAGAAATAGAGAGGGTCTAAGTCAGGGGTCTCAAACTCATTTTCACTCCGGGCCACATCAGCATCATGGTCGCCCACAAAGAGATAAAATGACGTGGCGGGCCGGATTCGGCCCGCGGGCCGGGAGTTTGAGACCCCTGGTCTAAGTGCTGAGAAAAACAGCTCAGCAATCTAATCAAACAACCGTTGCACCGTTTCCATAGGGCATGTTACACACACACACACACACACACACACACACCCTTATCTTCTGTTTACACATTGTAAATATCTATTTTAACAAGCCATTTAATGCAGCATTGAGTCATGACAATTGTGTTCATCAGATGACTGTTAGTCATCTGATAAGTATTCAAATTGGTAAAATACGTTCCTCCACTGATGGAACCTTTTTGCCTGTTGTCAAATAACTGACACTTGTTTCTAGGAACAAGTGAAGCAGAAGTGGTTAAAATAATATCTTTAATTATCTTGTCTCATTGGTAAACCTTTTTGTTTGGCTTTAAGAATGTACATATAATCTCAAAAAATCATACAAATATAGTAAACCATGCAGCAGACTAATGATATTCTAGCTGAAGCATTGAATATTTAGAGGATGTCCCCATACGTTTTACATAAATCATTAAATGTATGCACTAATTTATATGTATTAATCACTGGTGGACAGACGTAAGTGTGTTAAACAGTGTGTCTGGGTCTCCTATTGTGATGAATAATGGATAAATACACTTATTCGAGCAACACACACCAAAAGAAAGTCAGGTCACACGTGTGAGTCATCATCAGTCCCTGAAGCCAGAATGTTCAGTTCAGGACTGGACATGTTTCAATGTGAGGTCACAGTTGATCTGTCCCACAGGCGAAAGGGTCAAACTGGAGTGAAACGAAGCCAATGGGCCCAGGTCTAAGCCACACTCACCAATTCACCAGGATCTCCCCATGGTCCTGGAGGGCCTGTTGGTCCAGCTGGACCAGTGAGGCCCTGTGAAGGAAACAATCACAGCACTCAAACAACCATTGAGGAAGATTGTGGCTTAGTTTTCCATAAATTACACTCTTCTACATAGTATTCCAACCCCCCAAAATGCTTGACAATAACCCCTTTTTATTTTTTTAATGTCGTTTTCTTCTTCTCCTTTATGTAGTTTTTGAATCAAATCAATCACCTCATCATGTGTTTACAGACATAGTCTTTCGCAAAGTGCCATATTGCATTGTGTTACAGTGCAGGGGTGCATTTGTATTGTGGTCACCCCTGAAAACCCTTGTTTCCTATTCCAAAAACACCACATCCTGATTGCTAGAATCCAAAATTCTCTACATTTTGCAGCACATCTGGATAGTTCCTGCTTCTAACATTTTGCCACATCCTGTACAATCACAGAGACACATTTTTTTAATCTGTGTTCAGGCTGAATAGGCTTACCTGTGGCCCTGGTAGACCTGGGGGTCCTTCCACTAACGTACCCTAGACACAAGCACAGATGGAATGAAATGTACATTAGGAGAGCATAAACTCATTCCCATGCTCGTGACTAAAGCTATAGGCTATGCATGAAATGTCAGTTGAAGCTCACCGGCTCAATAATAGCTGGCTCTCCCTTCTGGCCCTTCTCTGCTCTGAGGCTAACCTGAGGAAGAGAAATAGGTGAATAGCTTGTTGCATTGTTAGAAATCACTTGACACAGGCAATTGAAGACGTGACCTCTCACTTGATGCGTGAGATTTACCTCTCCATCCCACGTCTCTGCTCTTTCCCGCTCCGCAAATTCAAAGCCATCGTCATATACCTCGTACTCTTCGTACTCTGACTCGGTGTCATCCTTGTAATCTTCATACTCGAGAACCTGTTAAGGAATGAAAAAAAAAAAAAACCCTTTCAGGAGAAGCGAATACCAAAACAAGCTCTCCGTGTGTTTGTGCTGAGGTGAAGGCATGTCTTGCGTTTGCGTTTAACCTACCGCGTATTCATTAACAATCGGGCCTTCTGTTACCGTGGAAACTGAGGGATCGTCATAGAGGTCTCCGTAAAGGTCCTCTCCGTCCTCTATTACTGGCTTCTTCACTGGCCTGTCCTCCTGCAGGCCGACACACCGGCTCAAATTAGTCACAGCAAAAGATGAACCAGGGGACAGTGAGCTCTTCTCATTAGCTAGCGCCTAGCACTTCCAAGTCAAGGCACATTTTGTCATTTTTGCAAGAGTGAGTTGATTTTCCGGGATACAGGTGTGCAGTTAATTACAATGCTTGAGCGTAATTAGCTGATGGACTACATCAGATACTTGAGGCAGCACGGCAAAGATGGCAACAGCTACAGAAACAGCATGAGCATGAAAAATGTGGTTACTTAGCAAATTAGCGAATAATAAACACGAAGGAGACATACACAAACAATCCTTGTTTGTTGCAGTGGTAAGTTCAAATTGATTGGATTTAAAAAAAAAAAGATGATATACAGTTGTGGTTTATTCATAATTTCAAAAATGTAGGCATATATTCACATTGAATGAACTGTCAACCCGATACTCATTCTGTCTGTTTGCATACAGGAAGATATATAGTCAACTGTATGCCCCATGCATACCATGCATTTACCTTAGTATGCATGCACTACAGCATTTTCTACAAAATGCACACACGCAGGCACACGTTATACAGTGAGATCATCAAATATTTCTCATTTAGGATGCGTTCTTCACGTTTTTTTGGAAGGGGTGTAGTAGAGGTGATGATTAGGACGGTGCTGGTTAGTGGTGGTGGTAAGCAATCGGAGAGGGAAGAGGTGCTCACTATGGTTAGTAGGTATTAGGACGTGATCGGTTAGAACTGCAAATGGCAGGAGGGGGGTTGGGGTGGAGGGCATCTACAAATAAACTTGTCTACCTCCTCAGTATCCTTTGATTCAGGCAAAGTGCTGGGCACCACAGTGGGGGCCTCAGCTGTGGAGTCAGGTTCATGTGTGGGCATCTCCATGAGGGTCTTGTCGAGCACTTCAGTGGGGATTTCTGGCAAATCCGTTGGCTGAAAAGGTCCTTGGGATAGATACTCGGGTACTGTTGTGGACACTCTGAGGAAGCCATCCTCGAGACCCTCCTCTTCATGTTTTTTCTTTCTGGATCCCTTCTTGCCCTTGCCCTTGCCTTTGCGTTTGCCTTTAGATCCCTTGCCCCTCTTCTTTTTGCCTTTCCTGTCCTTTTTGGAGTGCTCCTTTGGTTCATCAGGCTGGTCACTTTGCTTTGGGAAATCAGACCTGAGTTGGGAGTTCTTTTATGAAAAAGGAAATGCAAGTTTAGAGACCAGGTGGAGGATGGAGAAAAAAGAAACAGCTGCTGTGAATGAAAATACAATGAGGGAAACAGTAAGGGACAGTAAAGTGATGCATACTGGTCCTGTGACAACCTTATAGAGTCACCCACTGGGATTCCCATTTAGCTGGCAAAAACCTAAAGCAAACATGAAATGGGAAGGGACAAACAAAGAGTTGTTTCCTCTCAATGCAATGCAGAAGACATATTTGCTTTAGTTGTCAGGGGTCACCCTGTCTACGATCCTAAAGAGGTGCTAATTCTTAGTGTGCTCTAGCAAGTGAGCAAACATGGTTGCGTCATCCTCCAGAGCAATGGCCATTGAATGTCAGTGGTGTAAATGGCCTGAAAATGTTTCTAAAGGCCTGATCTGTGAAAGACATCAGTGACGTGATTTAGATCCACTTGTAAAGAAGGTCAGTGTGTAACGGAGAATGATGGGAAGTAGGTCAGTGGGGTGACAGATGTTGACATGTTCTGGATTCAGAGCTCATTGCTCAGCTGTCGTTCTTAAAAGCCAGCTGGATGACTATCGACATGGCCTCGCGTTACCATGAAAGAGCCGTCTCTGGGGCATAATCAATGACCAGGCGCACACATATGCGTGAGGACACAAAGGCAGTCACGTGAGTTTGCACGCATGTGAGTGTAATGCATGTTGCTAAAACTGTGTATTCCTTGAAGCCCATGCAGCCACACACACACAATTACATCTCTTTGCCTCCATTCCTCTGGCTGCCTCCGTCCTCCTTATCTCTGTCTTTCACACACCACCAAAGAAACCAAAAGTGTTTTATGCACGCCTTGAGGAGGGGAAGAGCTATTATATCATGTTTGAGTTATAGCCACCTGGCTCTACACTGTGTGTGTGTGTGTGTGTAGGTGTGTGTGTGTGTGTGTGTGTGTGTGTGTGTGTGTGTGTGTGTGTGTGTGTGTGTGTGTGTGTGTAGGTGTGTGTGTGTGTGTGTGTGCGTGCGTGTGTGTGTGTGTGTGTGTGTGTGTGTGTGTGTGTGTGTGTGTGTGTGTGTGTGTGTGAGAGAGAGAGAGAGAGAGCACCTGACCTTAAGAATGCTCCACTGCTGGCTGCATTTAAAAGAAGACAATTATTCTTTGACGGATAGCCTGTTCTATCTTAATCGCTCAAGTCTCTTTTCGCAAACACTCAGTCATTTGCACAGTACTCAGACCTCGTCTTGGCTGGGGCTGTTGGCCGCTTGTAAATCATATGAGTCTGAGGGACACGTAGCTCTATTGATGGACATGCTTGAGCTCCTTTTACTGGTTGGCTGTGAAGCAAGGGCTTCTGCAAGTCCACTTTAGCTCATCATATTTCTTAAAACGTATTATGAAACACAGGGCCTCAAAGGAAATGTGGAAAAAAACAATGAAACAATAGAATGAATTGAGAGATCCTGACCTTTGTGTCTGCAAGTAATTAAGGTGACCTGAAGCTATATACCCCACTCTATCAGCAGAACTGTTCTAGTAGGCGTTGCCTCCTGTTGGTGGCAGTACTGACCTCCTGCAGGACCAGGGATTTGCTGTTGTATGGCAAAGCAGAGTCACAGTCTGGTATGTAGTTTACACAGTAGTTAGCAGCAGCCTGCGGGTCCTCCAGGATCAGCAGTTGCTGAATATCTCCCTGAAATAAACCAGAAAGCAGACAGAAATGATAGGCAAGCGTAGTACATAACGGCAGGCAGGGGAGTCATCTCAATGGAGCACTGACAGAAACATCTACAGCACAGTGAAGAGATATTTCATGGAGCAGAAGGCTGAACGTGTGACACTAACGACACTATGAGAACAACAAAACTGTCCGCATTCCTAGATGTAAAGCAAATTATAATACAGTAGCATCATCACACTGTCAGTACTGGTGCAATCGCGACTGACTATTGCTTTTTTGTGTGTTCCCATAACTCCAGGAGGGGCTTGATTGTGTACACAAAACAGTCAAATAGCTCTCTCACCCCCCTGTCGGGACCTTTCACTTCCCATTCCGCCCCAGAGGCGTAGCCAGTGTATATAAAATAACATGCAGAGAGACTGCACTGCTGGGCCCTGCAGCTCTGAGCCCAGAGCCTCTGTTAGCTTTAATGACATTACACTCATCTCAGCATCACTCTAGTCTTCTGTACACATTACATTATTACATAATGCTTTGTCGTGCTGAGATAACTAGTCGATTACATATCAATTGAAGCATTAAAGCACAAAATTGTCACGTAAAATACCAAACACAGTGGTTTACAAAGGCTTTTCTCACGTGCGTATTATTATAAAATAAATATTAAGACAGCACTATTTATAAAACAAGTTAGGCTCAAACGTTTTATAATAATAAATAATAAATAAAGTAGTATATTACTATATATATAAAGTATATTCAAACGATCATTTGATGGTGGAAATCCCTGAATCTGCAGCGCTAATTCTCTGAGACGCAAGTCAGGAAGTAATTCAATAAAACACAAAATACAGGCGGCCCCATGGCACGATGTTTGACAACGTTTAGATTACATTAACGATAAGAATCTATGTAACTGACAGGCCATTGCAAACATATTGCCTGGTGAAATGTTATCCGGGGACAGCTGGGCAGTCATTTGCAATAAATCAAGTCAGATTAACTGCTTGATGTTGTGGTAATTATAGTGCCATTGTAATCTCTTTAATAAAGCTTTAGTGGCCAGAGGTGAAATAAATCAAACTAGATCGCTTCTCCGTTACCGGCCACGAGCTCATATATCTTCTACTACAGCTCACGCCTTATTATCAGCACTAGAAGTCTACGCAAAGTCTGGATCACCCTATAGAAAACTGTAAACATAGGAACGACCGTGGACATTCTGCTTCAGTTTATGACATCACTTGTTATCCATTTATCATTTTTTCTTCCTGTTATAGCCACAAGCCAGCGTCAAGCAAAAGGAAATGATTGCACTCTGAGGTGAGAGACAGATAGAAGGAGCGAGAGAGAAAGGCAACGGGGAGTTAATCCAATCTCAATTTGAGATCAAAGGCAACACTTTCTCCTGTTTTTCTTGCCGAGCAGGGGCTCTCTCCTCTAGAAACACACAGCGAGTTAAGCGTTGCTCAAAATCATGCATGCTCTGCCGTTCTCCGCTCAGGACGGGGCAAGGACATCTGAAGAGACATTTGTTGACGTGCTGACAAGGCAAAAACACCTCAGCTGAATCCATACATTTGTGATGGCTCGCCAACATCCCGCGTGAGGTCACACATGGCGCCGTTGGCAAAGGTTTCGTCGGTGTTTCAGAGAGTGACCCCTCCGCTTTCCCCTGCTGTCTGCAATAATGTGGGTGGTGCCAGCTGGTCAAGAGTCAAACTGATTAACTCGACCTTATATGAGGTACTGTCCTCTCATTTGTGTCTCAGTCAGATCTCGATCTCTAAAAAGTAACGTATGCTCTTGCGTGAGTCACGATCTAGTGTGGGTGAAGAAGGAGCAACTATAGCTCGCTGCAATGAAACAGAATTTTCAAAACTTCTCATTTGCTGAAAGTGCAACAGATGATCATGACTAACCTAACATCTGACCACAATCAGACATGAGTAATCACAAGATATGACGACTTGAACAGACCTTGTCGGATTTAAAGTGCCGATTTGTGTGCTAAAATAACGGGATTGCAAAATCTTCAACTAAAGCTGCCTTTGAATGATATGCGTAACAGAGCTTGGCTTCGACGTGCCTGTAACAGTGTGACAAAAACATCTAATTTCCAGTACTAATCGAGATGGAAAGGATCTGAATTTCCCAACAAATAAACGCTGGTCTGGATCTTATCCAAGCAGTCAGCGTGTTGGAGGCACATACAAAGGGCACGCAGCTGAAGGAGCACAACCAGACTTGCGGACAGCTTGAGGTTTGCAAATGTGTTGAGTCTGAACACCAAACTCGTGTAGTCATTTGTAGTGCAATCTGGAAGCAATAGAGACATTAGTGGCTGACCACGGTCCCCATACTCCCATGCTGGGAGAACTGGGCCAGAACACCAGCCTCCTCCCCGGAACCAGGGCCTGGGAACAGAGGCCCAGAGGTCAGCCTGCATTCTCTCCTCCCCTGGTACCAGCCTCGCCCGAGATCTACACGGATGCTGAGATATGCACAGCCAGACATACAGAGCTGCCAATGCACACGCTGAAACTCATATTTACCATCACATGTATCAATGAAAAATCTGAAACAGATGGCTCATTTGAGGATTTTTCACTTCCTCCACAGAAAGCAAGATATTAAGAATCAATTTTGAACGACATGAAAACAATAACCACAATGGATTGGACTAAAGGATGTATCATCATATATCTCTCTATGCATACGATGATGAAAAAGGACATGGGAGTGTTTTTGGAGCAAGGCCAAAAAAATGAAACAAGCTCTATTGCTTCTGAAAAGGGAAATTTATAGAGCCCACGAGGAGACGCATGTCTTAACTGAAGAGGGAAGGGAAGGAAGGGAGTTGAGAGTAACTTATAGCATTGGAGGGGCAGCTGAGGTTAAGTGAGGTCATAGGGAAGGTAAGGTTAGGAAAGTAGTTCTTGACTACACACGCAAAAGCAGGAGGTGTTTACTTGTCAGGACCATGGACATCTGGTTTTCTCCTGGTGAAAGTGAGGAAGGCTGTGGTTTCTGTCTATTCGGCAAATAGGGAGTAATAACAACCCTCCCTCGCTACTCTCTTAAAGTGTAATGGTATGTTACCCTTTGCAAACTGTGGGGTGTTCTCTGGACACTGACGGGACAGAGAAACTTGACTGTACCTCATGCCTCTGGCTGTCTTTCCTTTTCTTTCTTGCTCCTTTGCTAAGCAGACAGACCGCTGAGGGCATAGCAGGGGAAGGGGCTTGAGCTGATCTCTATTTCATGCTGTGGGCGAGATATTTAGACTGGCGCCTCACTGGGAATGACAATGGAGCAAGGCCGGCATATTGTCGTGGGAAGCACAGAGAATGATTCGTGACGATAAAGGTTACTGCTGAGAAAACGAGTCGAGCTTAGTTTTGAAGCGTCCCAACCTCCATGTTTGCTCCTCCATGTTTTCCCAGCATATTGATACACATCAGGAAACATTTTCTAATGCCCTCAACTGAAGACGTGTACTTCAACTTCAAAAAGGTTCAAATTATTTTGTTTTCCTGGGAGACGCAATTTGGAATGAATTAAGCAGTAACTACATCAGTGATACACTTCTCCTGCTGAGTGCTAAACAAATAAGAAAGTGTACAAGAACAAGAAGCGGGTATTTGTTTCTGCAGGAGGATGACCATCACAAGACATTACCGAACAACACACATTCACAGTCAAGCATGTTTCTAACGTCCAAATGCACAGCTGGCCGACAGAAATATACCGACAAGTCAAAAAGGCAAAGAGAATGTGTAATTTCTTGGCTTGATGAGGCTGGGCATGTCTGAACAGCCTGGTAATGCAGTCATGTTATAGAGGGAAAGAATGAAAGTCATACAAATGAAAGTTCCAGGACAGATAAACAGACCAGTACATGGTCTGTTGATCCTCTTCATAACTAACAACGATAAAGGAACATTTAAAAGTATGACAGCAAAGTAAAATCGCTTGCTTTCAGAGGCTCCCATGCTTAAATAATGTCCTACCTCAAAGACATCTTCGTCCAGCAGCCGTGTCCCAAACACAACGACACCCTCCGTGCTGACTCCAGCGTTGTCCCCTCGCAGCAGATCCAGGGTCTCTTTCCGCTGACAGTCCAGGTAGAGGGTCACAGACTTGCCCTGCACACTGTAGGCTATCCTGTGCCATCTGAAACAACACCGATATTTTGTCAAATCAACAGAAAGGCACATGTGTCATTGATATCTGTTCTAATGGAGACGTCATAGGCCCTCAAACTACCCACTTTCCATCAGCCAGGTTGATCTTTTTGAAGATGGGATACATTTCTGGTGTGGGCTGCCCATGCTGGTCCTCATACAGGAAGACGGGTGAACGGCCCACTTCCAGGCCCAGCTGCTGCACCCCCTGGTCATCATACACTGAAAGCAGGAAGAACTGGGAGCCCATTTTAGCTCGCACTGTAGCCATCACGGAGAAATTCTCAGGAAATATGGTTGAATCTGGGAAGGAGAGGAGAGGAGCTGTTAGAGAACAGCAGGGAGCAGATCTTGTACAACACGCAGGCACCACCCACTGCCAGTGAGACCTTAGTGAAGATAATAATGATGAAAAATATTGTCCATGAAAGCAGTGAGTACCCACGAGGAGGGGTAGAAGGCAGTTCAAAGTCAGATCTCTGAATGATTTACTGAGCGAAGAAACACTTTTTTTCCCCATCATTAAATATCTTCATTGGAAAAAATAAGTTTACTACCAGGGAAAAGCTGTTTGGTTGGAGCACTGAGCTGAATCCTTTTGTCTATCCTGTAGGCCAGGTCCGGCTCCTCAAAGCCCCTCCTGCTGGTGCAGAGACCCGTCTCCAAAGACACCCCCTCCATGCTCCCTGACAGCTCCAGCACTTGCAGAACATCAATGGGATCAGCTGGAAATGGAAGAAAAAAAAGTGATTTACACATTTTTATCGAGCAGATAGAAGAAACATGGTAGTGCGTTTCATTTCACGCTCACAGACTGTTGCTAATTATATCTCTTGAAATTAGATATTGATTATTTTTTAAAAAAAGCAGATGTCCTGCTTTCTTATCATTTCTGTTTCTACCATTGTGTGAAAAACTATAAAAAATGACTTATGATAGGGTGGAACTTGTGGCAGCATGTTTTTAGTTATGTCAGTGTAACACTTAAACTCTGCCAGTGTGACAGCACTTTGTTGTCTGGCTCAGTTAAGTGCTGGTTGTTACCGAGCTGAAGAGCAGGGTTTAGTGCGGCTGCAGGCTTCCTGCTTCCTCGGAGTCGGAAGAGACGGGCTCCTCTGAGATGTGGCGGCAGGTGGCCAGGCTTCTTGTGTGGGTGTTATTATAGGATATGGGTGGTACACAGTCTAACCCATAATCCTACTGCAGCACACCTGACAGCTGACACCTGCACCAGCGAGCAACAATATGTCCGCATCGCATTCATCACAATTTCAACACTTCACTGGCACAAATAAGCACATCAGTGATTTATATATTCTCACTGCTGAAACATCTGTTGTGACAAATCAGATAGTTCTGTATTAAACCTTCAAAAGCTTATTTTCCTGAAGAAAAAAAAAAAAAAGAATTCTGCAAATGTTTTTTATTTGTTCTCCATGCAATCCCTTTTGTTTCAGGTGTTTTCCAGATGTGCATGTAAATATCTGGAAACAAGTCAGGATAAGGCCAATTGGTGCAATAAAGAGATGGTATTCTCATTAAAACTCTTGAAACAAGTTGACTTTAACAACAAACAGGAGAACGGCTCTTGTGATTGGTTAAGATTGGGGATTTATTTGATGTAGACATGTGGTTTCTCCCAGTGTTGGTCCTCTCATTACAGTGAGCCTGAGCTTTATTTGCAGTCATGTTATCAGATGTTCTCTTGATAAAGTGCTGCTTTGAGCATGAGCCAGGATCAGAGTTTCTTGGCGTTGCCAGACTCCCACCAGCTGCTAGTGAGAGCCGTTTCAGGGCAACTCAGCACTTAGCATTCCAGGCATCTGAAAAGAGGATCCTAAACCCAAATTGCCTCCTGTAGCTCTTGCCGCTCAAACAGAGCTGGCATTTTATTCTCCTTGTTAATTAAACATGTGGAGAGGGTATACCGATGCCCAGACATTGCTTGCAGAAAAACACCACGTTACATTTTATGGCATTATTTATTTGCATAGCAGAGGCTGTTTATTGCAAGCAGCTTTGAGAGCCCAGTCCCCGAGCATGGCAACAGGGTTGTAAATAGGTTAAGCTGTGAATTACAGCCAGGCTCCAACAATAGAAAACATTAGGTACAGATCTAAAGGTATTTCAGACCCTGAAGGCTTGAAGTTTGAATTTATATAAAGAAGCAGTGTAAATTAAATAATGACAGAAGTTGCTGGCTTCTAACAACAGAAACCTCAGGCAGTTATATGTGCGAGTGGCACCAGTAACCCAGCCACACACAGTCTTTTGGGATCATTTTCAAATCTGCTCCAGCCATTGTGACAGTGAACAAAGACCTAAATGTCAAGGAATAAGGTATTGACTTTAAAAGGTCACAAACAAGTCACCCACACTTAAATCAAGACACTGGCATTGTTTCTGATTTCCCATTCTCACATTCACATGAAGGCGTTTTGTCTTTTTGCCCTGATGAAATAAAATTAATTGACAATTCTGGTTAAGTTTGCAAATAAACAAACAAATGACATTTACCTCAAGAAAGTCATCAAAAGGCTATAGCTGCGTCCTTGATTGCCCTGATCAGACTGCCACTTCAGAGGCAAAGAACAAAGACCTGCCCTCTCTTTTATTCTTGTAGCTAAAAGCTGAAAGATGCTTTATTCAATTTACAGAGAATTAATACAGCAGCAAACAACTATTTGCTATATAGAAATGTAGTGGAGTAATGTCTACCTGAGCAGAGAATGAGGTCTCACTCCCTCTGTGTGTGTTGTAATCCGAGCTTTTCTGTGCTTTATTTACATATAGCCGGGTCGGCCTCACATGTTTGTGCATGTTTGTGGCCCACTGACTAGCTCACGGATGCTGCTCTGCACGGCCTCATACGGCAGTTACAGCTGGTGGTTGTTGTGGAACATGGAACACATCCTCTGGTTCCCCGTCACGTAAACACTGTTAGCTCTGGCGTACTTTTGCCGCCGTTAGCACTGTTACCGCCGTTAGCACTTGTTAGCAGCCGCAAGCCGTCGCTATGTTGAGAGCTGCTGAGAGGCAGTAGAAATGTTCCCAATCTCATATATAGCACCTTTAAATACATATCTGCCTTTCTTTCAAAGCACAGCAGTTTACTTAGCATGTTACGTCAAGTATGGGTCCTAGTCTTTGATATTTATATTTAATTCCAAATGAGCTCTTTGGAGCTCTGTTGTGGCCTTGACTCCAAATCAATTTCCTTTGGGATAGCAAAGTTTAAAGTTAGTGTTTTAGTCAAAGGTCAGAATCCAGTAAAAAAAATATGTCCCACAGTAAATATCTTGTTCTTTCTCTATCTCTCATACATACTCATACACTGGGAGAGAGGTCATAAGGCAGGGATGTTTGGAACAGGCTGAATTGTTCTAAATTGAAGCAGCATGGGTGTAATTAGACAGGATCCTTGGGTTTCTGTCAGCCTATCTGGAGCAGCACCTGACAAAATGGTCTAAAAACAAAGATTTGATTAATTTCAAGTAATCCAAAGATGAGATGTGAGTGCAACCCATGAACCGTATAAAGTACATTTGTTCCTCAACCGCTATGAGTTTTAAAAATAACCATTGCCCTGTTGTTCCAGCTACGGTCTGTCGGGAGACTGTTGACTGTTGACTCAAGACAACAGAGAACAGTCAAGATGTGCAACAAGGCCAAAGGGAGACATCTGAGACAACCAGCAAAACCTCCTCCAAAAAAAAGAAACATTGACTGTGAATCAATGATTCACAATGATCTGTCAGTCAAATATGCAGGGAATAATAGGCATCCCACATCCAAGTGTGCAAAGTGAACTGTTGTGAAGAAAGTTTAGGAAGCTGATTCAAAGAACGTGGGAAAAACTTCTGCTGGACTTTAGAGGATGCAAGCAACAACATCTGCTGCAAGCAACAACATCAAAAGCTTGTTGAATACATGCATGACCCACAGAGAATACAAACAAGTTCCTGTGGAGTAGCCTGTATTTCACCATATAAATACCACCACCGGTGATTCTTCAGTCAAGAGGAAAACCCCAAGCATGTGGCAGGCGGCCATGTAAAATCTGAATCCATGAAGCAATCAATAAAAGAAAGTTATGTCTTCCTTGCTTTGGATCCATTTTTGTCACCTTAAGTTCAGCCAATGCTTGCAGCGTTACCTGTCCTGCAGCACTGACTGTCTGAGCAGGCTTTGCTTGCATCTCATTAGGCTTTGCGGTAGTCGTGTCCTTACAGGACCTCACCTGGCAAATGATGTTACTTCTAAAGAAGCGAGAGGCTGAGTGTAAATTAGATCAACACTCCGGTATGGCCACTGACAGAACCTACGATCTTGATGGTTATTCTGTCGGCCTGGGCAGCGCGGTACCCCCACCACTCAAAGATATGGCTCCACGTGTTTGATATGGCATCGTAGAATCTCTCAGGACTAATGAGTCAGAGTGTTTTCCAATCACACCAAAAGGTCAGAGTACATGGGAACTGGGAAGGAGCTTGAAGTATCCAGCAATTTCACAGACATCTGGCATTTCTGCCTTTTTTTTTTCTTGTACATTTTTCAATGAGACAACCGTCTCTGTCCAGCAACAGAGCTGTCCACAGTCTTCCTGACAGAAAAAGAGCTAAACACTCCACCTCACAGATTATGCTCTATGCCCCGAAAAATGCCACCAAACAGTCTCCATCTGTGTATCTTCTCTGGCTTTGTGACACTTGACACAGTCTCTCCGTGCCCAGCGGTCATACAACTCAGCACCAATTAAGTCATACATGGACATAATGTGTGCTCTGTGTTCCTAAAGCAAATGTCTCTGAAGACATTCTTTATGACTCACACCACCTACACTCCCAGCTCAGCCTGAAAAGACCCCTCGCACACACACAGAATACCACTCTGTCAGAAACGATTGCGCCTGGAAACTGGGGGATTTTAACAAGAAATGAAGCCAAAATGAATCTGGGTAAAGACAATCTCCCATAGTGTCTTGGACCACACCCTGAGATGAGGGGAGGAAAAGCAGCTTTCCTTCTGAAATACCAA
Organism: Melanostigma gelatinosum; assembly: GCF_949748355.1. Classification (NCBI taxonomy): domain Eukaryota; kingdom Metazoa; phylum Chordata; class Actinopteri; order Perciformes; family Zoarcidae; genus Melanostigma; species Melanostigma gelatinosum. Next base: position 14,453,110 of record NC_136646.1, read on the forward strand.
AGAACTACGATTGACGGGGCATTTCTTCATGAAACGTTTTAAAAGCAACAAGCTGCAACACACCTATGGTGATTAAATAATGAAAAATCTGAGACAGATCCAGTGGAAGTGGTTGAATAAATCAAGACACAGTTTCTCTCAGGCTCCATGAAGAACAGCCTTAATCTAATTAGCAGTGGGTGTGACCTTTCGTCTGGGTCACCGCTGTGTGTGACAAGAGCACTGTGAGGTGCAGGAGAGCTAATACACGCTATGAACAGATGAAAATGTAGCACATGAACAGACAAATAAGATTGATGAATAAGATTGCTTGCACTGAGGAGCACTAGTTTGACCTGCACACGCTGTTTATATGCAGCTCTATTATAACGCCCACAGAAGGGGAAAGAACAGCACTTTGGGCCTCTAACCTAGTCAAGATGAATCACTCTATTACTTTAGCTGTCAAACACTTTGCTCTGTTCCTTGTAAAAAAAAGAGGTTATTGAAACAAAGAAGAGCGTATTGCAGCATCGATGACAAATGTAAATTGACTGTAACATAAGGACATTTGTTGAGCTGGAAGTATGCAAACTGAGAGGCAGTGATAGCTATCTCACTGAACGTGCTTTGTGGTTGGGTCTGCTTTGAGTTATCTCAGAGAGTTTAGAGAGCAAGTCAAGTCAGCGGTTATATATAGACGACTGCTGGGAACGGCTTCAAACATATTCTGAGGGGTTATGAAGTCATGAATATTATTAAGAGACAATGACAGCGATGATGGAAGTGACCAACAGTCAGTGCCTAGCATTGAGTCTTTCATTCATTTTATTTTACGTGTATATAGATATATATGTATATCTATATAGGCATATGAAATGCCCGCTGAATATGGGTCAGTGTCTTGTTACTGTTGGTGTTGAAGCTGCAAGATTCTGGTGGCATGTGTTTTGACATTTCCTTCCAAGTCACATCAGCACCACATTCTTGAATCTCCACAGTTTGTTCTCGTCATGTTTGTTCACAGCAGGATGGGCCGACAGGCCAAAAGCTGCTTGGCCCTTAGAGAAAACACCTGCCCCTCAAAGCCCATAACTGGACAGGCCCTCCACAGACACATGTGTACTTCTCTACTTGTGAGGATGTTCTTTTTACTGCTCTGACAACAGCAATTCCATTCCCTAACCATAATCTCCACTGCATGATAACCACCGACCCCTTAACCTATGCCTGACACCATTTATACTCACTAAACTAAGAGGTGAGGGTTTAAAAATGACCTGATCTTTTCTCATCTTTCTGAGGATATCAGGTCCTCATAAATATACACCATAACACACCACCCCAACAAATACAAACACAAGTGCGCTCACAGAATTCCGAATGCACATTTGCATACATGCCTCAGGCACAGAGGATTAACATGCAAGTGTACACATGACCAAGCCCATTCAAGTTTCAGCCCCAAGCTGTCATTTGGTCTCTCAGACATCATAACATTAAGGCAGCTATTATGATGTGTAACCCCAGAGCTGGCAAAATCAAAGAATAACACTAAATGCTACACACACACAACCTTATGCCAGACACATGCTCCTTTAGAAGTTATGATCCTTGTACTGCTGAGGGACGTTTTAAAGAAATTCTTAACAAGTTGTGGGCAGCTTAGTGTCTAAAGGACACTTGACAGGTTCAGAGAAGTTGAAAAATTGTTTGTTGAAAAGTTGAATGTTTTCATGACAGAAACACAAAACTCACAAAACAGAAGAAAACGCGAGAGCTGTAACAGGCGTACAATTCCTCTTTTCCTGTTCTCTATGCTGATCATTTTGGCTGCGTTTTTCATTTGTTTTCCTTTGCCAAAATTTTTTTGCTGGATCAAAGGCGAACAAGGCTCGCTGTCCTCCTTTGAGAGTCTGGTGCAGAATTGGCAAAGAGGCTTGATCAAACGGGACACAGCGAGGGGGGCTGCACGCACGATTTCCCCTCTCTCGTAGAACCAGTCAAGGATGAGGCAGGGCAAGAGCAAGAGGAGAACGATGATGTAAAAGAAGAGATAAGGCGTATAAAATGAAAACAAACACTGCCTATTCCCAGGAACAGAAGCAAAATAAAAGAAGGAAAGGAAAAACTGAGCAAAAATGTGTTGAGGCAAAAGAACAGAGGATTTTAACTGAAACTAGCCGTGGACGTGTGCAAGAATTTCTCACTTCCTGTAAGCAAACATGACTACAAAGTCCTCTCATCTCTGCTGAACACACACAGACAGCATATGGGAAAACATTCTGGCACTGTAATACACACACACACGCACAGACGCAAACACTTTATCAAGCGCACGCACGTGTCTGAGACCGCCATATCAGCGCCGCCATATGTCCTGCACTTTTAAATCATCTCAGCCCCTCACTTCACAGGCCCTCATTCGATAGCAGTGGACACCACAGCCGCTGTGTCACTTGAATGTGATTATGTCAGTTGGCTCTCTTCCCCCCCCTTGCCATCGCTTTCTGTCAGCCAATTCCAACAAATCCTGCCAGCCATAACGTGGGTGCATGTGGAAAGCCACAAGCGAAAAAAGGGAGACATCTTTAAGCACTCCATGGGGGTTAAGTCCTGCTGTTGGGGCATGTCGCTCCATCAGGGGAGTCTCTAAACCCCCCAACACCTGCAACGAAAGAGTCTGCTGCCAGTCGGAGATACATCGGACACAGCCACAGGGCAGGGAGACCTGTGTGGGTGACAGATAGCAGTGGGCCAAATGGCATACAATATATATGCACGAGCTGATCGTTACTGGCTCTCTTGGGAAAAGGGAAGTCTTAAAATGGGCGCAGCACTTGCTGAACAATCCTGAAAGTGCTACAAATGTGGACATTGTGATAGACGGAGAGTGACAGATGTTTGACAGAGACCAGGCCCTCTTCTTACAGGTGGATTATGAAAACAAAGTCCAGCTACTTCACTCCTATACAAGACATAGTGCGGCTAAAGTGTGTGAAACAGGAGCCGAGCTATAGAGCTATATTTAAGTGTGCCAGAATAATCATAAGTCAGTAAGAGTGTTAGTGCTAAGCGCCTTCACTTAAGAGCGATGTGAGCAGAGGGCACATTAAACGGATCCATGACAGGAATTTTAATCTACTCGGTTCGGTCAGTGTTCAGGCATTCACCTCTTTCTCAAGCCAACGTTAAACCTGTTCACAGCAAACCGACGCTGGTCACACGCAAACGCAAAGGTGACATCATCTCCGGAGGGTCGCTGCGCGTCCTCCAGCTCACCTGGCGCAGGAAGGAGTGAGGACGCGTCGAAATTCAGAAGCTTTGAAATGTGTTCGATTAAAATGCAAGCTGGAGGAGGAGACGCCAAATCAACCCGAATGGGCTTCTTCGTGCAACGACGCGGATAATTAATATGTGCGCAGACAGAAAACAACTTGTGCATAATTGTATTTGCGGGTTTCTGAGGGATGCAAAAGTGAAACTTAAAAATACGAGAGTAAAGATGATGCTTTTGCACCAATAACTGTTGTTGGCTGGGGACCAAGTGATGTATGAAGATATGGCTGAAAAAAGAAAAAGTCACGGAAACTTGGATAAAGTGGACAGCACATCATGCATGTTCAACAAGATACTTTACCAGTTTGTGTCGTCGTCACGTGAAGCAGGATCAAAATAAATAGCGGTATTCTCCTGCGCGACTTGGTCCTTATTAAATGGTCCATCTTTCCAAGCGGAGACCCCCTCCCCCCCCCCCTCCCCCCCTCTGCCTCCGCCACCACAACTTTACACTGGAGTTATAATTGCAGGAACTCAGCGGCCATGCGGGGAGAAAAAGGAGAGAAGTCAGTCTGTAATTCCACTTGCTTGATTGTTGGAGAAGTTTTGTTGTGGTGGCTCCTCTCAGTTTCGCTATGCCCCTCTCATTCAATTTCTCCCTCTCACCATCACGCCCTCCCTCTGCTCTCCACCTCCTCCGCCTCTTCCCTCCCATATAGGACGCTCCTTGGACGCATGGATGAGATTGCGTTCCTAAATCACGTTTATAACTGACGAGAATGTGTGGGGTCTCACTTCATACACAGAAGTGTGTGGAGGACGACGTCACAGAGTAACCTGTCCGTTTTCTGATTTCTGCAGATCCAGTGTAAGCTATCTTATCCACACATGGCACACCTAATTCAAATAGATTTGATCAGGATGTCTGAGTGATAGAAAAGCAATGCATCATAATATTAATGATGATGGTGATTGTGACGATGATGATAATGGTGCAAAATGTTCTGATATGTCATTATTTAGTTAACGGTCACCTCACAGTGAAGATCAGAGGTTTGAAGCTGGAGGATGTATCCGAGCTTTGAACTTCACTCACAGCGCTAGTTCAATACATCTCAACATTAAAACACCCCGGGGCCAGTTCACCGGTTCAGGTTTTTGCAGACCAGGGCAGGTTATCTCCACCATCAGTCTAATCTCAGCCCATTGCTGCAGTGATGCTTGTTCAGACCGGTGCTTGGCCACAGCGAGGCTGGAGGCTGAATCACCTCGGCTTAAAGGTCGTGGACTGCTAGTTCAGGGGCAGGCTACTGGTTTAAAGCACATTATATAAAACAACAAGGTGTGTTATCCACACCCCCGCAACGTTACCAGAGTAGCCATCCAACCTCGTGTCGCTCTTTAGACAAAATCACCTGACAATGAGTTCCTCTTTCCACAAAACAGAAACATCTATTTTGTGCATGTTCAACCTCATGAAAATATTAAAAAGACATCATTGGGTGTTGCACTATTTTGTACATGAACATGTTTTAAAGGTATAACATAATGTGAAGTGAGTTTGCATTAAGTTGCGTGAAGTTAAATAGTGCTCGCTGACAGTAATGAGCTGAAATAATTGGTCACCTACCTCTTAATACTGCCGGTGACATCTGCCAGAAGCCGATAAGCCGATACTGTGTCGATACCTGTGAAGGCTGATTACAGCCCTGCCAGAAGCCTAATTAATTCCAGAAAGATTGTGGTATTCAGTTGAGACATGCTAGGACTTGTGAGGACCTTGTCTAATTGGAAAAGGACCAAAGATAACATGTCTCGCGTCCAAGCTACAACAGGCCTTTGTAAAGGAACTGCTTTCCCAGAGAACGTTCGGAGAAAAGAAGCCAAACCGTCATTTCTCGAAGGGGATGAGTCTCAAACTACAGAAAGAGGGAGAAACACACCCATTTAAAAGTCATAATTCTCTCTCTTATCCAATACTGTTCCATATCGTTCTTTGCCAAACCCAACTCTTGGCTGCAAATGACATCATTGACATCAGTTGCGATGTAGATTCAACACATATAAATGCTTCTTTATGGTAAATAGATATCACGTCAAAAACTGTTTGGTTCAGTAATATAAAAAAATAAATCCTTCTTCAATATAAGGGGACCCTTCTATGAAAAAGAAAGATAAAAGATACATTTCCTGAGCCTCAAAGACAGTAAATAGTGGGAGCACAAGTTGTAGAGTGACTACAGAGAACACTAAAAGCCTTGGGAGTGAGTGACAGAAGGAGGTTTGACAGAAACAACCAGATAACTGATCAGATTGCGGTTGATCTGGTCTGTAAACATCGGACCCCTGACCTCCCACCGTCTCCCTTCTCAGTACCAGTTTAGCCAGCCACATTCCTAACTGCTTTTAGCAGATAGTTACTAAGAGTCCAGTGGGTAGTCTGAGCTCTGGGTGACAAATATTTCCGGAGCATGTGCCTTTGTCCAAGTATGGGACAACTTACAGATAATCATTCTTTAAAAAAAACTAAATAAACAATAAAACACAGAAAAACTCACAATTTTCCTTTTTCAAGTTGATGTAAACACATAATTAAACAGAGCTCAACATGGAGAATGAAATCGGTTCCTGCTTGCGGCCTCTTTTATTCTGCATCAATCAGCAGAAACCAACAGTGTTTTGTTCATACTTTCAAATCATGTGGAAACACCAACTAAATTATACTTCATATGTGTTTTGACATTTATTTATGGGTAGGCTGTTTGGATGAGCCCAGACATGTGTGTTACAAATTGCAAGCATCTCTCTCTCTCCCTCTGCAGGTCATTCTGTGCTGACAGATGATGGTGGGCTTTCCTTATCATTGAATCACTGAGCGGGTGGAAGGTGAAGGGAAGTAATCTGTCCTCGCCACATGTTAGACCCTGTGAGATATAGTGAAGCCCCATTCATCCTCACGAGGAGCTGATGAGCGTTTAGGATTATTGCTCCTTGTGTTGAAGAACATGCCACAACAAGACAACAGGCCAACTGTCAGGAAACAAATATGCATGCAAAGTTGCAAAGGAAGACTGACTCTTTCAGCTTGCCAAATATTGAGTTATGTATGTTCAAAGGGAAAATCTTTTTTTTCTAAGCAGTCATTGTGAAAAAAAAACACCTTCAAAATCACTTCAGATCTTACACCACTGCTTCCCAATGGACTTCTGATCTATTTCAGTTGCATATTGTGCGATAAACATTGTTTTTACTTTCTGTCATTATAATACAATGAGGATTTTAAGATGACTGTGAATGATGATTGTGCATCTAAGTTTATGGTGTGTGTGTGTGTGTGTGTGTGTGTGTGTATGGATTCTGACAGCTTGTCATATCATTTCACCATTTATAGCAGAATTATGAATGAGCCTTCAGATAACAACTCCATTTTTCTCTGCACATGGAGATTCTCAAAGCAACTGTAATTCATATCACATGGAAGAGAAGATGTGGTCTCAGGGGTTAATGGTGAAAAATGCGCATTTAGCTTGGAAGGGAAAATGAAGGTTAACCTGTCAGAGGCTGGTAAAGCCCCTGATCTATAAAAACACCTCAAGAGAAATGCGATTGTGCCACCCACTGACTGCTGATGATAGTATCTCCATATATCAGAAAGCATGTGTTCTTACATAAGAGCAAACCACACCCTGTGATACAAATCTAACCTGCAACAGGTATTCAGGCCTGCGGTACAAGAAAGGGGGGGGGGGGGGGGGTCAGATTGAGCACGTCAGACAGGACAAAATTGGCAGCTTGGTATTTAATCATCACTGCACTTCCCTTAAATAACCAATTATGGTATTTGAAAAAAATGACTTTGTTGAGCCTCGTTGAAAGGAGCAAGATCACCCGTGATCAGCCGTGTTTTCAGACATATTACTCCACACAGTCAGTTGCTTAACTCTGCTGTTAAGTTGCCAAACCGGGGAACGGAGCATGAGAAAGTGTGTGGAAATGTTCTGGTTTTGCACTGGGCCAGTAAGGGGAGCTGCCAGTCTGGTGATAATTATAATATTGAGAGATGACGGGAGACTAAACCAATTGACATCTAAGGACCGTGTCTGCTAAATGAACTGCTCACCCTGCTGCGTGCCCTCCTCTTCACATTACAGCACAAAACACGGTGATTGTGTTTTGATCTGTAAATAGCAAGGCAGTTAGGTTGAAAACTAGTATTTGCAGGGGCACTGAAGGTAAAAGCTAAATATGGTTCAAAGCAGCATTTCTTTGAATTTTCTCGCGTGTGAAAGACAGAAGTTCTAGCTCCCCATAACATCAGCTTTCTTGCAAATATGCGAGGAAGCTCCTGTGCATTACAGGCATTCTATTTACATCATAAAATGTATTTTATTTATCCAAGTGCAGAGTAAGCAAAGAGGTCAGAGGAGTTTTGCGGCATGGTGCCACAGTGGCTAAGTGGACAGCCCCCCTGGAAACACATCTATGTCCATTTGTTTGCATTAGATCAGATGTGCTGTTGTTTTACTTTGGATGAATAAGCTATAAGTGGCAATGTTCTGTATGTTTCAGCTTGTTTTGGCATTAATAAATGTTTGTGCCACAAAAAAAGCATCGCTATCCTATTCAAATGAACTGTTTTGAGTCCAATCAAAATTTCACTGTATTTTGAGTCATGCTTTTCTACAGGCATGTGCCTGAGACTGGTACAAAACGACGTACGATGATGAGATGTAACTGTTTCTAAGAATGCCATTAACTGGCGCTCAGAAATGCCACATCATGATCTCCAGAGTGCCATTGGTGTCAAAGCACTCTCTGCGTGTTCATTGTGTGTGTTTCTGCAGCTGGAACAACGGTTTTAACTCTCCTCTTTTGGTTGCAGCTCGTGGGACACTTTTGTTTTTTAGCACTCTCTCAATTAACTGTGTTCTCGGTCTGCCTCAGAACCCCTAAAACACTTCCCCAGCTCACTCTTTTCTAAGCCTTTGCAGCCATTCTCATTCTCTCTCTATCTCTCTCTCTCTCTCTCGTTTTTTAAGTCTCACTCCCGCCCACCGACCCCCAGCTACTCTTTCCCTTTTCGTCCCTTTTATTCTCATGAAGTTTGCATTCCACACCTCCTCTGCAGACTGCACACAAAGGAGCAGAAAGCGCCACTCCTGACCTGTGGCAAACATTCCAGTCCTCGAGGCCCTTTCACACAGCCAGAGTGCCTCATCCTTCCAGTACCATCAGCCAGAACAAGTCTCTTATCGTGGCGATGCCACCGAGAGAACGGCCAAAAAAAGGGACAGTCAGTGTGATGTACTTGATGAGGAATATTGCTGTCGAAGTTTTTGTAAAATACTTCTTTTTTTTTATTAACCCTGCAAAAAACGGTTTATGTATAAAAAATGTTGGGAAAAATGAAGTGGTGATGGATGATTTGGGCTCAGACCAGGTGTCAGAGAGAACAGGTGAAAGGTCTGACAACGGATGTTGAAATTGCTACTCGGAGGATTGAATATTGTAGATACACATGGCACAGAGCTGCAGTAGGGGAAGTGGAGAGGGGAAAGTTTGAGGTGAAAAGGGGAGGAGGATTTACAGCAAGACATTAAAAACAGAGAAAGCTTTTGGCGTGGAAAAGCATGCATGGGCTTGTGTTATCCCCTCTTCTTTGTCTCTTTCCTCACTCCTTCTGTGTCTTTGTGCCTCAATCTTCTGAAATTCCACAGTTATAGCTTGGAGGCTGGTAGACATCACTGGCTGCCCAGCACCCCTCCTCATCTCCAGCCACACCACCTGTCCACTTTCTCCAAAAGCACAAGGGACACAAGGGAAAACATGCCAGGAACGGCCCTGACCTTATTCCAGCTGCTGACTCTGGCCGTTTCTGCACCGTGTCCACTTTAGGACAGCTTTAACGTTTGTCTGTGCTGACTTTTACGACCGTTATGTTTTTTATGTTACACTACCGTTCAAATTTTGGGATCTCCTGCCACTAAAGCTTAATTTGTTACAGTCAGAGGGCTGAGATGACTATACTCTATGTTTTTTGAACCGTCTTTCATGCTTTTAGGTTGGAGAGAGTCCTTTTTACAAATAGGTGTTATTTATGAAGGGTTTGTTTTGTACTTGTTCAACCAGGCTGACAATTGAAATGGCAGAAAGAGACAAAGACCCCTCTGTGCAACAGTAAAATATCATAGAAGAAGTCATTGGGAAAAGAAAACTGGAATCTGAGCATCAAATGTGTGCAGATTTAAACAGGCCTTGCTTCAGTGTTGAGTGCACAATAATGGCTATAACAAGCTGGAATATTAACAGGTGTGTTGCTTTAGAAAAGCGGTTACTGTAGGTTACTGTAGGGGTTAGCACATTGGAACCGGATCTGAACATACAAATAATGTCTGTTCAATCTCCCCACTAACTGCAGAGGGGCCAAAGAAATATGGAAATATTAAGGGTCCAGTTGTACCTTTGTGTTTCAGTAATGGTCAAGGGTCGCGATTTGGTTCAGTCAGTGCTGCTTGGTTGGTCTGGGTCAAAGGTTCATGGTCATTTTTTATTCTCAGACCACCACCTGCCTATCTGTCATGAAAATGTAAAGCTCTTAAAATGTTTGTTCTTACATGAATAGAGTTTGGGCTCAAACGCACAATTTTTCGGCTGCCTTTCCATTGCTATTCTATTGCTCAACTGTAGGTTACTCTGAGATTGTCAGCCAAATGCCTGATATCTGAAACACAGCAACAATATAAATATACCGGTATAAACTAAAATGTCACCGCGGCAGTGCATGTTGTTTTTCCACACTGTCAGCTTGGATTTTAAAGCCGCTTTATCTGACAATGCAAATTATACATTTATTGTCTCATTGTAAACTTCTGCTTTCTGGTGAGAGAAATGGGTCATAGCTGTTCTCAATAAGCAGACATCAGCTTTGTGAGACAGCAAGAGGAAATTGGGCCCAAACTCCACGTAAGCCGACAGCCCGCTCTCTGTTGTCAGCATAACAGACAGTTTATCACAAGCAGTGATGATTGGATGAAGGTTTTTTTTTTCGTTATGTATTCTTATATGTTGAGTTATATGCATCACATGCTTGACATTGATTTTTTTTTTCATAGCAAGATTAAACCCGCCTTGTCGGCTGGTTACTGGCTGACCCAGGACTCCAGTCATTGTGCGATATCTTCCCTTTGGGAGAATCTCTTCAAAGTTATGACAGAAATGTCTGCTGTTGGTGATGGATGTCGTAACCTCAGTTTACCTTCGGAGGATAGAAAACTCAGGAACCTGTCCCTGTCCTCTCCCACTGCTCCCTCTGTTGGTCTGCGCGCGCGTGTGTGTGTGTGTGTGTGGGTGTGTGTGTGTGTGGGTGTGTGTGTGAGTGGATCTGCTTTCACCTAACCTCTTGTCTTGTCCTTAACATGCCTGATGCTTAACACTGTGTTAGCATGTTGAAATGATGAATGGGGTTAAAGAGGTTAACCAGGGGGAAGGATTACATCAGGTGGGACATATTCATCATTGTATGCTTGTAATTAGCTTTTCAAGGGCAGAAATGTTTCGTGTCGGACAATAATCTTAAATAGCTTGCAGCGTTTCAGACTGTTTAACATGTAATGTGTAATCCTCCTCGACTCTGTCCAAACGAGACACAAAAGGCACCTGAGCCGGGAAGCTCCATCATCATGATCCCAGTTCAATCCAATTCTTACAAACAGAAACAGATATGCTAATTATTCCAAATATGTAAAAGCATCAGGAATGTATACGTATGTGCTTATCTGGAGCAGCTGCAGCACTTTCGTTTAAAATGTATTTCATGTAAAGTTAGCAAGGTATTAGATAAGTAGATGCCAAAAGTGAGTTAAAGGAGAATGGCATCAGTCACAGATTGCTTTTAACAACTCTCTGGCTTGCTTACTGATCAGTCCAGATTGCTCTTTGGACCATGCACTCATCCCTTCTTGGGGGCTTATGAGGATCAGTATTAGAGTATATGGAAGACTTGCAGTTTGCACGTGGTTGCATCACATTCAGCAACACGGCAAACACGGCAGACTCTGACTCTTGCACTATGGCCTTTCATCAGAGAAAAAGAAGCATGTCTGGTTTGTTATCAGCAGCACTTTGACCCTTTACAACATCCGTCAAGAATAGAATCTAAGTGCAAGAATCCACTCGTCACCACGACACAGCCTTGCTGATGGCATAACTGTGAAACCAAACTGAGACATAGCTGATAAGCAAACCCACGCCATTCTTCTTGTGTTCTTATATTCACTTTCCATTGGGATTATGGTGATGCTATTAGCATTGGTTTTTGATGAGGTATTATGCAGTCAGTAAAGCCTTAGTGCTGCTTAAGTGTGCTGCACCGTTCCTTACCACCAGATGGCAGTACAATGCAGCGCTTTAAATTACCATAAACATTCCCTTCCAAAATAAGACATGGGATGACTAGTTTTATAAATTAATCAACTCAGGCCGAATAACAAGTTTAGCAACAGCAAATAGCATAACAGTAATAATACAAATAATAATAATAATAATAATAATAATAATACAATCTAATTTGTTACCTGCTGCTCAAATATAGCGAATTTGAAGTATTGTTAAAATTAAATGAACTAATTAAATTTAAGTATAAATGAAATGATAAAAAACATAAAACAAAAAAAGCGTTTGGTAGGCTACCGTGAAATAAAACGTTTTAATCATTCCTATTGAGAATATTAAACACCACCACCATGACCAAAACATCACGTGACTACTGCATGAATAGTACAGTTATTTGTTGTTGGGGTCACCAGCTCAGAAATCAAGCAAGCACTGCCCCCTCAACAAAACACGCACGTTTGCGCATGCACGGCCACGCACATTTTAGAGGAATAACCAAATTTTCAGAGCAGGCGGCACCTAATCAGGTTTTAAAATCCTGTTTGAAATGCCACGTCTTTTTTTGGTTACTGATTTGTATTGAACATGTGACTGAATTAGAGGCTCACATGGCTGAGGTGGCTGTATGATCCGCATTAGTTTTTGTTAAGTCCTGTGATCGGTAGCTCCCTCGGCAGCGACCATCCAGAGCAGAGGACCGCTGCTGAACACGGCGCCCATCCGCACAAATCATGGCGAACAGCGGGCAGAAAGTTGTGCTGATCACCGGCTGCTCCTCCGGCATCGGGTTACGAATCGCCGTCACGCTGGCCAAAGATGAAAAGAAGCGTTACCATGGTAAATGCGCTTTCTTCTACATTGTTTCTTTGATCGGACCTATAAGTAGCAAGCCTGTAACAGTGTGGTTCGCTTAGGAAAACCTCTTTCGTGTTTACTTTTCCTTTTAATGCTCTGCTAATGCACCAAAACTCCTTTACGCACAAAGTTCTGTTGAGTTTCGTGCGCAACTCTCCGCCTTATGGCAACGAAGTGATATGTTGTAATGTCCATTGGAACAACTAACCCTAGTGATATCGGATCCATATCCTTTTGTAAGGACTGGGATCCAGGCGCCCTTTTGGCTCAACAATTATCATCTGAAAGCGCAGTTTCCATGGTAGGGCTCTGCAAGGATGCCGCTTTCCAGCCGGAATCATAAAAGGAGTCTTGTCAGTTCTCTTTCAAGTGACTTCTCCAGCACAAAGCGCCCTTTTATCGCAGCGAATTGTAGACCGCCTGCTCCGGTTTAGTGCCGTGTCTAATGTGCCTATAGTCCCCTCACTGGAGCGAGTGCTGCAAGGGGGACAAAGTTTGAGACCTGTACAAGCGAGGGTTCACTCTAAAGCTAGGGCCTTGTTTGAAGTCTTCATTGGTGCACAGTGGAGTTAAGAGTGTCCCACTTTGACATTGTTGTGTCTGTGGGTCTACTCTCCTGCTTCCCAGCCATCGTTGGTTGTGTCACTCCAGAACCTTTTCCGTGTGGTGGAGCCTCAGACATTATTACATCAGACCACCTTCCCACCCCCACTGCTGTTGGTAAGAGTTGGCCTTCAGACCCCCGTTGTTGTTACATGTGACTTTATGCAGAATAACATAAGTAGCTGTGGGCCTGGTCGGGTCATGAGGTAACAGTGAAACCCCTGACTTCAGCAGTCATCTTATACATGAACTAATTCAACTAATTCAAGCAGTTTTTACGGCTGTCCTTCAGGAACAAGCAAGGGTTAGTTCAAGTTTATTTGGGGGCCCTCGGGGTCTGATGGGATTTATCACCATCGATGAGGAAAACAGAAGTGATTAACTGCTCCCATAACACCGGTTTGAGCAGATTTTTTTTGTGACCTGATGTCAATAAGGCTACCTCTGAGCAATGAAGCTGATCTGCTCATTCCGGAGGTCTTTAGAGATTAAATATTGCATTGTGCAAAAAAAGTGATAATTAGTTGCAGCAGTAACATGCACCAAAACTCAGAGAAACCCCCAGAAAGACCTTTGTGTGTGCAATGCAATGTGGTTAATTCAAGAATGTTGAAGCAGCCCAAGAGTAATTCCTGCAGGAGCCAGAAGAACAATAGATCTCTTGTTCACTTCTAAATCTCTTTGTTGCTTCATGGACACACAGTTTCCAAATCACGAGATTAAACTTAACTGGACTTCATGAAACGTCATTACAAGAATAGAGTGTATATGTTGGATGATGACACTTACACAACGACATTCGAAAGAAGAAAATGGGCTGAGCTTCATTACGAATCAGTAGCATTGAATGGCAATGCAAAGCCTCCACAGCATAGCAATCCCTCTTTCCATCTTACTTATCCAACCCTGTCTCTGTCCAGACACGAATCAGGTAAGGGGTTCGCCTTTATCGGTCAAGGACAACAGGTAGAACCAGATGAATGTGTGAAGAAGAGCTTATTTGCTCCCGTTGGTTGTGCATTGTGCAACAGCACAGTCTCTCCTTTCTCTGCTAGAAAGCGTCAGTCAGCAAAGTGTCAGCACAACACACAACATGGAAGAAGCCATGAAAGCTGAGTCAACACTCTGCTGATAGCTGCTGTCACTGGTCATGATAGATGTGTGTCCTGTATGTGGGTCAAAGTTCAGGGGAAATCAATAATGTGTCCTGTAAACTGACAGGCGTGGTCATAGGAACTCTGACCTGCACGTATGACTCTGTCACAACTGTGTGTGTGTCCGGGTGTGTGTGCGGAAGTCATTTAGTGAGATCAGAGGTTTCACAGTAAAGTGTGTCATTTTATCAGTGTGACAATGGGTCAAGGTGTTTTTTTTCCCTTTTACAGTAAATAATTAAACGTGATTTTCTTCATGACTAAATAAGAAAATGACAAAAATGGACTCAAATATAAAGCCACTTTTTGCAGTGTGTTACTGTACCAGTTTAAAGAACCGTTTCCTGGTACTAAAGAGGCTCTTTTTGTGAAGTTTGAAGCCACACCATCATACAAGTGTATGTACAATACTTTACACTCCTCTGTTTCTCCCTCTCAGTCATTGCCACCATGCGGGACCTGAAGAAGAAGGACAAGCTTCTGGAGGCAGCTGGAGACGCATATGGCAAGACCTTGATGTTGCTTCCACTAGATGTGTGCAGTGACGAGTCGGTCAAGCAGTGCATCAACAACGTCAAGGACCGCCATATTGACATCCTGAGTGAGTGGAAGATACCCGAAACTAGGCCTGCATCTGCCATTTGACCCCTTCCCCAGCTTTCAATTTGATTTAAACGTGGGTCTATACATGTTTTGTTTTTAAATTTTTCATAATTTTTTAGATCAGTTGATAAATAGTTTTAGTGTACAACCATAAGTCGTTAAGAAATGTACTGCATGAGTTTCTTGTCTTTTTTTAGGAACGATAATCGAATGCATAGAACACAAACCTTGAACCTTCCTGTGATAGTAGCCTATATTTAACCCAAACCGCAATGTCGCCCTTCCACGAGAGAGAGAAACAGTAAATATCTAACGTACTTGTCAAGTGGACAAGCAAACTATCACAGTATAGTGTTATTCCTGTTATAAAGCTACAACTTTTTAAATAACTGAAAGGGTTCTGGTGGCAAATCTCTTGTAGCGCTGTCATCTGTGGTTTTGCAGTTCGATGGGGGAAGAGGAGATTGGGAGAGTCTGGGAATTCCAGTGGGCAGATAGATTCTGCACCAAACTGATATTCTGACTGAGTGTTTGAAATATAGCTGAAACTGAGTCTGCAGCTCTTATCTGCCCATGACACCTTCATTTTCTTGTTATTTGTCTGAAGGGGGGGGTCCTTTCAGCTGAGAAAGAACATACAATGTATTTAGAAACCCATGAATCTCACAACATCACCAACAATTAATTAGGGCCTTGGTGTTTGTTAATCAACTCATTCTATTGTAATTTGGTCAAATGTATGTTGCAGGATTAATAACTCTTGAAAATCGGTCTCTTTTTGTTTGTCATGTTTAAACCTCTAGTCTGGATAAAGGTTCTATTTATAAACCTGCATCCACCTCACTCTAAATCCATCATGACATCCCCCTTCACCTAATTACTCAAGACCCAGAGGCCCTTCAACATGGACTGTTGTTACATCACACCTCGCTGTCGTTGTCACACACTGACATCTGGTGGCAATATCAAGAAATGCCATCTGTAATCTATCAATAAGGATCTGTTCTTGTCGAAAAAAGGCCATCAGGGAACAGTGCAATATCCCTTCTTCATGTTAAATGAACAATATCATCGTCAACAACATCAACCATTTAAAAGTATGTGGTAAGTGCAGTGATGGAGATCCAAGCGGGTTTGTCATCTCTGTGTCTGTGTGTGTTTCCTGTCAGTCAACAATGCAGGTGTGGGCCTGCTGGGACCTGTGGAAAGCATCAGCATCGAGGAGATGAAAAGAGTATTCGAGACCAACTTCTTCGGTGTAGTTCGCATGATCAAAGAAGTGATGCCAGACATGAAGAAGAGGCGTTCAGGACACATCGTGGTCATGAGCAGTGTCATGGGTCTTCAGGGTATGATTTGTGTGTGTGCGTGTGTATATATATATATATATAATCTTCTTTTTTTTTTATTGACCTGTAAATCAGTGTTTACGATTGATTAAATTAGTTAAGTCACAATTCAGTTTATAATACCATGAACGTTAAACATTACATAACACAGAGGCACTTTTTAAAAATCTATATGTAGCCTGTTGAATCCTATTGTTTTCCAATAGTAGTGTTAACAATGCTAGCAAGCAGTTTATCTGAATATGTTTTATTTTGTCTGCCTACGATGCCTTTCATTTCCAGTAAAGGTCTGCTTACCTCACTCGGGTACTATGCAGTGATGCTGTCCTCTTTCTCCCTGTTTTGTTGACTTAGGAGTGGTGTTCAATGATGTTTACACTGCCTCTAAGTTTGCCATGGAAGGTTTCTGTGAGAGTATGGCCGTGCAATTGATGAAGTTCAATATCCGGTAGATTACCCTCTTCCCTCTGTTCTTCCTTCACATCTGTCTTTGCTTTGTACTGCGACTGCTCCCTCACACGGGCCTTTCTACATCTGACTCCCCAAAGGTTGTCCATGATTGAGCCCGGCCCAGTGCACACGGAGTTTGAGACAAAGATGATGGAGGATGTGGCCAAGATGGAGTATCCGGGAGTAGATGCCGACACAGTTCGGTATTTTAAAGACGTTTACCTGCCATCATCCATAGATATATTTGAAGCCATGGGCCAGACGCCAGAGGACATAGCCAAAGTAAGAGAAAAGGTTTCTAACTCACATTTGACAAATCTAGCTCAGGATTTGAGAATCAACGATGTGTTTCTGTGACCACTAACTGGTACACGTATTCCACCGGCTTGCATAGCAATGAAATTAGTCAAACGTTTATTTTGCTTCTCGTCTCTCCAGTGCACCAAAAAGGTAATTGAGTCAAACAGCCCCCGCTTCAGGAATCTGACCAACAGCCTCTACACACCCATTGTGGCCTTAAAGTACGCAGATGAGACTGGCGGCCTTTCTGTCAACACCTTCTACAATCTGCTCTTCAATTTTGGCCCTCTCATGCACATCACCATGAGCATCCTCAAGTGCCTGACATGCAGCTGCCTGCGTAGACGCACTGTCTCACCGAACTAAAATTGGGGTCGACCAATCCTGCCCCTCCCCCCCCCCCCCCCCTGTTTGTTGACCCCCACCAAGTTCCTACTGCCTTTTCCTGAGGTTTTGGGCTAAGCAGGTAGGGTGGAGCCAGTAGCCCAGGAAAGGGGAGGTGCCTTTTAGTTCAAAGACACTACCATGATAAGCTTTGCCAGACATCATGCACAATTGTACAAGTTTGTCACAGCGATGTTGTATTCAGGATGACATCATGTACTCGCAGGCTCACACACAGAGAGAAACATACATGCATAAAACACAGAAATACATAAAACACACACAAACGTTGGATCATTGTACATAAAGCTAAGGCCATGCCATAGTCAGACATACCGTGGTTATATAGTTGTTCGATGTCGATATTGTTGAAATGAGAACTCACAGACAGGACATGAGATGTGAGCCCCATGCACAGACTACAAAGCACAAAAAAATTAACTCTGTTACAGAGACAAACAAGAAAAATATTGAGAAATAATAATTATATAACTTGTAGCCGAGATAACTGTAGACTCAGGCTCACCGGAGTTATAACATGTATGAGAGACCGAATGAATTTATCTTCTTTAATTGTTTCGTGCCCATCATTTCATGTTTTTAGTGTTCTCATGGTCATAACTGCTGTTAATAAATCATATTTTTACATTGTTTTGATAAGCTGAAGGTTTGGGTCAGATATTTTTAATCCAGCTCCTTGATTTAAAAATAAATACAATTGTGATTTACCATCAACAGTATCTTTGTTTTTTAAGGATATTAATAACAAAATGTGACCGCTTTGACGAATATATTTTACTGATACTTTCCTGGAAGTTCTGCAAGATGTTTCGTTCTGTCTGCAAGACTCCCTGGGCACCAGGAGGGGGCAGTATTTCACTGTTTTTCCCTGGCAGTCAACCTTTGGATTTCATAGAATGATCAGCCAGCAGGAGCTGGAGCTGTGGTGTAAAGGAATTTGTCCTCAGCAGCCTGAGATAAACAAGTGCAATATAATTAAATCGTTAATATCTTGCAGACACTGGCCGTCTTTCTTTTTAGCAGAATTGTTTTATACTTTGGATTTGTAACAATACATGTAGTCAACACCAATCCATAATTAGAATTTTTTTTGTGGTTAATTTGGGGGGGGAAATATATATACATATTCCTTAGTGGTAAGAATTATTACCATTTTCTTAGTTTTCATGTAGCTTAACAAACCTATCTCACAGAGACTTTAAGCTATTGGGACCATATTCAGGTGAAGACACATGATGCCTCACGTAATTGTTTTTCCTTATGCATTTTGTGCATTCTTGTCCGTGCACATACGCATACATTAGCATGTGTTTGCATGCATGCGTGCGTGTGTATGTGTTGTATGAGCATGTCTATGGGCCAAGTTAGTGATCTGTTGATGGATATAAAGAGGTCATGGCCTGCTCCCCATCAAAACCCCTCCCTTGAACCCCCACCCCTCTCACGCACACACCCTGCTTTGTGCCGTGTGAGAGAATGTGACCTGGTTCCCATCCCTGAGGAGGGGTGAACCCTAATGACGGCCTCCTCAGACACATTGCGCAGCACTGAGCCTCCCTCTCCAGCTGGCCCCCTCAGCCCATAGGGCCGGGGACCCCCTGGTCCACACTGGGAGAGGCCTGCAGTCTGGCCTGGATAGCCCAGCCAGAGTTTGTCCTGTCTGCACTCACCCTGTCCCATCCCAACCTGCCGTGCCCTGCCGTGTCCAGACTCACCCACTGCACGGAGCTCATAATCAGACCACAGGTTCCAGACCTGTAGATTCTGTGCAGTGTACAATGAGTGCAGCGCCTCAGCTCTGTCTATGTGTCTTCATCAGAGGCGACAGCTCCGCACAATGGGACAAAGATGCTGTCAATCACAATCAAATGGGTGTGTGTGCGGGGGGGCGGTGGGGAAGGGGGGGGGGGGGGAGGAGGTTGGAGGAGGAGTCTCTGTGTCTTGAATGTTCAGGGGGATGCCAAGACCCAATGTGGGACGCTGAAGGCTAAGGGCAGGGGGTGGTTGGGGAGTTTTGGGGATGCGAGGGGTGGGAGTTTGTCGCATTTGGGAAGATGAGAATTGGGGTGCACAGGCCTGAATGGAAGACCTGTTTACTAATTGAATGAACACAGGAGTTACAGCAAAGTCTCATTGAACAAGAGGTCTTATCAAACCATTGTTGTGCACCTTTGTTTCACAATCAAGAACATAATTGCAGTATAATGAGGGCAGCGTGACGTGGTTAAGTCTTCCCTTAATTGTAACCCTGTCACAATTACTGAGCCGCTAAACATGCATGAGCTCTGTCTTCATGCACCCTCGCTGTGTACGGACAAACAAGCCATTTGCATGTTTAGACAGTGAACATGAGTAGAGAGAAGGACAAAAATGGGAAACCTCAAAAGGTACCTTTGGCATGTTTGTAGGAGACATTCTTTGAAATATGTCTGCCTTGTGTATTGCTGGGTTGTTGCTGGTTCAGCCGTTTTACCGCATCCTCCTCTCACTGTCATCATCACCAGAGAACCACACCTAAGCCTGAAGAGTGATGAGATAGGCTAGGGAGTCAGAGATTAAACAAAACAAAAAGGGAGCTGCAAAGGTCAGAAAATTGTGAGAACTGAGTTGGACTGAAAGTGAGAAAGAGAAAAGAAGAGAGGGAAAGTGTGAAAGAAGCAGAGGAATCAAAGGAAAGGAATCGAGGTCTGGATGCTGTGGGATGCTGCATTAAGTGGAGCTGATGTCTAGACAGGGTGCTTCAGCCTAATCCCAGGTCAGGATGGATGAAAATGTGGCTCCACTTATCTGTTCCTGTTATTACTTGCATTGCTTTCAAGGATCCTTTCTGGATAATTCTAAATAGTGTCACAGAACCGCCATATGACTTATGACTTGTGGATCAGAAATATATTCAATAAGACTGAAGAAAGAAAAGGTGGAGGTCAGCCACCGTTTAACATGGCGGCATGTGACTGGAGATGTAGCCACATGGGACATATTACTATCCATCAAGAGCTGATCTGGGGGTCTGAAGAGAGCTATCAATCTTTACATAGTCAACACAGGAGAAGCCCAAGTTGCCCCGAGGTTGGCCTGTGGCGTCTGGGTCCATTAGGGCAACAGAGGCCACAGGGAGAAACCAACACACAGCGTCTCGCTCTCCTTCTCTGTTCGTTCCCTCTCTCTCTCTTTCCTTCTCACGCACTCTCAGTCTCTCTGAGGCCCACTGTCTGTCTGCCCTCTCCTCTGTCCATCTCCATAACTCCGCTGTGCAGTGACCTCTCACAGACCCAACGTGGGTCACTTGTTTATTCACACATGGAGGGAGGGGGGGGGGGTCAACATCCCTCGTTCTGAGTAGAGCTGCTTGTTTGCGAGGCCATTCAGGATCGTTTGGAGGTCAGAACATAAATCAATAGCATTTTGGCTCCATAGCTAGCCAGTCATACACATTGTTTTACCCACACAGAACCGCTATTGTCACTATCATTACAACATTAGCGTTGTCCCCTTTCCCCACTGCTCTTCCAGAACATAAACAATCCAGCAGGAATTTCCCGTCTGCGACTCAGTTTGCCCACCACCGTATCGTTTTGTTCCGCTCTTTTCACTCTCTCAAAACGACCAGTTCCAATGACTGTGAAACTCTGTGATTAGAGGGTTCATTCTGTGTACAAGCACGATAATTGTCAAACAAGGGGATGATGGTTGATTGTGCTGGGCTTTGAGATGATGAAATCTGAGGTGGGGTAACGTGATCCTCTTGTTTTTATTGTGGACAATGAGGTATGATTGGTGTCAAATTTCGCAAGAGGAGTTTGACAGCAAAGCCGCTGATGTCAATGCGCAGGTTTTGCTAAAAACCTGAAAGTCCTGTTTGTGGGCAAGGCAAGCCGAAGGGCATGACGTTCAACAATTTAAAAAAAGTAGATAAACAGATAAGGAAACAAAGTGAACAAACACATTACTCTTTTCTCATCATGATGTGCACTCACATTTCTTCCTGTAACATATCATCTGTCTTGGGGTTTCTAACCCCTTCCACCGCGGGATCAGTTGTTTCTCTCTTTCAATGTTGTAATTAGATGTCTGGGAATCTAGTGCGGAGAAGCATTTATATTTTTAATTCACAGACAAATAAGCATATGCTTTGCTTTCTGGTTTGACCGACACCAAGGAGGGAATATGTTCAGCCAAGGGATGATTATATTTTAAATTTGTTTCCCAAGGATGGCAGTGAGTGAGTGAGCTTAGTGAGTGTTTATGTGGATGTGTGTGAGTCAAACAGAGAGAGAGAGAGGATTCAAGAGTGGGATAGATGGATGGATAGATAGATGGATGGATAGATGGATAGATGGATAGATGGATAGATGGATGGATGGATGGATAGATAGATGGATAGATGGATAGAAGGGCAGATGGATAGATAGATAGATGGATGGATAGATGGATGGATAAATAGATGGATAGATAGATAAATAGATGGATAGGTAGATAGAAGGGCAGATGGATAGATAGATGGATGGATAAGATAGATAGATGGATAGATAGGGATAGATAGAAGGATGGAAGGAGGGATGGATGGATAGATGGATAGATGGAAGGAGGGATGGATGGATGGACAGATGGATCTATAGATAGCAAGTATGCAAAGGGGCAGAGACAGTTAGTCTTTGATAGACAATGACCTCATCAAAGAGTCTGTAAGTATTGCCTTGCCTGGCAACCCTGGCGATATCCCAGCCCCTTTTCCCTGCCAGAGAAAAAAAACTCACTCCGGACTCCATCAGCACTGCCATGAATCTGATCTATTCACTGTCACCAACCATGAAGATGAGAAACCAAACAGGGTGCGGGCACGCCCATGCCAGGAAGCCTGTCTTAGCCCAAAGAGCCCGCATCATTGTTTATTCAGCTTGAGCGCATCATGTCTTGGCAGCCAGGGTGAAAGTAGATAGACCTTAAAAATTTGAGATCATAAGAACTCAAGGACAACATAGCTTCAAGTGTTAGCTCACTTAAACATAAGGAATAATGAAAAATGGCACTTTTACTCTCTTCCATGCACCCAAACTTTTTTCTTTTCTTTCATGAAAACAAAAGAATGCCTCCGTCTATTGACCGTGAAAAGATGTTCATAATTTGTCCCCAGTGAAGAGATGTCTTTGTTGGTTATCTCCATTGGTGAGCCGCCTCCATTTGGCTCAGCCTAATCAGAACACAAACACGCCTCTGTCATTTGGCTGCTTTCCCTCTCTCCCTCCATCTCTCCCTCTCGCTCAGTCCGTCTCCTACTAACACACAATCACCGCAAATTAGATTCTATTTTCTCCCTCCTCAATTCATTTTCACTTTTATTTTTAACGTCCTCTCTCATCCAAATGCGTGTGCATGTGTGTGCTCGTACAGTCGAAAGAAAATCACACCACACTGTTGGTCTCTCTCTCTCTCTCTGGCCCTCCTCCCACCTTGGCCTCTGATTTGTTTTCTCTCTTTCATCTTCTGTCGATCTAATCTACTCATCTAGACGGTGTGTGTATCTCCCTGAGGCACAGACACTCAGGCCTGGCATACATTACTGTAACTCTGCTTGTCCGTGCACAGCCTGGTTTCGGTTGCCGGAGGGGAAGTGTTGCGACGTGAAGACACTCCCTGAGGGAGAATACTTGTGCTTGGATTCCTGATGAATACGGGCTGGTCACATCTTGAATATGTTCAAAATGACAGTTTCCTTACATAAAAGATGCTCATACACAACTATACTGCTCCAGAATTAATTAGTTTTAACTCCACTCAGGGGCTTAAATATGCACAGTGCAGGCAATGTTGTTGCGCTGGGGCCGGTGGGGAGGGAGGTGTCCTGGAGAGGGTTTGCGCCCAAACAATGTGTGGGGCAGAGAATGAGCCAATGTGAGTGATTTGGATTGCCACCGAAAAAAACATGCTCGTGCTCAGAAGAATTCACATGAACTTACCGCTGGTGCCATTTGCTACATATTCCCTCGAAAAAAGGAAAACCCATCTCCGGCATGTTTTCTTTTTTTGGTATCTATATGCTAATCCCACATCAACTATAAAAACAATACATATACTCCTCAAAAAATATTCAATTCAATAAATAGAAAATCTCACATTTTCTTTGGTATTGTCACTGTCATTCAAAGTACAATACATTCTCACACCGATGTGTCAAATATTGCAGCTTGGAGAGTATTTCATTCACCCACCACTTGCCCACTCTGCGTGTTTACACAGGCTATTCTTTTCAGAACGCTTCGATTTACACTGGGTTCAAAGAAGGCTTAAGACAGCAATACACATACAATATTTGTACATAGCACAATACCTGTGTGGAAATACATTCAAACCTAGAAGAACACAGGCATTCAAAACACAAAAAGGCCAACGCAGGTGTATGTTTGTACATCTTAGAACTATTTATACAACCACTTTTTTTCTTTGATAACACACTGGGGCCAATTGTAACCTTTCTGTATGAAGTATCAATGCTCTCCTTGGTCGTGAATTTCTTTTTTATTATTTAGTATGGTTTGGCTCGATGCACAATTGGCGGTAAAAAAGCATACCAACGGTGCCGGTCTTGTGTTGTAATGGAATGATGGTTCAGCCAAAAAAAAAAGCAAAACTCCTATAAAGACAAAATTGTACATTCTGTAATGCGACATGTTGACAGTGCTTTTTAGGATAGTATGAGATCTTGAAACAACACGTGTTCTTGTTATAGTAAAATACGTCAATTAGGACACGTATCAAGTGTGTGTTTGCGTGTGTACACGGTAACCATACCTCTGTCATTTTTCTTTCACTGTACCTTTTACAGTTTGCATATCCCACGTCTTGGAAATCACTTATGAGAAAACATTCCCGACAGAATCGGAACCAAAAGTTTCTGTGCCACATTGGAGAGATCAGACATTTCTGCCAGATCCAGGCACTCTCCATATTTCCCCTGACCTCTGGAGAATGGCCTAACTGTGACATTTGCTGCAGGTCATGTCTGGCATTAGTACTGGGCAGGTCCCTCCTCATGTGATCGCCCACTTCTTTGGATTTATTCCAGGAAAGAACAGAGTGATGTGTTTGGTCCATGGTGGGAAAAGCATCCCTTGGAATGTGACTTTGAGCGAACCATGTGGGACCGGCAAGCGGGTCTTCAGTAAAAAGGCTTCTCCTCCTGAGGCTGTGGGAAGGTCAGAGGTCAAATGTACCCAGTGCCCACTCTCTCACAAAGCCCACAGCTGATGATGCTGCAACTCTGTCCAGAAACCCCTCAGGGCAGCGGAGGAAACAACTGGCTACACAGCTATAGCCGCACAATTCTTCTTGTGCTCAGTCGGACAAAACACAAACACATGTCTGTTTGAGACTGTCACGGGGAAAGTTTTTAACAATTTATGGGTTTTACACCTTCATCTTGACTTGAAATGTGGTACCTCAACAGATGTCTACTCAGTAAGGTAAGACTTGGTGTAAACCTGCAGACAAAATGTGCTCGTATTTAAGGAGGACATGATGTCAGCTGGGATAGTCTTGCGTGTCTATTATGCACAGAGTGTATGTCCTTTTTCTGTTTTTCACGTTTCTCTTTCAGAGCTTTATTTTCTGTGTCTCGTGTGTCTCGGTTAGTGGCCTATGTTTTGTTCCTGACAAAAAGCAAACTGACCAGTAAGGAGCAGCGCGGGCACCTCACACAACCACTCGCCTCGTAAAACCTAGGGCTGACCATGACTATTACATTGCAGGAGCGTGGAGAAAAAGTGTTCCAGTTCCCTTCGAATACATTTATTTATGACTTCTTCATGTTCAAAAACCCATCAGCCCAGCCCAGCCTCTCGAGGTATTGTCAATGAGACATGGGAGAATATTCCCTCCATCCTGACCTCCATACCCCCCCCGCCCCCACCCCCTCTTTTCTCCTCTTACAACACAAGCCCACACAGGAAAATAATAAACAGATGAGTGGGATGGGAACAGCTCCCAGCAAGAGCAGCCAGGCACTTAGGTAAGCAGGCAGCGCTGCTCTGGTTCCCAGGCTGGAGGGAATAGGGCAGGCTTTAGCTTGACTACACCAGTCACTGAGTAGAACCAGAAAAACCTGACAGAAATCACCGTTACCTGTCACCGTCATCCACCGGCTCTACACACTCCCTTGCACAAGTCTGGACACATAAACCGAGGAACTGGGAGCAAAACAACTATTTCTACAAAGAAACCACCAGCGAGGATTAGTGTCTCGGTCTTGTGTGAGGTTTTGTCACGAGCAGCTCTCCGTGATTGCGTACAATAGCTGTTTGAGATGTTGTGCTCACATTGGGTAATCTTGGAGAGCAGTGGATTCTCCCAGGCTTGTGGGCCCAGGCCCGTGCCAGAGTAATCGACAGACTATTAACTACTCTGTTTCACAGTATCCCCCCCCCCACACACCCTTTCCCGCAACCTTTCGTAACACCCATATACTGAAATATACAACCACTTGCACAACAATTTCCACAGCAGACACACCGAACTACTAGAAGGCTCAAAATGTCTCTGTCTGTCACGTCTGCATGGCTCAGAGAGGTCCAGCCTCAGCCTCATCATCTGCGGCAGATTTAGGAAACGCAGGTCCGCCCGGCACTCAAACACACATACAAAAGTCCTGGCTTCATTTCCATTGCTCCCCCCTCTCTCCTTCATTCGCTCTCTGTATTCTGGCAAAGTCCCGCTTTTGCAAATTAAACACAGATCTCCCTTAGATGCTGGGCTGACAGCTCCAGCTACGTGCCAACACTACTAAACGTCTGCAGGTCAGAAGGTCGAGGAACACAGGATTATCCCCATGCACTGACTCTCTTGAGCAAGACAAGTATTACAGTTGGCTCCGACTGTACATGCTTTTGTGTCACTTGGATCCATCTGTGGGCCAATGACAGATAAACACTGCAATCATAGTGGACTGATGATGTTGGCGACAGCGTTGACATCATAGAAATATTGAATTACTCACACACACACACACACACACAATGTTTTATAGACACGCATGCCAATGCGCACACACACACACACACAGTGCAGACAAATGGAGGTGGGTGCAGCAACACCACAGCAAGAGTGATGCGACGAAGGCAAGTGTGTCTGGACTTGATCAGCAAGTACTTGTTTGTGTGTCTAAGACTCCTCAGATTACTCCCAAAAGACTTACTACCACGATCAAGAAACTCATACCATGAGCAACCTGCTGCTCATTTGTCGATTTAACTGTGCGTCTCTCTCTCCCTCTGAGTGTGTGTGTGTGTGTGTGAGAGTGTGTGTGTGTGTGTGTGTCTGCATGTTTTTTCCACAGTGTGTGCGTGTGGAAACATGTACATCCTTCATCACAACCAGTCTACCAGGAGCCACATTGTCCAGTACCCAGCAACATATGCACCGAATGCGGATACACACTTTGAAAGGGCAGAAGAAAAAGTCATACGCCCCCACAAATGTGGCTGTGTGCATTTAAGTGTTTGCACACATACAAGAGAGATTGCTGTAGAACAAAAGCACAAAGAACATGTGCGGAACCCACAGCAGTCTGGTCCCATGTGGCAGCAGACCGGTCAGTGTGGTGAGTGTGGTGGAGGGTTTCGCCAGGGAATTGGGTACAGAGAACAGGCCCTTGTATGGTGAAATGATGCAGACCCTCATTCCACTGGCCTTACGAAAGACTATTTCGGGGCATTTTGAACTCTCCCACGCAAGCACAACAATTTTGGGGTTAGTTCATTTATTTATCTTTTATGTTTTCCATCTAATGAAGCCCAAGAGAGAGGCGCGTGTTGTTGTTTTTGGCCTTTAAGTCGGGAGAAAAGGAGGAGGGGTGTGAGTGTGTCTGCGTGCCTGAGTGTGTGACTGTAGCTTGAATAATCATTGCGTTCAGTATTTTTGAGCCAAAACACCACGATGACTCAATCTTAATATCTAGCTTATTGCAAAAGGTGTGTCTATTCTGCAACACCACTCAGCCTAACCCTGGTAGTGTAGCAGAGCGAGTCTCTAGCTCTTTACTGCTCGAGGCTTGATGTGACTGTGATTTATGGTTATTCTCATATTCAGGGGAGGAGATGGGGGAATGGGGGAGATGGCGTGGGAGAGACCCTGGGGGAAGAAACTTCTCTCACTGCAGAGCGCCAAATGTGGGGTTATACCCTGAGTTTCTGTTCAGACGTTTTTTCTCTGTGTGCGGGTGTGACGCAAAAATGTACACACACACACACACACATATAAAGTACAGCATGAAGGGATGAAGCCAAACACTACACAGACATAGCAAACGCTGTTCTATTTTTGTAATTAATGGCTTCTGACTTGTCTGCAAACATTAACAGGCTTCAAGGACATGGAAATGCTTTGTGGGCTCCACATTTCGGAGATGATGACTTTGTTATCCGCTTTTGTAGTGACAGCTATAAAGGGTGCTGTGTTATTCTTTGAAACAAGGTCATACAACTCTTCTTGGCATATTTATGTGCTGTCCTCAGATTGTTTGGCGGTTGTTAGCGGTTTCAATAAACGGTCTCCTGCATTAACTTTTCCTCTACTGAGCGGCACAACAATAACATACATAAAACATAAAGGGTACAAATAGAATGACGGGGCGAACGCTTTATACCTCATCGGTTAGTTTCCCCTGATGGACCTTTATGTCATCGTGATGCAACGTGTGTCAAAGCAACAGTGCATTTATGGGGAAAACAGTGAAAGGGTCACTGAGGGTCATTTGAACTGTGAGTTATGGACCATGACAGACTTTATTAAATATTTCTGTTTGACTAAGACCCTCATAGAGTTGTTGTTTTTTTTAAACGACGGGCTTTTAGCAGCAGTGGTGTGTGACTGGCTGCTGTTGGGGCTGGTGACAGTTCTGCTGTAGCTACAAATTCTGGGAATAGTTAACATAAAGCTCACTTTCTCACCCTACAATTGACGAGTCGATTTATTTACGAGTCTCAGAGGGCATGATATGGTTTGTAATTATGTTGTGTTTTTATGCCCATTTAAGGTTTAATAGATTTTCCATTGACATGTCCCTTCAAATCACCAATTGTGGCTGCCAATTGCCTTTCTCACAGTGCACCATTTACTGAAATAAAGATACTTCTGCATATAAGCAAAAGTCCTGGATTGAAAACTGGAGAAAAAGTACAAACAAAAAATGTGCTCAAAAGTTTGAAAAATGGCATTATTAAAGTGTTATAGCTTTATATTAGATTACTAGAACATTGAAGCATAACGATGCATTTCACTGTTGTAGTTGGTCAAGGTGAAGCTCACTAAAGCTATCAAATAAATGTTGCAAAATTGAACATTTCTGACTAGACTGTAGTGGAGTAGAAGTATAAAGGAGTGTGAAATCGAAATACTCAAGTAAAGTAGAGGTACCTTAAATGTGTACTTAAGTAATGCATGATTTAATCCACCACTGCACATTGCATATCTGAATCAGTTACGAGGAATTATCCGGCTGCACGTGGCCCATGATGTTGACCATGAAGTCTTCCTCTTCCACGCTGTACTAGGACAGTGTATTCTGCTTCCTGGCTTGACCCTGACACTTCTCACATTAAAGCTTTTACACGCTTCCATGAACCGTGATGTAGGCCTACTACACGCTACGTGAGATAAGACTGCGGTCGTAATGCAGTCTATCTGATGTCAACTTTATCGGAGAGGTCCCATGAATGCACCAGCATAGTTTTGCTGAAAATGCAACAATAACACACCTATCAAACTCCAGTCTCTCTCCCTCTCTCTCTCTCTCTCTTTCTCTCTGCTGGGATGAGTGTGAAAGATAAACTGTCAGACTATCTCACAGAGATCAAGTTCCACACCGCACCATCAAGCTTGAAAAAAATCCCTGAGCAAGATAAAGCTTGCGCTGTTTACAATGCAGATGAAAATGACTCCACAATATCTGGAAACGACAAAGTTACATTCTTTTACAGTTGTATTAATTGCTTGTACAACGACAGACAAACTTTGCTGAATGTTTATTCAAGCTTTATATCACAAAGTCCAGTCCTCTCTTGCTGTGCAGCACTTGCCCAAGTTCTTACCACCCTGTATATACGGACAGGAAGTGATTTCACTAAGTGGATCTATTTCACTCTGTGGAGGAGTCAAACTTGCACAGACCTTTGACCCCTTTGTGCAGTCAGCCGGGAGGTTCTCTTTTTCTTTTTCTTTCTTCATCCCTCCGCAGTCCACTTGTTTTCTCACTGTAAGCTCCAGCTCAGTATGCATCCCACAGAACAACATTGCTGGCCTTTCTCAGAGAGTTACTGTGTTGCTGATGACTGACAGGTGAAATGGGAAATACGACTATTTTTTCCCTCACTGGCGAATTGGCTTTTCCCAGTGTTTGGGCCCCCATAGGATTGTTAAAGCGAGTGTGTGGGAGGAGGAAAAGGGAGACAACTTATGGCTGCAATTTGAAGATGCTTTTTTTAGTGACTCTTACATGTGGGAAGTCAAAGTCATTGAGCCCGGGGCGTCTGTGGGAAGGCAAGCTCGAGATCTGGGAGAGTGGGAAGTTTAGATCTCCTGGTGGAATTCTCTCACTTTCAGCTAAGGGGGGATTTTGGTTGAAAGAGGGGCCATGGGCTTGTTGAAATTTTCGAATGCTTATTTACATTAGATTGAGTCAGTCTGTCACAGTGAAGGGGGAGGCATACAAAGTTAATCTGCAGGAAACGGAACATGCAGCCCACACCACATGCAGTTCTCTGTAATGTGGGAATCCTGAACCACATGACGCTGTAAACGCTGGAAGAAGGCCTGGAACAGAACCACAGATTATAGTTTAAACCAGGGGGCAGCAGTCAAAAAACTTGTGATCTCACTGTGTTTTTGTGTGTGTGAAAGAGAAAGATAGGGAGAGAGACAGAGACCAGTAATGGTGTAAAGTGCATCTTAGCCTTTCTCGCTGGTTCCCAGAGTCTGCGCCAGCTGGTTGGTAAATGTCGAGTCTTTGCTGCACAGCTGCCCTCCAAACTGATTAGAGCTGGCTTACTTCACCAGCGCCTTTGTGCCCTTCTAGTCAATCTCAACTTGAACAAAATGTGAAAACACAAGGAAGAATACTTTGGTGCTGTTTTTCACTGTCTATTCCACCCCTGACATACCTGTGATTGATTGCCGTCTGTGAAGTTAGAATGCCGTGGGTTTGTAAACAGATGGGATTAGTGTGAAAAATGATGCGGAGAGATTTCGTGTTTGAACGTACAATTCTTAAAATTCAACTTCAAAAGAGAATATAGCTGACAGATGTGACAGTTGACCAATGACACTTCCGATATATATCCATTGTGCGTATATATGGCTTTTTAAAGAGTGGCTGAAATGCAATCTGCCCATCTGTACAGCGGCTTAGAGCAGTCTGCTCTTGCCGGAACACAGCGCGATGAAAAAGAGCATCAAATCAGCGTGCTAATTCACAGTAAATCCTCTTAAAAGACTCCGTTCCTTGCTGTCACTCACTCACATACCGGGGTCACAACCTCCAGAGGGTTTGGCTACAGAAGTTTTTAAAAACCAGAACGAAAACGTCACAGTCCAGCCACAGGCCCCAAGCTGCAGCATAAGAAATAAGATACCCACAAAACGGACCTGCAGATGAGGATTCGGAGAGGAGTCAAGTTGAGTAGAGAACGTGAGTCACACAGGCTTGCTGGAACAACTGGGTGGTAGCAGGTGGCCAGCAGATTTGATTACCTGGAGTACGTAAGTACAACGGATTGGACGACGCAGGCTTGTTTAATTGATTGTTAACTATTAACCCCAAAGAAAAAAAGTGTGCGGACAAACACAAAGATCAAAAACGCATATTTAAAATACAAGTCACATGCACATCAGACGCAACAAATGATGCTTTCGGAAAATCAAATAAAGGAGCTATACGCCTGTGGCTCTCTGTGGTTCGTAAACACTGATGCATTTATCATTTGTGTGGTGGGAATCTAATTTTCAGGCTGATGGACTGAATCCTTCCATGACATTGTCCAGCGCTGCCACTATCAGCGTGCATGGTTGGTTTCAAGTTGGCTAATCAGATTCAGTGTTGGTCAAGTTGTGTTATCTGGGCTGCCATGGTCCACCAGTCCGCCCATTCCGTGAGCGCTTAGTGGGAGTGCAGTTTCCATGCAGTCATGAACTATAAAGGGGAAGTCGTTTTGGCCTCCTGCAGTACTGTGGGAAAGTGCGGCTCTCGCTTCCTCTGCTTATTTGGACCAATCTGGTTATAAATGGACATTCACAAGCAGGCAGCCCTGTAAGCACAGCCCTGAGCCCTCTAGTCACATTCGCCTCTTTAATATTCCCTATCTCAAGAGACCAAAGTTCTGAGAGAGAGGTGCAAGGGGCCATGCAATTTTCCATTCAACAGAGCAGAAAAAAATCCACTGGTATGTTTTGAGTGGATGTTTAACCCGAGATGTTTACAGTAGTAATTCAGACTGATTCTCTGAAACATTTAGTCCCCAGAGACCTTGTCAGATTTATATTTTACGCGGGTCTTTTTTGTCTCCTCCTCTCCTTTTTTGATGGCCTGCCTTCTCCCATTCATGTCCAGCATATAACGAGATGAAGGGAACAAGAAGGGCTAGCAAGTCAGATGCAGCTTACAATTTGTTTTGACACATGTTCTGCCTGTTGCACAGTCTCAAACAACTCCGTAAGACTGTTTTGACACCAAGCATTCTTATGCAAGTTGCATTCCTGGACCCACTATATCACCACGGACATACGTATTCCATATCATTAGATTACAGGCCCGCTGAGGTCAGAGCACCCACTGAGGAGCTTCATTGTTATGTGTGGTGTCAGATCAGGAGCCAGTAGGAGGGGATGGAGTGGATGGCCTATGTGTTCCTGGCCGAGGTTCAGATTGGACCCACAGCTGCACAGGCAGGGTCCTGCAGAATCCTGGGTCTGAGCTGAGCCCTGACAGGTGCTGCATTAAAAACTGCCCTGAAACCGCTCTCTTTGGCTTAACGTTGATCCCCCTCTTGCAGACGCCTCGTGGAATGGCCCTTTCATTGGCATGCTGTTAAACCAAACGCCGATCTGTGACCAAAGCACAGGCCGGCAAAACATCAGGCCTCTAGAAGGTCCACTGTAGGAAAGAGGAAGATTCTACTGAGCGGCAGACGTGAAAGAAAGAATGAAACATTGAGAAGAAAACTGATGCTTGAGAAAAACGTTGATCTGAGGATCATCTTTAATCCTTTTTCCGGTCTCTTCTATTGGATGTCTGACAGTGCACTCTTCATGTGTATGATTTATGTCATTCAGAAGTCCCAATTATCTAATGCCTGCCTCTGTCGTCACTTATTCACAGTCTCATTTACTCAAACTTTGACTTGGAAAAACAAGAGCAGCATGGCAGCTTCGGGATGAGAAAAAGTACAATTGCCCAGTCTTCTCGAAGTGTTGTCTGTATTCCTAGAATCCCCCATGTTGGACGTGGTAGCAGCAGCTGTCACTGTCGCTCTCTCTCTCTCTCTCTCTCTCTCTCTCTCTCTCTCTCTCTCTCTCTCTCTCCCTCTAGCCTGGCACAAAACTGCCTGATGCTTTTAATGGGTGATTAGTGTCAGATATCTGGCTGTTGCCGCCTGGGCCTCAACTGTGGGAAATGGTCTTGCTGGTTGCACCTGATCCAGGGCTCAGTTTAGAGTTTCCTCCTATCTAAGAGGAACACAGGGATCTAGCACACACATCACAAGACTTAGAAGATTGACTCTACAAAATGGTATTTCATTCAGCAAAGCACAGCTCTGCCACTCAGCTGGAGCCTCTCCATCCATTACTGGGCCAAGGGGCAGCTCAAGTTGGCCCGGCTATTTCTCTGCCCAAAATCCCCATTTCCATTCTCCAATATGACAGTTTGGCTCACCCTCTCCGTGAAACTGAGTAGGCATGCCAGCAGTTATTGTGTGCATGCATAAGGGTCGGGTAAGGTGAATTCCTTGGCCTGGTTGTATGAATTCATTACTGATGTCCGTGATGTACAAAATCCTAAACCTGCAGAAAACTGAATTTAGACACAGATTTTACGCTGGTCTGTTATTTGATGGAAAAAGAAAGAAACATGGAACACATTTTTATTTTTATTCAATTAATTTTTTATTTTATTTTTGCAAAGAAGAACATTAAGGAAAATATAATTATATTACTGTAAATATGTGCCTGTTTTTTTAAAGTTGACATACCACTGAAACAATGGGGTCCTATTGTTTTTTTTCAGTATGTAGATGAGGTCACTGAAGAACAATGGCACAAATATTCTGGTTCCACTTATTGGCAACATAAACTTTACTGGATTCAGTTCTCCTTTTGCGTGTTTCGCAAGGATCTGCAAACTCAGTCCTCCAGTGTCTCCCCAGCAGCAATGGGCTGACTCAATCGCAGAATGATGAGTACCATGTGGAACTCTGAAAAGCATCGCCATCTCGTCACCTATGTGTTGCACAACAGCCTCGTGCAGCTGTTTAGAGAACGTGGGGGTGATGGAAACAAACAGAAACATTTGGTTGCACAGTACATTGCATTACAAAGCGACTTACAATTCAGATTCTACACCGGAGGCACAGCTGCAGGAGCAATTTTGGGGTTAAGTGTCTTGCTCCAGGACACATCAACATGAGAGTATAGTGGAACCGGGGATCGAACTGCCGAGCCTCCGATTGAAGGACGGCCCTGCTATCCACTTCGCCACAGTCACCCCAGTAAAACAATGCAGATTGTCTTTTGTGCATTTCTCTCCGCGCTATGTCTTTGTCTCTTTCTCTGTTTCTGGCTCTGCTGGCACTGCAGCATGTGATGATGCCCCTCACCGCAGCTCAGGCCAGCGGGTAGACGGCTGTCTGTGTGACGGCTGTGGTGTCCTCTCTAAGACAAAGGGAACTTGGCAGGCTGCTGGGCTGCGGTTGGATCAAACGGGCCTTGTTTATTGGACCTCTCCCTCTTTGCTCTGCGCTCCACAGAGGCGGTGTGTGAGACTGCAGCAGTCTGAAGTGTCTGAGAGATCTGCTCACCCCTCGAAGACGGGAACTATTCAGACCACACACAGGGGCGCTTCAACCGCCACAAAGGAGAGCGAGGAAGAAGGCAGACACACTCACTGCGCATATGCTCTCTTTATGACTTCTTCAAGTCACTTAGTTCGTATCTCTATTGATTATACAGCTCTAAGAAATGATTTCTCTCTCTCTCTCTATTGACCTTTACTTTAGCTGTAGTCCATGATGTCTTATGGTCACATATAGCTCCCCTCATCAACCCCTTGCCTTTCTTTCTTTCTGTCACTATACGCACTCTGAGAACAATGTACTGCTACTGCTCTGTGTTTTCCCATGGTGCTAGCGCTGGAATGTGTGCATGTTAAAGGTGATATATATTTGCTATCGGGCAGAGAGAGAAGGCCTTCATCACTGCTTGATACAGATAGAAGGGAAAAGCCGAGGTTGAACACCACTATACCCAGAGGCATTATTCATCAGCCTTCACTCTGGCTGCAGGAATGGTATGAGATTCGTACAGTTAAGACTCCTATTGCTAAATCATACAACAACATAACAGCAGAAGACAGTGGGTCGTATGCACACGCACGTGTTGGTGTTTTTAAGAGAGCGAGTGTGATAAGTGAGAGATAATGATCAGCTTGATAAGTTTGAGTGGAAGGTGTGGAAGGAAGATCAGGTACGGACAGGTTGCTGTCTTATCCCTACATCTACCGTTGGGTTCCCAGAGACTTATTGGCACTCAAGGCTGACACACGTACGGTACGGAAGATTGACTGTTGAAGTTGTGACTTCTGGGAAGAAGAGCAGAGGAGGTCATGGTGCAGTCCCTATCTGAGCCCCTTTCCTCTAAATGTTATGTGTTATATGTTACTATTCCCCCACATCCTCCTATCGCTGCCCTTGATTCCCACGCTAAGCACCAGCGCTGATGGGAACAATTCAAGAACACAGGGACACTCTAAAATTCCAGGATTCTTGTGGTGTGTACAAATCTGTCTGTCTTAAAAAAAAAAAGGACGTAAACAAGGACAAAGTGGCGCACTGCAACAATGTCAATTTTCAGTCTTAGATTGTAAATCGCAGAGAATTCTGAACATGGCAAATCCACAGTGCAGTTGTTTTTAGGCAACTTATTTTTACTCGTCAGTGGCCCTACACTTCAAATAATGCTCCGTATCCCACTCGCGTCTAGTTTTGGGCTGTGTTGATGAAATTGTAAATTTGGACGATAATGGATGATGATGAATGTACAACAACACCTTTGTTTCAGCCTTCTAAACCCAAGATGATTGTATTTTGCCCAATATTTACTTTATCTTAGATTTGCCTTATTTACAGTAGTATTCAGTTCATTCTTATTTTATAGCCGAACTACCTCTAAAGCAAAACATCAACCTGGTATGCATATTGGTATTTTGGTAAGTTGTAAACAACTTTCCTCCTCACAAGATCACGTATATTGAGACTACTCCACCTGAGTACTGCAACACACCTACAGTGTTTTACTGTGAGAGTGGACCAATCCAGATGATAAATATTGGACTTGCATTTCGCTTTTGGCACCAGAGCATAATTGTTTGGTTTCAGAAGGCTCTGATTACACTGCACCAGCTGGAGCTGTTTGTAGTCGTTTTATGGCATAATTATGAAAATTGCAATGTTTTGCTCATTTCACCGTAGCCCCTAAAAGCTGTTCTGTTATTTGCAGCATAGTGAGCAATTCTCAGGGTGACCTTAATGGTGCTCATGGAGAAATTGCAATAATGAGGAAGTTCTCACACAAGAAAAGGATTTTCATGCATGCTCAGCCAAGGCCACTGAGCACTCTTATCTCTCCCTCATCGATCCCGAACGTCGGAAAGCAGCTTTTCCCACACACGGAGTCCCCTCACCCAGCAGCGTAAACAAATACACACAGCCTGCATGCCATCTGCACGTGGAGCATGCAGAGCTTACATGGGACACACTGAGGGCTCATTCACGAACATCAGAGCTACTGAAACCTGCTCACAGTGGCCTAGCTGTGCTATGTCTGGTAGGGAAAGGAGAATAAAGAACAAGTGTCATCAGGGTGTGAGAGGAGTAGTTGAGGGAGGATGTAGAGAGTTGGATGGGACCGAACGATGGAACACATTAGGATGTGGAGGGTGCCAGGCTGAGTCACTTAGGTTCATAAAGCCAAAGCCATTTGCCCACACAGAGCATGTGTTCCTGTCATCAGGAGGATTGTACGCCCTGAGTGCCAAACACTTGAGGAGTTTTTTGTTGCTTTGAACATCAGGCCACAGCCCCCATCAGGACATACAGATGAAACAAGTTTCAACCTTGTTAAAGCAAGGGTAAATATCTTGTGTGAGCAACACGTGTGAGTAGAGAAGACCAAACATCCGAATAACTCAAAATCTAGAGTGTGCAACAATGAAGCCCCCACCTGTTCAAAGGTTTCACTCAACTCAGTCCAGGTCAAACCTATCCCTTCCAAATGTCACAGTAAATTCTATTTTGAAAACTGCATTTGGCGGCATTACAACCAGATTCATGCTCAAGTTATTTTACTCCCGTTTGCAAAATGGGAAACCTTATTTGTAATTAGTTATGCTTGCAGAAATGCAAAAGCCAGACCTGGTATTTGTCATCTTACACAGTCAGTCAGTATTACTGGCTAAATACAACTATCCACTCAACGCTCCTTTGTCCAAGACATTACACGATGGAAAATGTATTTTTGCGAGGGCTGTGCGGAAAAGGAAATCCAGGCATTAGTCACTCGGGCCTCTTCAGTGCTGTCACAGGAGGGACTTTCTGACTTCAATTAAACGAAAGGATTCCTAGGGACTGGCCACATTTTGCTCTTCTTTGATGTCTCCTTCTTGAGCATCACATCTGATTACTATTCAAACAGTGCCCCCGCCTTCATTCATCTAGTCTTGATTTTTGAAACCACAGGGGTGGTGGTGCCTAATTGTGGTATGTGAGATGTGGTTTGTTTTGTAAAGGAATGATGACAGAACCAGGAATTCAGTTCAGTGTTTCTATACAATCTTCTTTATTGTCTTCTGTGTTTGAAAATGAACTCTCACTGCCTATTCCAGATCATTCCTACACACTGTCACTGGGATTAAAACTTCACATGGAAACATTGAAGCTGAGGGTACAGGACTCTGGACTCCGGTTTCAGAGGAACTTCAAACAGTCTGGGACTGGAGGCCAGTTTGCGTAAAACCACTAAATAAGGCGACCCCATGTGAAGGAGAGAAATTCCCCAGTATATAAGGGCGTGGGCAACCCACTACCCTCATTTGTGACCCCCTCGCTCCTGTGCCTCAAGCCCCACTGTGATTGCATTGACCCTCTTCCTCCTTGTGCCCCTAAGGCTGCTCTTATTGTAGCAATGTGGGACTCCAGTGCTTCCTCCTCCTAGAGGAGCTTGTAGAGACCAGGGAATTAGAACAAGCTGTCGAAACAGCATTTCCGTGGGAGCGCAGGTCAAGCAGACCCCCAGGATGGCCTTTCTCATATACGGTATGTGGGAAATCCACCTCCAAAAACCCACTGCTAAACAGGAAGAAGCCTGTGTCCCAACTATTCACAAAGATTATAAAAAAAAGATCAGCCCATAGACTGAGAGGAAATTCAATGTTACTGATTTGACAAAAGCAAATGCAACATGGATAGAGGACAATTTGATGGTTCGGGCCAGCATAGCAAAATACATGAGTGATGTGTTGACACAATCTGTGCTGTTCACTGTATACTCAACATGATAGTGGAGTAACGTATCTGAAAGCACGCATGTGAATTGGAGACAGGAGAAGGAAAATAAATCAGTCGGCATCCACTAGCCTGATTCACAGAACGATTCCCAGTAATTATGTCCCATAAGGGAGCCAATAGTGTAATTAGGGGTTACTACGGAGTAGAGTGTGTACCACATCTAGGATCCCCCAGGGACTGTGTGCCTCAACATGTTCACCAGAGTGTGAGAACCTCAGCTCATGAGCTCACCTAAACACATAGAGTTGCTCCAAATAGCCCACCACATCACAATCTTAAATGACAAGTTTTATATCAAATGATTCATTTGCAGAAATGTTGAAATGTTTAATCTAAATGTTCACACATATTTATAACATTTCATTGGTACTCCAGATACACTTTTTTTTCGATCACGTTTGGCTATGTTGGGAGGAGGCCATGGCAGTGTGAGAAGCCTCTGAGGTATGGAATCTCATGACACACAGTGCAATCATTACTCTTTCCTTTGACTCAAAGAATATGAATGACTCAAGCAACAGGTGATTTCAAGATGTTTTTTCTCCTCAAAGCAGCAGGTGCCTGCCTCAGTCCAAACAACCCAGCAGGAGCCTTTACTTTCCAGTGTGAGAACCACAACGAAGGTCC
Source organism: Melanostigma gelatinosum (assembly GCF_949748355.1). Classification (NCBI taxonomy): domain Eukaryota; kingdom Metazoa; phylum Chordata; class Actinopteri; order Perciformes; family Zoarcidae; genus Melanostigma; species Melanostigma gelatinosum. The sequence goes on from NC_136646.1 coordinate 14,491,924, forward strand.
AAGTATGGATGAGACCTCCTTCTGGCATTTCCAACACTCTCTGAACCTATTCTAGTAAAGTTTGGCCATGCCCACAATAATGCTGTTCAGTTTGCTGGTCAAATATTCCAAAATAATCCAAAAATGTTTAGATCTTGCTCTATTTCCACAAATTATATTCCCTCCATTTCCAGCCAGGGGTTCAGTTTATTGCTCAGGTTCGACTTCGACACGTGACACATCCCAGTCGGGGATCGAACCGTTGATCGAACCGGTTCCCAGACTACCTCTTAACCCAGCGTGCCACGGTCGCCCCCTAAAGCATAAGTATACACATTAGTGCAGACCAGGTCTTAAAGGGCATAGGTGCGTTTCTCTTATAAGGACCATCACTTAACTGACTTCTGTTTTTACTGCAGGGGCCTGCAGTGACTATCCCCTATCCTGTAATCTAGCTTTCATCCTACCTGTCATAGGTGTTCTGTTGAGAGTCAGTGCCACAAACTTGGAAACTGTGATAGGGGGGGGGCATCGGTCCTCATATGCCCCCACCTCCCCAGCTTTGATGGTTGAGAGTTTGCAGGGCCTGACAGCTGCTCTTAAATTAGAGAGTAGGAGAGAACACAACAGGGCCCTGGAATGTCTGGATTGTCTGGATTGCCTTTCTCTTCCGCAGAGTCCTGGGACGATGGCTGCAGCTAAGTCAAAGTGTTGGAAGCGGTGGATATTAGAAGATGAATAGATCTGAACAGTAGGGACGGAGGAATTGAACATGTCAGATATTGGTGACAGTCTCGTGGTGTCTGCCCTGGGCCCAATAGTCAGGCCATCCTGAGGTGAAACCTCCTCTCATGCATTATCACACCTCCTTCATTAGTTGCTGGGGAGACAGTGACCAGGTCATTGGGGTCAGTGTGGCCAGAGCCGTGGTTGTAAAATTGCCCGGACAATAAAGTCAGCCTCAATAAGGGTGTAGTGACCATTCAGGAGAGATTAGCACTACACAGCCTGGGATCCACCCAGGAACACAACCTTTACCTAAAGCTGCAGGACACCCGGCAAAACACAGGTCAAGACAGGCAGTGAGGGAGGAGCGTCGCAGAGTTTCCAAACAGCAACATCTCGCAGTCGTGAGGGGCTCACGTGAGGTGGACGAACATAGATAGTAAGGCCATGGGAGAGGAAAACAAGAGATTGATAGAGTGGGAGACGAGAGGATGGGCAGGATAGAACAGACGAAGGAAGAGAGATTAAAGGAGTGGGCTGAGCTTGGAGGCACAAGCTTCCTGATAGTGAGAAGGAGGTTGGATCCAGCCGTCATGCTGATTTTCTCCTCCTCCTGTCATATATAATACCAGTGTGTTGTTTTCCTTCAATATGTTTCAATAAAAGTGGAATTACTGCAAGCCCTCCTCTCTCCTCTGCCCCTGGGTGGTGTGATGTGGAATGTCTGCTGCTTCCCACCCGCTCTGCACTGCAGCCAAGCCTTTCTGAAAAGGGCTACTACTAGCTTCAAACCATACACTTGACCCATGTGACCCACATACAAAGAGCTAAATATTAACCGCAACACAATAGCAGTAAGCAAGACTTCAAATTACAACAAACCACTTTTTATCTCTACATCTGAAAACAAAGCCAATGAAATGAGAATTATTCAAATATCCGATCGTTTATTCTCAATGAGAGAGGCTTCGAAGGCCCTGTCACAACAGATAATCTGTGTATGTGTTTGGAATAAACTTAAATCAGCGTGGTCAACAAACCTTTAAGAGTTTCCTTTTTAAAGCAGGGTAGTCAGCCCTCAGGCACAGAGCACTTAAGCCATATCGACCCCAAACACTTCACTTTAGTCCCACCCTGTCTTATTCCATTACTACCTTCCTTATCACTCAAGTGTGCCTTCAGGCTAGCCTTAGCCAGAGGAAGGAATGTGGCGTGCACCTTTCAATCTGTGTCCAGTAAACCTGCCATATCCCAAATTCACCCATTTTTCTCGACTTGATCGTAAGCTGACCACAGAGCATCGTCCGGCCACGTTTTAGCAAAAGTACAACAGCTGCTGTGGCCGTGTCTGTGTATGATAACATCTTTGACCGGCTCTGGCTCTGCTGCTGCCTTCCACGGCCAATCCAATGTGATGAAGAGGAGGATGGCTGTGGTAATAACCACACATGTAATCACACACCACTTCAGTGGGCTGGGACAAAAGGGCTTCCATGACGGATCTTGCGATCAGAGACTGCTTGGCCGACAAAGCAAGCAGGCCTGTTGATTTTGGCAAGGATTTAGTCTCACGTTGGACAGTGTTGGCAAGACTCATGCCAGACACTGTAATAGCTGCTGTCCATCTACAAAGCCATAATGAGTCAAGTTCACAAGTACACTCATGCAACAAATACATCCATCGTTTCGTTTTTTTACATAAGACCTTGTAAGAATCAAACTGCAGTGTATGACATCTCTGATGTCGATTATATGGAGATTTACGTGTTTGTGGCAAAAACCCTCATGTTGTGCATGTGTACGTGTAGATGGCTGGGTTTGGTGGGTAGGCAGGTACAGGCTAATTATCCCATTCTTGTTTTTTTTAGTTGTAATTATACCTCAGTGGTACACTGTCATTGTTGCTGATTGGCTGTTGTTTTGATTGCGCACCAGTCAGGTTTAGTGTTTTCTCCCTGTTCTTTTCTTAAGGAAGATCCTGGCTCAGGAGGGCTCTGCTGGGACACGTAGAGGCACAGGTGAGGCTGTGGGTACAGCCTCTCTCACCTCGGTGTGTAAGTGTGGGAACCACTCAGCCGGCAGTAGTGCATGAGTAAGAAGGAGCCTGAGGGAGTGTGGCGTAATCTCCACCTAATACTCTCGTCTCTTTCTCTCACTCGGCGGAACACACACGTTCACTCAGAAGACTGCAGCGCATTCATGCATTTATCTCGATCAGCATGCAATAAAAACAGCAATCTTTAAGCTCATCCTGAAATCACATAGACACAGACATATCTGTATTGTAAATGCAGTCACACCGTGGTAAATAACACCTTTAGTTCCATTGTTGGACCAAATTTACTGAACTTTACTGAAGGAGCGTGCATAACAAATCACATCATGAAACTAACCAGTTAGACAAGTATGTGTCACACATTTTGAGCTTGGTTTGTTTTGAATGAGGGAATCATTAACTCCAATGGAAATCAAAGTGAGACATAATTACATGAGGATTAATAAAAATGAATCATTAATACCAGAGTTTAAATGCATTTGACCAATTTTAACAATGCAAATACTGTAAACACATGGATTTGGTAACTGGTATATACAATAGATGGTGGATTAAAACACTTGATGACAATAATAAATAACGATCAAATTTCACTATCATCTTCAGCTCTGGGAATATATGCAATATATGGCATGAAAACAACTGAAACTCAGCCACCCACTGAGAACTAAATTACATAATTGCTGGTTTAGTGCCCAGGCAAAAATGGATGTTTCCCTAAATGAATACAATTGGCAAAAGCATCTGCCGCAGAAAAGTACATGAATTTTTACACATATTCCCTCTGCTCAAGGGAAAATAATTGATTTTGCGGTGTAATGTGGCCATCTCTGTGAAGGAATGTAAAGGAATGACAATAAATTGCTGTTTTAATACAGATTTTATAGAGCTGTGTTGGCGGGGCGGTTGGGGGCAGTGGGCTGGCAGCTGTTGCTGGTGTGCGGGGGCCCTCAGGTCTCGGCCTACCCCTAATGGCCAGACCAGCTGTCGGAGTTCTGTCTGTAGGGGCGCGGGGCTTCAGGAGGCGGGGAGGGCATGAGAACTTCCACCCCCCTGGCCTGGGAGGCGGGTCCCCGCCTTGTCTGCCCTCCTCTGAAAGGGGGTGATTGATGGCGCAGGGTTGACACCATGCTTCCCCAACAATTGACTCAGGAGGGACAGAGGATGAACAGAGAGCTCGGGACCCCTCCACGTCTTTCTCCTCTGGTTTTCAGAGGCAAATGTGGGATCAGTCGCAATTATAATTCAGTCATTTTTCTCAATATGTCTTTTATTTGACGTTTTTAGTGCAGCATATGCCCCTCTAAACACTTTTCAAGACTGCCACTGCAACAATTCTGCAGACAGACTCAAGTTATTTTCTGCTTTATTTGTCAGATTACATGGGTTTGAACCCGGTTTTGTCAAATGGCTGAAATGACCCTCTGCCTTTCGTTAAGATAAGCCCTCGTGTTGCAGCAGGCCTTCAGTGCCCTCTTCCTTACAGCAGTTCAATTAATCCTAACAACAGAGCGGAGATCCATGGTGCTTCCAGGGTGGACAGTGCCACGGCCTCAAGCGTGTGTGTCCGGTCATCAGTGGGTATCAGCCCAAAGTCTCAGCACCGGGGCCTGCTAACACAGACCTGACCTTTTGCACTAAACCCCAGGATCCTCCCTGGATCCCTTTCAGCAAGTTGCCAGCACCTCCGTTCTCCTTCAAGATTTACAGCCCCGCGGAGGGATAGAGGAGGTGGAAGGAGGGGGGGGGGGGAGAGGGGGCACTGTCCGGCAGCTGTTCACAGTGGTCTTAAGTAGCTATTTCACACTGAAGCAGAGTCATAGCATTCTGAATTACTCCAGCTGGCCAGTCTCCAGCCTGGTCTGCAATACATTCCCGCACAGAGATGCCTTTGCACTCTCTGCCCTCCATCCTCACTGCTCTGTAGATGCAAATGCCTCCGGACCTTCCACTGAGCCTCAGTCCACTGTCCACTGTCCACCCCTCTGTAGATTTATACCTCAAATGGAAGAGACCACAACTATTCCATCTTGATTAGTGACAGAGGACCCTGATCTTGGAGAGAAAGGTATTCAATTCCATAAGATCTCTGTGTCTTGTCCCACTGTCTTCTGGGACAACAATTTAGCAAGACACGCGGGACAGTGAGACGGGAAAAGATTCCCATAGGTAGAAAAATCAATTTCCTTCCTTCTATCTGACCCTGTCCCCTGCAGAGACAAGTCATGTGTACACATACAGGATTTAATGGCCATTTAGAGAGCTTGTGTGAAAGTCAAACACGTTTTCCCACAATCCAAAAAGAGATCCATCATTCACATGTGTTTACTTTAGGCAAAAAGCCCCAGCCTCTCAGTCACTGTGTGTGCGTGTGTGTGTGTGTGTGTGTGTGTGTGTGTGTGTGTGTGTGTGTGTGTGTGTGTGTGTGTGTGTGTGTGTGTGTGTGTGCTTGTGTGTGTCACAGAGAGTGGGTGGAAGGAAAAGAAGAAAAGAATCACGGTGAAAGAGGATACTGAAAGTATGAACACAACTCGATTAGAAACCTCTGTTTTTTGTAAGCTTGGCGAGAAATGAATTCGTCAGGGACTAGGAAAGCACAATATGTTTGAAATGGTTTATTCAGAACCTTTTGACTTGACAACACAGTTACAATCAGGACAAACCCTACATGAACATAAATACCACAGGAATGTCTTTGCTGTTTCCGAAAGTGTAGGATTCCTGGGAAAAGCAGAGGTGTTCCTTTAGATCCAAACATCCCACAACAGAGCAGAAACAAAGATAAGTTCTCCTATCACTGTGGGACACTGTTGTGTGTGAGTTGCGTGCATGTGTTCATTGGGGCTGCTTGTGCTATTGTCACACATTGAGACAACATCAGAAGTGTGCCTACGATCTCTTCAAACCTCAGAAGCCCACTACACTTCAAGCTGAAGAGGTTACCCACAACCCCTGAATGATAAAGAGATCATACAATTATGAAGCGGCCATAAAGGAGACAAAACAGATCACCGACCTGAACGCTGCGCTGCAATTGGCCCTGACGTCTGTCTGTAGGGGGTCTCAGCTGCTGATTGGCCATGACCGGTGTTGTAGAGGGGCTTCTAATCCTCTCCACACTCTCTGTGGGTGCTCTCAGGGCTTTTCCCACATAAATCAGTCTGGCCTGGGTGGTAAAGTCATCACGTCCACTGTGTCCACAAACACTGCCTGTTAGCACCCCTATCACATGGAGCGTGCTAGCTGTGAAAGGCCACTGAGCATGAAAGGAGGGCGCTAGCTGACCACGCTGTACTATGTGTAGGCCGTTACTGGTAACTCCACTTCACACTCCACCGTAATAAACAAAACATCGTCACTGGTGGATAAAAAGCTACCATGAGCTGTGTCTTTCATGGCAACATGATCTCATGGGAAGGCATATAAATAGCGCGCCACTTTTAAGAACATTTCACTTGTCATGTACAAGCATTTCACGCTTTTCTTATGTCATTTAAAATAAAACCGAACTACTCACAAAGGGACGCATGGTCGCAGTTTCAAACATATGGTTAACTTTGTGAATTTATACAAAACGATTTGGTTATGTTTAGTCAATGAAGCTACTTGGCAGGTTTAGGAAATGATCACTCTATTATGATTCCCATTGCTATTCTTGGCAGGACAAGCCCCGTGTAGCATTCAAGCCTGAGGATTGGCCAAGCGTCCATGACGCGAGGCACTGTTGTTGTTCAGGTCCTATGCCTGTGACCAATGGGCCCTAACCACTCAAAGTTAATGCCTAACTTCAACCAGCTACGCAGGCTGCTCATGAGTATGAAACTATTTTTTTTATAGAAACATTATTTTATGTTGGTCTCACTGACCCCTGCAGTGTATGGACACACTCCCCTGCTGTGTGAGTGCGGAGCAAGGCTGGGTGAAGAACGACAGTGATAGCAGTCTGTGCCATTTTGCCTCGGACCCATGGGTGGTCTTCCCTTAAACGGCTTTGGTCAGCTTTTCCCTCTTGACACTGCAAACGCATACGATCATTCACATGCAGTTCTGGATAAAAGCCTTTCTGTTGGCAACGTGCTTCACAATAGTGCTTGTTATCTCAAGGTATCAAATGCTCAATGGAAGGAATTACAGAGTACTTTGTACAGCTGTGTATACAAAAGCAGAAAGATGGTGCTAGAAAGACCATAAATGTGTACACTATGATGTCCTGATTACCAGTTTCTTTTATGATTGCTTACGCACAATTAAGAAAATGGGCTCAGTTTGTCAAAGTACGACACACAATTCACACAACCACACACACACAAGTAGCAGCACACGTCAGATATTTTGCAAAATGAAACACTTCATTCAAAACTTTTAATAATTTATGAAAAAAACAATTTTGTCACCGTGGCACACATGCAGTTAACTCGGTCTGACTCATTTGAAACATTGCTGTGCTCAACCTAAAACACTTTTAACATTTCTACTTTTCTAATGACACAGTCTGGGTTTGATTTTACAGCAATGTTAGAGTTTAGTTCATGAATATATTGACCAGAATCCAGCACTTAGGTGTTTGTCAGGAGTCCGTCTCAATAATTGCTTTTTATGTGTCATTTTAGTGTGTTAGCAATTGAAAAAAAAAACGATGAGCAATTCTCACAACTGTTCAAAGGGAGCCACTCACTTTTCCAACAGAGCACAGAGTTATAAATCCTGACCTGTCTCCTCTGTGTTTGTGCGCTTGGAGATTCCCCCTGAGTCCTGCGCGAGAACTTTGTCGCCAAGACTTCCACTCTCACACTTTCTCTCCAATACAAACAAAACACTGACTTATTTCCTCTGTTTGTGTGTGTGTGTGGGGGGGGGGATGTGAGAGACAGAAGAGATAACGAGACAAAGATGTAAAATGATTAGGAATTCATTAAAATTACAATTTGCAGACTATCGTACGACATGTTCCACAGAGAAACCGGAGGCTGTCTGCTGTTGTTCACACGAGACGTAGTCCACTGTTCTTTTATTGCTGAAACAATCAAGGAAAGATCATATTTCCAGAGGGAAGGGCTGGAGCAGCCACCTCCACTAATAAGATCAGAGAGAAAGAAGACAAACTGGAATTTTCTCATTGGCTCTTTATTTTCTGGAGTCAAGCGGCACAGATTGTAATCCTCTGGAACAAAGCATTTCAGCTTGTGAGTGAAGAACACTGGAACTCTTGTGGATCTTTCAACAGCACTCTTTCAAGGTTGGATGCAACAAGTTGAAGTACATACAGGGGGTTTGAGAATTCATTAATAGGAGAATGAAGCACTGAAGCATCTTTGTATTTAATTGCTTTTTTAAAGTGACATTTATAATTGTTATTTTGTGTAGAAACAGGAAGATACACATGTGATGCAATCCTGATCTTGTTTGAATAGGATATTAAATACATTGTTGGGCAGTTTTGTTGCAACAATGTGACTGATAACAGCCTCGACCATCGGAGATGTAGCATTTGTTTTTCATGAAATGATCAAGGTCTTCCGGTTTTCTTTTAGAGAAACAAGGCGAATGGGGCATTTGTAGACTTTGAGTGCCTAGATAGCAACATACTGTAAATACAACTGTCTGTCCCTGAGCACACGACGAAATATCTCCCTGAGACCTTCTCCAACTGGAAGCCAAAATACTGCCAACACCTGCCAGAATGAGCTGCGAGTGCACATCTCCAGAGGGTGAAAGAGAAATGTCACAGCCAGATGAAAACACAAAAATACAGCTTATTGCACCTACTTGTAATATAAATAAACCATAGTTTATTACTTCCTCCTTGTATCTATCTAGTTTTCACTTTTATCCGGAGGCGCAGTCAGAAATGCAACTATAATCTTGGATGCAAGCCTTCATTCAGATGGCATGATTGGGTGAGATTTTAAATAGGATTTGCAATCAGTTGCAGTAGTATCCAAGTGCTGGTGAAGAATACAGGACGAAGTAATCATGGAATTGTGCACAAAAAGCTGCATCCAGCTATTGAAACTGCCCAACTTTCATCAGTGGGTGCCAAATGAAGCAGGTGTCTGTGAGGCCTTAACAAGCTCTTTTCACTGACCCCTATAGATGACGTCACATGCACTAACGAACTTCACTCCAAACCAGCCAGCTACATTCATGGCCTTGCCTGTAATTTATTCAAGGCCCAGGACCAGGAATAGTGTGATGGAGAGGGGGAGACGGCGGTGGTGTAGGGGCAGTGTGCTTGAATATTAGTGTGCCGCCCTCCCCTGCAGAGAGAAACTGTGTCATAATGCCGGAGTCCTTTTATGATTCAAATCAAGGCTATTGTCTCTGTAAGCGACCGGCTCCGCTCTGTGCCGCAGAACAACCGAGGCACTATACGCCGGCTGGAGAAAAAGAGTCCACTGCAATAGGCTGAGGAGGTGCAGGCTGAGACAGCAGGATTGCAACTCAGTACCATGGGCCGTGGGGATAACAGGAATGTCTGCACTCGCTGCTATCATGTAAACACAATTCACTCTCTTATCTGCAATTCATAAAATGTAAACAAACAAACACACAAGTCAGCCTGCACAGGACTGGACACACTCTAGTCAACTGCCATAATACAGAAGCTACAGAAGATACAGAATACAGAACCTTCTTTTAAGACATAAATTAGGAGTCTTATTTGTTTTTTTTTACTCATACACTCAAAACTAATGATACGCAATTAGCTTTTTGTCAATGCATTCGCAGAAATTCACAGTGCAGCAGACTACATTTTGATATTTAAAACGCTTCAACCTCATTTCCCCCACAGTTCCATTAGTTATTTTGCCAGCATATAAAACACCCACCAGAATTAACATGAAAGTGAATGAGTACCTCAGCCTTGTGTTTATATCAAAACAAGTACGGTATTCTGTGGTTCAGGATTTTCTGAAGATAATCATACATTAATATGAGATAAATTAGGGGTTTTCAGGTTTTCTGAGGTGTTTTTTGGCCCTCGTACGATTGTAGTTGTGCGAACTATATCGGCTTCATATCTTCAGAAATGTTCTATTTTGTTTTTTCACAAACGTATGTAATTGTTGGCTCTTCGTGGCTCTAAAATAACCCATAGAAATACCCTGTTGATTGCATGCTGATTATGGAACGAGAGACAGAGAGGGTTTTTTTCTGTAAAATCGACTAAATGTGTAATATATTCTTCTGTCTCCATTCTCTTTAGGGAGCGAAATAATTCTAAATATTCTGTTTTTTGTTGTGCATGTGTGTGTGTGTGTGTGTGTCTGTTTGGAAGCTCTGCGCGACTATCTCGAGTGGGAGAGAGAGAGGGCGAGGGAGAGGTAGAGGGAGAGAGAGCGAGAGAGAGAGAGAGAGAGAGAGGGAGAGAGAGGAGGCGGAGTAATATCAGACGCTGGGACAGATCGGGAAGCAAAAGTTTTTCAAAAGTTTCAGGAGGTTAACCGAGAATCACAGCAGCCGTGGCCGAGCTGCGGAGGATAATACGGGATTGGGACCTAACGCTACACTTTCCGGCTGACTTTATGAAAAAGTCCCTCTCGATTTTGGAGCCTTTATTTTTATGTGAACTTTATAAAGGATGTATTTCTACTAAAAGCCCAACTTGAAACGTTGGAAGTTTTTCACCGAAATGGAAGGGAATATTCCATGGATTATTTTGTCATTTTTATTGTTTCTTCATATTTGTGAAGGTGAGTCAAATGAATTAAATGTCGTAGCTATGCATCCAGAGCTAGACTGGACATGTCTGGACAACCAAATCAAATCAGGAGAATATCGCTAACGAGCTCGTGGCGTGAGACATTTGTATGTGCAAAGCGGATGTTGTACTTTTTATTTGTATTGTATTTTAGTTTGAGTTACAGCAAAATATAGGGTGATAGATAACGAACACGTTTTTCTCTAAATACCATACACACAATTGTTTTTTTATGTGTATATGTCTTACTTCTGTACAGGGGAAAGTGTTTTTTTAAATTTTTTTTTAAGAAATAATAATTGATCTCTCTTAGTTTCGTCTGTTGGAGAAGTCTGGTGGTGGGCTATGTCTCCTCCACCACCGAGTTAACAAAACTCCAATTGTAGAAGTGGCTCCAACATCAGCAGCACTTTAAATGTTTGGCTGAGGAGCGTGGGCTTGTGAAACGATGCCTAACATAATAGCCAACTTTCCAAAAATGTATTTATTGTATGTGGAGAGGGGGCAGGGTAACAATTTGTTTAAGCTAAATCAGGGGGTGATGCACCGAAGTTGCCCCCTCCCTTTCGAAACAAAGACCTTTTAAACAACTGATTTTTTTCCCCCCCTGGAAACTGTTGAGCAATGACTGTCAGATATGATAAATGAACGTCTCTTAGACAAACTTGTTTCCAAGCAGAAACAATCTCATGTCAGCATGTACTTCTATCAAGGGATCACAAAAGTGTATATGCTTTTTTTTGACAAAGTAAACAACAAACAGGCGTGTGTCTGCAAGATGCCACAAGTGGCCAAAGGCCTGCTAAAGACATGCTTGAGTTTTAAGATTTAAGGAGGTTACATTAATTTGACTGTCTTCAAAATACTTCACATATAGTTTAGAAAGATCACATGCTATTTCAAAGGAACATGCGTGATGGTATTGCTGAGATGAGTTCCTTGTAGGGTTACATGCTCCCCCTTAGGTTGAAGTGGATGACAAGAATTCATTTGTCAGTTGTCTGGTTCTCTAACACATTTCTCTAATTTCCACAGGGTCCCGTTGCGTGGATAAATACAGACCTTGTGAAAATGGAGGGACATGCTTAGATTCACCTTCTCGGTGCATGTAAGTGGAACATATTTAAAGATCTGACTTTTCTCCTGCGTTACTTCTTAAACTCAGCTTTTGTAAGGCATTCAAACCACTTGTTTGTAAAATTGACAGGCTGTTATTTCAGTTGGTTCTTCAAAGGTTCAGGAAAAAAATGAACTCGAGTCTAATACTGAAACAAGTTCGTGAATTTTCTCTCATTATATCCTGTTGGCTTTTAATTTTCAACATTTACAGAAAAGTGGTGAAAGATGGGACACATTAAATTAGGCCTAGATGAGCACCATCAAGCCTCAACATGTTGGGCAGCTACACTCATCCTTTGCACCTGTTAAAGAGCTTTGTCAGACATGTATCACGTCATTATGCTGCACATAGCAAGTCAAGTGTTCGATCTGTTTGTCATTTGTTTGTTATGTGAGTAAATTGCAAGGCTTTAAAACGTTCTTTTTTTGATAAATTGTCTTCGTTTGGTGCCTGCTTTCTGAGCTCTCACATCTTTTGACAGTGATAAGGCTTTTGTTTTTCAAATTGGAGAGGGGGGTTGTGTAGGAACCTATGACAATAGTCAAGTTAAATGGCCTACAGTGTCTTGCCCGGGGGGGTCATCTGTCCTTTTTAAGAACCCTTTAGCTTAGGAAACATGCCTGAGTGTCTTAGGTGGAGGAGATACTTTCATTGCTAGAACAAAAACTCCTGGGTTGCTGGCTGCTTCCCTCCAAAACAGTACATTTATTATTTTATTAGCATGGACTTTACAATACTGCAGGGTTCAAAGTTGAGCCTTTACCAGGAATGCACTTTTCACAAGCAAACGTGAGGGAATTTTTATTGTCCATATATTTCTTCTTCTATACATGAAAGTAACAACATGGTTCTATCAAGTGTTTTTTCTGCCAGTATAGTCACCATTGCACACTAGACAATGTGTAACTCGACTGCATGTGCGACAAGTAACTGCCTCCCACATTTTTTCAATCATTAGCTGGAGGCAAGATGGGTGAGTGTCAATAAGTGAGTCAATGTATAATTATATGAGGCCAGATCTTTTTTATTTTTTTTATTTAATTTTTCTGAGCAAATCATTTCGTGTCAACACCACACAGAAATAGCACTTCCCTACCACAAGTGCAAAGTAACACTCTCAATGTTTTACTTTAGTCCCCAATGTTTTCTTATGGAAGATACCATTCATTCATCCTTTGTGCTCCTTCAATCCTTTTGTGCTGTGTACATGCGTTAGGGGTGTAAAAGCCGTGCACGTGTAACCACTATGCTGGTACAGTGCCAACAAAATGAAGCACTTAAAGTGCAAAGGGAAATTATTTCTAATAGAAGGGGTCATCAAATGTCATACCAGCCAGCGTAGAAAGAGTCCCATGGCAGGGCAGAGCAGTGGAGCAGAGCGTGGACGCATGAGAGTGGTCAGACCAGTCCTAGACAGAGGTGAGTGGTGGAGCCACCCCACCCCTTCCCCTGGGAGCCCACAGAAACAGGAGATTGCAAACAGCAGAAAAGATCCTTTCTTCTACCAGATACCTGCCTGTAACCTGGCACCATCAGAACAGGGCGTAGAGAGGGAGAGAAGAAAGGCCACGGCAAAATGATAAACAGAGTAGAAAGACAGAAACAAAATGCAGTTACAAACAAATAGGCCGACATGTTTCGGCATTTGAAAGGAATTCGGAGAACCAGTAGGAAATAACTTTGCTTGAAATCACCCCTGTTCTACAGAACCACACACACTGTTCTTTGTAGAGAATGTTCATCTGTTCCTGCTTGTTCTCCAGACACTTGCGTGTTTAATTTTTCTTACGGCGGGTATCTTCTCAAGTGACAGTAAAACTGAGTGTATGGCAGCTACCATTGTTACTGTCCCAGATACCAATGTATCGTGTCTCTTGTTAGCAAACACAAACACACTGTAGCTCGAACATGAAAGAAAGGTTCTCTAGCCTCTTACCCATGTATGTGCCTCTGAGTGTGGTGGCTATAGTCCTCAGTTGGCTTAGTTGAGGTTGCAGGCCAGAGATGCTGAGAGGAGATTACAGTGGTAAACTGTTCAAGTGAACATACTGATTCCCATTTCACCGCTTTCAGTTGCTCAGTAAAAATCAGTCAATGTTTACTCCAGTGTACAAACACTCAGTCAATCACTTCAATAGGGTGGTTGGGGAAATCCAGTATTTACAGCAATCTGGTATGAGTCAGCTTGTGTTCCGCTCAGAATCCATGTCAGATGTGGCTTCATGTGAGAAATGGTATAATTAAAGCAGGTAGAATGTGTTTGATGAAGATGATTACCATTGAAATTGATGCACTTCATCACCATATGAATCTGCACTGAAAAGATAAGCACATGTAGGTGAGATGTTGTCTGTTCCAGAGATAAAGATGCTCCGTAACATCAGCTCCGCAATCCAGCCTTAGGTTCAACATAGCACTACACAACATGGCTTACATTCAAAATACCGTGTTGTAATATCAGGTTTTATCTACATTTTCTGACACACTGTTCTCCTTAACAATTCATTTTAAGTGGTGAGCAATAAGTCTCCTTTCTATGATCTTACTGTGGCCCAGAGTTTTGAACTTGACAGTGAAGGGTTGATTGTGTCACAGAGAGTGCGGCCTTCTAGGTGAGCAATCAGGAAGTCCAGTTGAAGAGCTTTGGGCCCCTCAGCTCCGCCCTGTGAGCAGAAAGTGCTGCCCTGCGAGGGCCACAGCGGCGTGGCCGGAGGAGAGATAATTAGGCAGATTGAGAGGGTGTCATTCAGAGAGGATCCAGCTGGAGGGATCGGACTGGGGGCAGGGAGTGGGTAGAGGGAGGCTGGGTTGAAGCGAGGGAGTGGGGGGGGGGGTGGGCTGCGTAGAGGACAGCTGGTGGATGTTGTGATGGTAATCCAGTGAAGTCAGAACTTGACAAAGGGGAAGCATAGGGCCAGGTGCTGCCATTGAGCAGTCAGCCGCCCCCATACTGTGAGAGACAAGCTCCTGGAGGAATGAAGCCGGTAGCTCACAGTCCCTCGAGCACATGTTGCCTCTCTCACAGCGCAACGGCAACCAGGTCCACTCTTTCTCTCTCTGCGTGTCGTCCCAACTCTGGCGGCTCATCCTCTGCCTCTGTGTGTCAACACAGTGGCAGATCGCAGATTACGTCCAGCTCTTTCCTCTGAGCTGAATGGAAATAAATGTGTGGCTTCTTCGCTGCGTGAGGCCCATGGATGGATACAGTGGTCCCCTTTATGTTATTAATGCTTTGCCCTTGGCCTCAGTAGCAGAGTTAGCATATAAATTGTGAGTGTTTTGTTATGACCCGGCAACTCCCAGCCTCTTAGAACATGATGAAGAGGACATCTTTGACTTTGATGGGGGAGCAGACTGTCCAGCAAGGGAGCAGACTGCTGTTTCTCTAGTAAAAAGTTTCCCAATGGCTATTTTATTTAACTTCAAAACACCAAGAACTTGTTCAAACAAACATTTGTTTGAAGAGAATAGACTCATATTCTTTTCGATGTTTTCAATAAGGACAAATTCAATTTTCACAAGGGAGAGGGTACAACCTTTCCAAATGTGAAATGGGGCAAATACAAGCATTTCTGCAATTCAATAAGAAGCAGAAATATACACGCATGCCAATGCACATATTTACTGACGGGCCGTAGCAAAGAAGACCGCTTACATTGTTGGCTACTGTTTTCTTTGGCATCTTTATGGTGGATTAGAAAGGAATGCTTAGTAAGATTCCTCCTGTCCCTCTGGTGCTTTCAGGTTGTTGTCCGTACCTCCCATCCATTCACCCTGGTAGCCCCTTCAGGAATGCCTTCAACAATACTGTCAGCCTAGTCTCATTGGAAATGGGATGTTTGGAATGACTTGTTTGATTTGCAATTACTTTGCAATTTTCTGAGGCGACATGTAGCCCATATCACTCATGGTGTCCTGACAGGCAGATGAAGCCATTGTCATGTCATTATCCAGGAAAGCTAATGCATTACAGACCCAGTAGTTTGAGATTCCTCAAGGAG
Organism: Melanostigma gelatinosum; assembly: GCF_949748355.1. Taxonomy (NCBI): domain Eukaryota; kingdom Metazoa; phylum Chordata; class Actinopteri; order Perciformes; family Zoarcidae; genus Melanostigma; species Melanostigma gelatinosum. The sequence continues at coordinate 14,507,508 of NC_136646.1, forward strand.
AGCAGTTGTCATATCTATGAGGAGATGAGTACTGTCTGACCAAGAGGTTACGCCAACATAGGGAGGAAGATTTGGGTTTGTTGTCCTTTATTTTTTCTCTGGGTCATGAGATGTGGTTCCCAGGCCCCGTCACAGGAAGTTGTGCCTTCTGACCTCCCTGCTACGCACATCCTGTCTTATCAGAGAAGCTTAAGCAGCTTACTCAGTCCAGCCAGGTCTTCATGCTCCTTAACTTTCTCGTCTTTTGATACTTGGAACTTGTATGTGGAAAAGAAAACAATGTTTGAGCGCTCACACGTCACACATTTGCAGAAAACAAACCCAGTGTGCTAATTGATTTCATATTTTTTGCATTGTTGTGAGTTGGCACAGGAACATCTTGTTGGAATTTGTGTATTCTTCTTCTTTTTGGAGTCAATTTTTGTCCGAACCACATTCTTTTGTAGGGATAAGCCTGTCTCTGAAACCTCATCCCCTGGTTGTTTGTTCTTTTCCGTGAGAAGATGACTTCTGAAGAGACATTCGGGCAGGCGTGATTGGAATAACTGAGGCCCGCCAGCAAAATTTCCCCAGTCTCTCCCTCCCCTTCAGAAGAGGAAGGGATGGGTCCATCATTAAATGATTCAGGAAAAGGCTTTCACTTTTCCACTAAGCACATTTTCCACCGGCATCTTGATTTCAATGTTCACCTTCTCTATATTTAAGGCTTTGGGACTTAAATACCTTGTCACATGGATATAAGACAAACGTCCTACACTATTATGTATGACTGGCCACCAGTCTTCTTTAACTACCGGTAGTACTTCTTTGGGTGACAGCAGTTTCTGGCTGTTATCTTTTTCTTTAAAAAGTTGCCAGTGCAACGTAAACAATTTCATTCTTCCAGTCACCATTGTTAAATTGGAGTGTGGTTGATAAGTTATAGTTCTGTTTAATCCACTTTAATTATGCATCAAGTGTTTGCTGTGAAATGAATAGCAATACAGGCCATTAGAAGTTCTAAGATAATTTGTCACCTCATGTTTTAAGGCTAATATGAGAAGCATTGGACAAGGCATTGAAGTTGAACTTCCATGTTAGGTTGGGGATGGGGTCCTTTTTTTTTTTAAATTTCACTTTCAAAGTTTAATGGAATCTGGTTCAGTTTAGGTGGTTGGGTGTGGTTTTTGTGGTTGAGTTCAGTGGAGAATGCTTTGAAAGACCTCGACTCTGGGATTCATGCAATGTGGTTATGGGCAAATGCGTTGCTATTTGAAAAATTTCAAGAAGTAGTCTTCCAAAAATCTGTTGACACTTGAGGCAAATTGGTTCAGAGAGTGTACAGACAAAAAGTTTGGGGAAAAAAATACCATCTCTCATTGGGTCCTTTTCATAGCAGCATTAAAGAGCACTTAACAACAAGGGTACATTTTTTTTATTCACTTGGTGCAGAAGATCTGTGCAGTCCCCACTGCCAGGCAAATGCCAGACATTTCTGTATTTATGGTCGTATACATGTGAATCTGAATCGGAGGTGAGAAGGACGCACTGGCAGCCTTCCTAGCTTTCTAGTCAGATTCATTGCTGCTTTTTCTCAAGAGAAAGTTAAATGTCCTTATATTCACATGTTTAATATTCATGCTCTGGGGGGGGGGCTCTGGAAACCTCCTTCTGGAGATTTCAATACCTCCATTGTGTGTCAAAGCACAATTGTTGGAACAAACTTTGCACTTTAGACTGTGAAACACGCATCCTTTTAGACATGATCATTCTTAATTACCGGACTGAATTGGTGCCGCACGGCGCTCAGTGCTACCTGCATATGAAGGCGATCGGTCCTCTGAAGTGCCCCAACTGTCCTTACGAAACCCTGTCTCCCAACACCCCCTTTTTCTCACTCCGGTCTCTCTCACCATGGGTTACTGTTGCCAGGCTACAGCCCAGGCCTGTTGGTCCATGTAAGCCCAGGCCTGAAAGACTAGCTGTTTGAGTCACTGCTCCCCCCCCAGCACTTTCATACAAAGGAGTTCTGACTACTTTAGCTCTTTTATTTGGGCCACAAAACACTCCCCAACCCCCAATCTGGCTCTTTGCTGAGAAAGGGAGAGCAGAGCAGAGGAGGCTGTTGGAAGGAGGGGGGGATGTGGATGGGATCCTGTTGGCAGTGTGGTGTCAGTATGGACTCGCATTAAGGAGTACCGTAGATCTGGTTCCTGCTTGCTCGTAGAAAGGCGGGGGTGAGGGAAAGACGTCTGTGTTGAGAGAAGGAAGGAGACACTGTTTCCCAAAGATCCTAACATTGTGTTTTAGCAGCCTTAGACTCAAATGAAATCTTAAAATTTTGATGAGCTCTTTTCATGCAAAATATATGTGTTGAAATCTTGCCCAAAGTCAAAAGATAGCGGTTCTGTTGTTGCTCTTCCTCTCCATCAGTTTTAGGAAATGCCCTCTGAGATAGGAAGACTCCTTTCTACTTGTTGCTTTGTGGAGCGTGACTGTGTGTATGAACCGTGTCAGAGATTACAGCCTCTTTGTTCACAGGTGAGTCACCTTCTGACCTCCGGCAGAGTAGTTGCTATTGTATAGGAGAGGATGAGCTCAGGTTACCCTGCTTCAGTGACCCAGAAGGCAGGAAAACTGGCATTGTGTTACACACATAAAGGTGACAGAACTCACTTACATAAATCAAACTCGGAAATCACAGTGCACTGCTGTAACATCTTATTTCATATTAAAGAAATGTGTTTGAGGGTAATTTGCACTTCAAACTCTTCATTAAATGTTTAACAATTGCCATTGTCTTTCTTTTATTACTTTCTCTGTGTATCTTCTCTTTTATGGGTTCACGATACTACCCTTCCTCAGAGGCTGAGGCTGGTTGTAAGTTTCTTTTCTTTGTGTTTGGGTGTGTAGTGATTGTTGCATGTGTTTGCATTGTTGCAGTGGTGCCTTCGTGTCAGTCTTTAAAGGTTGTTAAGAGGAACTGTTAATGCATGCGTTTGTGAACGATGACCACATCTCTTGAGTGTTGTGAAATGGTCAATGTGTGTGCGTGTGGTTATGGGTACTAGGAATTTTCCATGAATAAAACAGTACAGTTGTTTTGGCTTAAAGTCTGGCAGGAGATTTAGATGCCAGACACCCAGAGGTTCACTGACATATGTGGACAGATGCACGGTGCCAGGGCTGCAGCTGGCAAAAGTCCTCATATGTGTTGACATGGGGAGATTACCCATTCTGGCCATTCCTCCAGTGTACTCAAAGACCTTCTCAATAATCTGCTCCACTCTCTTCCTCCTCAAAGGTCAGAAGTCGACACTCACTATATATGACTCATTGGCCATTGCGCAACAGCAGCTAGCACCTGCCTTCCACATCCGCCACCAATAAGGCTGGGCCTAGGCGAAGGCATAGTTCTTGCCTTGCTGCTCCCAGATGTAATGGAATCCGCAAGGTTGTAAAGAGCCTGATAAGGAGACTCTCAGGTGCACCAGGACAAAGTTGCATGTCTCTGACAGTGTCCGCACTGATAGCACTCTGATTTGTGTGTTATGGGAGCAGCATGTTGGCTATGAGTCAGACCTAGACAAAAGACCATGTGTTTTGGCTGCTCAGATCAGTGTGAATTTGTAAGGGAGGACAAATTATTTATCAGACACAACTACTATCGTCATTCTCACACACACACACACACCTATACACTAAGACAGACACAAATGAACACAAATGCACTTTATTCTCATAGTTAAACCCACTTTATTCCAAATATCCAGTATTTCAGTCTCCGTAGTGCAACATGCACTTGAACAAACGCACAATACTTTCTGGAATGAGTTTTAAATTATTCTCTGTCTCCACAGAGTCTCGATGGTCTGCCTAGAACAGCCCGTTAAGACTGTAGCTCTTTGGCTTTCATGAGCAGTCGAATGCCCGCAATACAGAGTGGCTCCAGAGGAATTTGACTGTCAGTCTGTGTTGTACTTTTCAGCTCTATAAGCAACTTTCTTCCCTGGCCCTTTCAAAGCCCTCTTTGTGCCACATTTGTGTTTCATTTTTTAGTGACACCCTAGATTCCAGACATAGTTAATTTGCCTCTAAATAAACCCAGCCAAGCCATGACAAATAGCCATGGTGACCAAAAGTGTGTGGGGGGGGGGGGGGGGGTGGTGTTGAGTCGGGTGTCAGACTTGCTTGTTCGTCTGTGAGGTTGCTAGGACAACGGGGATCGTGCATTCGGAGCGAGTCCAGTGTTTTCATAGCAAGGGAAGAGGGATTACAGGAAATATGACATTCTTGCCGGACCAGACCACTCTCTCCTCGTCTTCGTCGCCCTCTCCACCAATTCTACCTTCCAAAGACATTCTCTCCTGCAGAGAAGCCCCAACCCACTCCCTGCAGCCTGAGTGACATTATCATCACAATTAGACGGGGGACCTCTGACATTTGACCTCTCAGCGCGTGAGAGGAGGGGGGTTGTCGGGGGAGCCAAGCTGGCATTCTGGGGGGCTTTAGGAGATGGAAGAGAAGCTGTAATAACTCTCTGGATAACCTTGCTCAACAGTGGTGCTCTAGTGCAGCTTCACTTTAACATTCACACCAAGTTTCAGTGCCTTGGTGCTGATCATGGGAAAAATCTTCATTCCCAACAGCTTTTATAGTTGATACAGATAATTCATTATTTTAATCGACAAACAAACTATTACTTCGGAGGCGTCATAGTTTATTAAGGGGGGAAGGTACATCAAAACAGTAAACGATGAACTGGCGATGCTCCTGTTAAAGAGAATAGATGAAAACCCATTGTTGATCCTGCCCAGGGGTTCCTTTCCAATGAAAGAGAAGACAGAGCCCAAGGGCAGGCCAAAACCTAGCCGTCACTGCCCTGTCATCAGCATCAAACAGCCTGTTTGAAGAGGGGGCTTGTCCCCAGCCAGGGGCTCCATTGTGGGTATAGAGTTACCAGCTCATACTGTACTCCTTAGTAAGTCCAAACCTTGTCTAAACTCCCATAGGACCTTTGCAGAGTGCTATAGGAAGCCATGTTCATATGTTTATCTCAATTTCTGAGTGGAGCAGGTTTAGGTCAGGCTTACAAAACGTCTTCAAAGCCGACATAGCGCAAGCAGCGCATAAGCAGAGCAACAGCAGAAGCTTCATTTCCTCACGTTTGTCTACACAGTTCACGTTCAGCCACATTATTAATTGTATGCCACCTGTGTTTTGCCACTGTTTGTAAGTAGCTGTGTTGATAAGATAGAAGTCTGTCTGTTCCATAAGTTGCGTGTGAGATGGATGACTGAAAATGTGTTATTCCATTTAGCTACCACAGCTGCTTCTCCTATTCGGTTCTTCTGTGCTGTGTGTAGTCCTCGGTTTTCTCATGGCAGTAATTGTTGGCAGTAATACGTTTCCAGACTGCTGTTTCTGGGTGTGTTCGTTTTCATATATGAGAACGGAGCAAGAGCTGAGGTGCGGAAAACTGTAACCGTGTAAGAAGAATGTTAGCTGACATGGACAAACTGAGGCTTTCTAGTTGGAACAGAGGATGTGCCTTGTGAAGCCCGTAGGACAAAGAGATAGCTTCCCTCCATCTTCATTTTGAAATTGTTTGAGTGTATGTGTGTTTTACTTTGTGTGTGTGTATGTACTGCATGGTAAGTACTTGTGGGGTAAGCTATGGTATTTATTACAAATTTGTTCCAGGGTGCAGAATAATTACTCAAGCCAATGCATGAGTCAGCCAGCAGGCCTTGCCACGGTGTCGGGGGCCCTGATTGCCAAACCCAGAACTTGATTGGCTTTGGGCTACACTGGAGTTTGAGTGTCACAGCTCGGTCTTGAATACCTTAGTTTGTCATCTTGTGATCTGTTTTGACATCCAGGTGAAAGACATCCTAATGTGTGTGTGAATTTGTTTGTCCAGATGTCGTCCGGGATTCATTGGTCCTCTCTGTCAGCACCTGGATCCCTGTCATCGATCGCCATGTCTGAACGGAGCAGCTTGCAAGAGCCAGGTGGTCAATGGTATCCCACAATACACCTGTGTGTGCCAGAGAGGGTTCAGAGGTACATCTATCAGAGTTTGTCTAATTGGAGAGATTGGATCTGAGAAGGGAGTTTTAAAGTTCCTATTTTAACTTAATACAATTCACTATTTAATTTCCAGGCCAAGACTGCTCCCTCATTGATGCCTGTGCCACAAGTCCCTGTGCCAATGGGGCCCGTTGTGCCAATTGGAATAACCACTACAACTGTTCCTGCCCACCTGGCTTCCAGGGAAAGAACTGCCGCAATGACATTGAGGAGTGCCGCAAGCCTGGCGTGTGCCTCAATGGTGGCCTCTGCATTAACACCCATGGGTCCTTCCGCTGTCAGTGCCAACCTGGATACAGCGGGCGCACATGTGAGGTGTCCACCCTTCCCTGTGCCCCATCTCAGTGCCTTAATGGGGGCACCTGTCGTCAGACCAGCGAGCATTCCTACGAGTGTGCTTGCCTACCAGGTAGAATAACTCTTAATAAGTTAAATAGACCACACACAAAATAAAACAAGTTAGTGTGCAGACCCTGTTTTTTCCCAGGCCCTTAGCACAGGCATACTGATTTTCCCAGCCTGATGATGTAGCTGTCAGTGCTGTTTCTGGGATTAACTCCTCCCTCCCAGGTCAGCTTCCTGTCTGCTATTAATAGCTAATGATGGGATGGTGGGAGAGTTGTAGAGGCAACCCGCCGTCACTCTACTCCGCTCTGCTCTTTTCACGACAGAAGGAATTTACTTTATGGGCCTTCTAGTTTCCCACTGGGGAGCTGACAGGAAATGTCTCTTGCCAGAGAGGAAGTCATTGAAACTGTGAGAGATTATAAAACAAGCAAACACTGCGGGGAGTGCGGACCTCTGAAGCAGGCAAGAGTCACGGCCGTTGCTGGCATAGTATGGGAACCATCATGAGAAGATGTAAACACTCAGACACCCTCTGAACCTTTTTACTGCCCACGTCACCCCACACCGTCTCGAGTGTGGGAAATATCACTCGACGTCCTGAGTGGAGATGCTCTGGCTCTGGAACAGGAACCACTGAATGTTTAGTAAACGCTCAGTTGGTGTATGTTCCTGTGTCTGTGTATCATAACTCTTTTTGCTCTTCTTCTGTCTCAGGGTTTGAGGGACACAACTGTGAGAATAATGTGGATGACTGTCCAGGTCACAAGTGTATGAATGGAGGAATATGTGTGGATGGAGTCAACACCTACAATTGCCAGTGCCCACCAGAATGGACAGGTACATATCTATTAACAAAATATGAACACAATATACAATGTATGTATCTCATGGTGAGTATGTACAAGCAAATCTATCATCTAATCACTCTAGGGCAATACTGTGCTGAGGATGTCAACGAGTGTCTCATGCAACCCAATGCCTGCCATAATGGAGGTACTTGCTTCAACACCATCGGCGGTCATACCTGTGTCTGTGTTAACGGTTGGACCGGAGATGATTGCAGTGAGAACATCGATGACTGTGCCATAGCCGTTTGCTTCAATGGTGCCACCTGCCATGACCGTGTAGCATCCTTCTTCTGCGAGTGCCCAGTTGGAAAGACCGGTACGTGGGTTTGTCACATGGCCCCCGTGTGCCTCTAAATCCTGGCTGCTGACTAGTTTATTTCATGCGTTTGTGTGTGTGCCGTCCCCACAGGTTTGCTGTGCCACCTCGATGATGCATGTGTAAGTAACCCTTGCAACGAGGGGGCAGTGTGCGACACCAACCCCCTTAATGGCCGTGCCATTTGCACATGTCCTGCCGGCTTTGTAGGAGGTGCCTGCAACCAGGACATGGATGAGTGTTCGATTGGTAAGTCTGCAATTTTTTTTTTTAACCATTTCTCAGTTTCTGTGGTCATAGCCTCGCCGCTTGGTCTTGTTCCCTTAGTGTGTTTCCTATACTGAACCTTAGCCTTCTGCCCGCAGGTGCCAACCCATGTGAGCATTTTGGTAAATGTGTGAACACAGAAGGCTCCTTCCAGTGTCAGTGCGGCCGGGGATATGCCGGCCCGCGATGTGAGATTGACATCAACGAATGCCTGTCCATGCCCTGCCAGAACGACGCCACTTGCCTGGACCGCATTGGAGAGTTCACCTGCATCTGTATGCCAGGTATTCAGGCCTGTTTTATTTCAGCGCTGCCAATGAAACAATACGGAACACCTCAATTCACCCTGATCATCCACTTAAGACAGCCACACACCCCATAGCAGAGTGGAACAACTTATTATTTAAACTTGCTGAAGCATCATCTACAATTCTGCCAGACTGACTGCCAGTGTAGACTGTTATGTAATGCATTCCCATTGACGTTGGGGGTGTGGAGGGTCTGCTCTACTCTCAGTGCACTATACAGCCAGACAGGGTATTAGTTTGGACTAAGTGATGGTTTGGACACTCGGTGACAAAAACACAGTGAAACTCTCACGCACAGTCCTACATGCATCCTGGGGTTTTGGGAACTATACAAATTAGAGCTGGGAGTCGGGTCTATAGGACTGTATGTGAGAGAGGGCGAGCAGTTAGGGGGAGGAGTGTGCTGTGAATACTAATGAGTGGTAGAGTGGTGGGAATGGAGCGGAACAATAGGGCCCCTCTGTGCTCCACTTTGCACCCCTCATACACAGAGAGGGAAAGAGGCCTTTTCCCAGAGCCTCTCCCCCTCCCCCTTCTTTTCCAGAGACAGGCCCTTCCTCATAACCCTCCTCATCATCAGCCAGCCTGGCAAAGCTCATGTGGAGCTGCTGATTATTTCTGATTCCACGCTAGCCTCTCCCCCAGCACTCTGATCCACACTCTGTTTCACCTCAATGAAGGAACCCTCCGTAGTTTGCGAACACAGAATGTATAACACGCATCTGTTGAATGGGACACTGACCCAGGGAGGGAAAATGCTCTGATTTCAGGTCCGTATAGTGGGAACACTGTGGATGCTCTAGGGATCTTTTATCCATTCTGTGGTTCAGCAGTGTGTGTGTCAAAGTGTCAAAATCTCTGAGGCCTCCCATGAGAGAAAAGTTTCCCACAGATCCTTTCCCCATCGCAGAGTACCCACTACTACTGACATACCCGTACATACAAACGGAACATAATGAATCTGCTTCAACTGCAAAAATGTATGTGACTCAGTTTGAACTTCTCTCTTCCAGGTTACATGGGGACTTACTGTGAGGTTGACGTAGATGACTGTGAGAGCAACCCATGTGTGAATGATGGCATCTGTCGGGACATGGTCAATGGCTTCACATGCACCTGCCAGCCAGGTAAGACTTCTCTGCCTCGCCGTGATTTCTCCTCCCTGTGTTTATTTCTCTCCCTGTTAACGACTCGGAGAGCCAAAGTTTGAATGGCCACAGAAACGGAGGAGGGAGGGTAGGCCTTGCTACTTCTGCCTGCTGGCGTTCAGAGCCCACAAGGCAGCCTGTCCTCTCCTCCTGCCTGAACAAAGACACTATTGTGACCCCCGCTCCCCTCCTCTGTGGAATGTGGAAGGGACAGCAGTCTCCCTCATCCTGCCCTGGTGGTGGTGGGGAACAGCAGTCCTGCTAATGAGATTCTTTTCCAGGTCCTCAATTTACATCTGGGACAGACGTCCCCTCTCCACCCCCCATCTAGCTATTGAGCCAGTGGAGCTGATGCAGGAAGGGGATGGGGGGGGTTCCCTAAAAGAGAAAACAATCCCACCGTCTCCTCTAACCCCCCCCCCCCCCCCTTTAGCAGCCCAGGCACCAACACACAGACTGTCGTGACACTGTTAATCAACTGAGCAGTGTGCTACGAATGCACCAATTCACCCCTGTCTGGGCACTTTGCCCACTGATTTCAAGCCTGCTCAGTTTCTCAAGCTTTTCAAGCCAGTAGATTTGAGATATTATTACTTTTGTTATCATTCATAATTCATTCATTATTCATATTATTGTCGTCATTGTTAAAATGAGCCTTTTCTCCACACACTATTTAATTCATTGTACCACTGAGTCAAACAATGCCAGTGTAGAGAAGCCATTGTACAGACACACAGAAATGTGACATAACCTGAAGTGAAATAAAGCTGCCTGAATTGGATTTTGCTGCCCAGATATTTCAAACCACCTGATGGCAATATTGATTTATTTTCACATCCACCTCGTATGCACTACATTGTGTCTCCCTTCTCATAAACAGCATCGAGGTCACAGGCTTTCCAATGCATTCTGTAGTGGTCATCTTAGCCCTGGTCCAAGTGCACAGATGACATGTCCTTAACCAGTCGAGACGCTCGCAAACCCAACCTGAGCCAGACGTCACTAACCTAGCTAAAGACCTCTGCCCTTCTAAGAAGAGACAGAACTGCCCTCTGACCTGAGCACGGACCCTTCCACTGGACCCTCTTTCTGACCCTTCACCTCTGTGTTTGTATGTCCCAGGGTTTACTGGCACCATGTGTCAGATCGACATAGATGAGTGCGCCAGCACGCCCTGCCAGAATGGAGCGAAATGCTACGACCGGCCCAATGGGTTCGAGTGCCGCTGTGCTGAAGGTAAGGGCTTCTGTACCAAATAGTTGTCGGTGAATAATTGTGAGGATGTACACAGCTCAAGATGTCTTCCCAGGCAGAAGAGCAGATGAGCCTTAACCACTTGTTGGGCTGTATTTGGTCTTTGTTAAGTGTTTGTTGTTTTGGGGGGTCAGCTATTTCCCTGGATGTCTGCTGGCCAAGCAGACTGACTTGAGGCCCCTAATCCCCCTCTTTCCCTCGCCGGCTCTCAGGATCATGGGGTCACTGAGGACCAGCAGTTGCCAAGAAAGGAGCCTTGGTCATCACCCCGACATCTGTTCATCTGTTAAACCCCCACATACCACCTCATGCTGCATCTTATCTCTCATTCCTTCACATTCAGTCATGTCCAAGTTTGAAAACAAGCCCAAATACAGTGCGCTACATGAATGTTTGTCACAAAGACCGCATGTATGAGCTGACTGCGTGTATACATTGAAATGTAACATGTTTGTTTGGACCTAAAGCTACCGAGGAGCCTGCTTCATTGTTTCAGTGGCCAGCTGCTTGGTACTCCCTCTGTTTGTGGGCCCCTTCTGTTGAGTGAAGTGGCCCTGTTTGACGTGGCGCAGTCTATTGTTCCCTCCGCCACTGAGAACAAAAGCAGGACTGGGAGGCCTGTGTAGGGCCCTTCTTTACTGCTTTGCCCAACTCGGCACAGCACTACACACATACCACACAAACCAACACACAGACATTGTCGACATGGAAACCACAGTAATCGCAACCCAAAACTCTGGAAAGCTTTTATAAAGAAAAAGTGGGAAACGGACAGAGGAAGTTCAACAAAATCACTAATCAATTGAGAAAAGGTGGAACATTGGATAAAAATGGAACATTAGAATGATAAATGCCTTCATTTAGAAAGAAGCCTTTGCTGCATCAAATGACCAGATGAACAATCTGCATTTATTCTTTTTTTTTTTTCTCATCTTTAGGTTATGAAGGGACACTCTGCAAGAGTAATATCAACAACTGTCAGCCTGACCCATGCCACCATGGTACTTGCATAGATGGCATTGCCAGCTACACCTGTAACTGCCACGCTGGCTACACAGGCTATCGCTGTGAGAACCAGCTCAATGAGTGCCACAGCAACCCTTGTCAGAATGGGGGCAAGTGTGTTGACCTGGTCAACAAGTACATCTGCCAGTGCCAACATGGAACCTCTGGTAAGAGGAATAACTTCAAAATCGCATCGTCGGACCTTTGTTCATTCAAAACTTTTGAATTGTTTTTGTAATAAAAATAATTCATTTCCAGTGAATTTACTGCTAAAGCATGGTGTATGCTCACACATCAATGTAAAAACTCTTTGTCAACACAGGCACAAACTGTGAAATCAATTTTGATGATTGTGCCAGCAACCCATGTGACTATGGCATCTGCAAAGATGGCATAAACCGCTATGACTGTGTCTGCAAACCTGGCTTCACCGGTAAGGCCCTTTTGACAATGAAAGCACACATTTCAGATGAGTAAATCAGTCCTCACTGGAAATGTTTCATGTTTTCTTTCTTCTGATTGTGTCTAAAATCTCTCCTGCCAGGTTCCAAGTGTAACGTGGAGATCGATGAGTGTGCATCTAGCCCCTGTAGAAATGGGGGGACATGTGTGGATGAAGAGAATGGATTTCACTGCCAGTGTCCGGAGGGGTTCAAGCCGCCTTACTGTTACTCCCAGGTGGACGAGTGTGGCAGCAGCCCATGTGTCCATGGCTCATGCAGGGATGACATCAACGGGTACGATTTTGTTTCGGACTTTGTCGCAGTGTTAAGTGGCAGCTTATGTGATGTCAAGGAGAAACTTGGCATCAACTCCTTGCAAGCTTGTTGCTAATCCTACAAGTCACAACTTGTATCGAATGTGTCATCTTTTGGTGTATTGACTGTACTCCTGTATTTCTAGTTATCGTTGTGACTGTGAGCCCGGATGGGTGGGGAAGAACTGTGACCTGGACAGGAACGACTGTTTGCCAAGTCCCTGCCAGAATGCTGGCACGTGCATCGACCAGCTCAATGGCTTCACCTGCAAGTGTCGCCAAGGCTTCAGAGGTGTGGGTGTGTGTGTGTGTGTGTGTGTGGGTGGCTGGCTGGCTGGGGCGGCATGGTAGCACAACACACAGTAACCGCTGGAGTCACCAACATCAAAAGTACAACACAAAGGGAGGAATACACATGTACAGCACATGCAGTGAAGTTGTAACTGAGTAGATTATGGACTTAATAGACTTTTCTTTTGTCTAATTGATTCATACCATGCCCTTCATCATATTCCTCCTCTTGAATGCCAATCATTTACCTCCCCCTAGTGGTGTATTAAAGAAATGCCAAATTCATTCTCCTCAAAATTGAGTTCTGAAATATGTGTTAATGTCTTCTCTGCCTCTCCGACAGGTAACCTCTGCCAGGTGAACATCAACGAATGTGCATCCAGTCCCTGCCTGAACAAGGGCTCTTGTGTGGATGGTGTGGCAAGTTTCACCTGTCTGTGTGAGCTTCCTTACAGTGGACACACTTGTGCTGAGGTCCTCACCCCTTGTTCCCCTAACCCATGTGCAAATCATGCTATGTGCACACACACACCAGACTACTTGGGCTATCAATGTAACTGCCAGTCAGGTTGGCAAGGTAAGCTCATTTTGAACTCGTCATCTCACCGCCTCCTCATCTATGAAATAATCTGCCTTGAATCTTACAGAAAGCCTGAATGCATGAACGCTTATGAACTTGGCTGTGAACCTAAACCTTGTTGTACACTTCTTTTGCCTTTTTCAGGTCAGTTGTGCAATGTGGATGTCAATGAATGCATCTCAAACCCCTGCAAGAACCGTGGGACCTGCACCAACACACTTGGAGGGTTTGTGTGCTCCTGCAGAGCTGGATTTACTGGGCTGACGTGTGAAACGGACATCAATGACTGTTCTCCTAGTGAGTAGCCACGTAAACCTAGCGCGCTGAATTACTAGAACCGTCTGTTGCTATCCAACACAATACCAAGTGTATACTGTTCTGAACCAAAGTCATCTTATCCTTTTGTGCGATCAGGTCCGTGCCTAAGTGGAGGGTCCTGCACAGATGGTGTGAACTCCTTCTACTGTAGCTGCCTGGCAGGCTTCACTGGACCCCGCTGTGCTTTAGAGATCAATGAATGCCAGAGCTCCCCCTGCAAGAATGGAGGCACATGCACGGACTATGTTAACTCCTACACCTGCACTTGTAGGCCTGGCTTTACAGGCATCCACTGTGAAACCAACATCCCTGATTGCACTGAAAGGTGAGCGTTTGAGTCATGGAGACATCCCACATTGTACTTTATCAACCTGCTCATATACACATTTTATATAACTTCTGAATATGACAATATAACTCATGTTCATTCACGCCTGCAGCTCTTGCTTCAATGGAGGGACGTGCACAGATAAGATCAACGGCTATTCTTGTACCTGCCGCTCAGGCTTCACTGGCTCCCACTGCCAATACGAGGTCAATGAGTGTGACTCCCAGCCCTGCCTCAACGGAGGCATCTGTCAAGATGCGCTGGAGTCCTTCCGTTGCTCCTGCCCAAAGGGTTACACTGGCAACCGCTGCCAGGTACACACACACACTCACTCACTCACTCACAGACTCATCTTGAACGGTCTTGTCAGGGCCTTGTGTAGTCATGAATTCGTTTTTAGACTAATAAATCCTGAGAATTTTTTCGATTTGCCTCTTGCCGACCCAGACACCAGTCGACTGGTGCAGACGCTCATCTTCCTGCCAAAATGGAGGACGCTGTCGCCAAAAGGATGCTTCCTTCATCTGTGACTGTAGTAACGGCTGGTCTGGACGTTACTGTGACATCTCCAGGGTCTCTTGTGAGACAGCTGCTCGCCATAGAGGTATGCGGGTATTGCATGTTATTTAACCTCTTGGCCTGTGTTTGTGTTGTAACTGAGTCATCAAGGTTGCGTTTTTCTTCCAAACCTTTCGAATCAGGGCTCCAGACAGATGAGCTTTGCCACCACGGCGGTCACTGTGTCAACACTGGGAATGCCCACTATTGTAAATGTCCTGCTGACTACACCGGAAGCTATTGCGAAAGCCAAGTGGACCACTGTGAAGACAAACCCTGCCGCAATGGCGCCACCTGCAGGGGATATGTGGGAGGGTATCAGTGTGACGTGAGTACATTTCGTTTACAATATTTTGTGCTTCGCCGTCAGTTTTGAGTAAAGTCAGTATTCATCACAATTGTGGAGATAATGTAATTGTCATCTGCATGTTATTGCAGTGTATGCCCGGCTTTACTGGACAGAACTGCGAGATCGAGATCAACGAGTGCCAGTCTCACCCTTGCCAGAACGGAGGCACTTGCATTGATCTGGTGGGACATTACATCTGTTCCTGCCCCCCTGGCACACTGGGTATGCAAGCACACATTCAAAAGTGTATTACTGGAGATTACACTACATGGGAATAAAATGTAATAAATGTATCGTATTTAATAATCCTCTCTTTTTAAAGGTGTTCTCTGTGAGATCAATGAGGATGACTGTGCCCCACCTCTGAGGCTGCGCAGTGCTCCCCCTAAGTGCCTGAACAATGGCACCTGTGTAGACCGAGTGGGTGGATACCGCTGCAATTGTCCCCCTGGATTCACAGGAGAAAGATGTCAGGGAGACATAAATGAGTGTCTCTCTAACCCCTGCAGTCCCTCCAACAGTCTTGACTGCATCCAGTTGCCCAATGACTACCAATGTGTCTGCAAGCCTGGATTCACAGGCCGGAGGTGTCAGAGCAGGTTTAGTGTCTGTGAGTCTCAGCCTTGTCAGAGCGGAGGCGTCTGTTCTGTATCCAGCAGCTCTGCACTGGGATACACTTGCACGTGTCAGCTTGTAAGTTCACATTAAGTATTTAAACACCTAATTGGATTTTGTAGTTTGTGCATGAGAGCTTTTGTTATTTCTTTATTGAAAGTGCAACATCTAAGTGCATGAATGATCGTTTATCCTTAGGGTTATGCTGGGCCCAATTGTGAAAGAAGCATGTCCTGCCGGGAGCTGCCCTGCTACAACGGCGGCAGCTGTGCACTCACCACGAGGGGGGCGCGTTGCGCCTGCCTGCCAGGTTATGGTGGGCCCCAGTGTCAGCATCGCAGCAATGAAGGCTGCTCTTCCCAGCCCTGTCGGAATGGAGGGTTGTGCACTGAAGAGACCAGCTTCCCCTTCTTCTACTGTCAGTGTCCCAGTGGCTGGACAGGCAAACGGTGCGAGCAGAGCAGCAGATCCATTGAGGACACGACACCCTCCTGCCCTCTGGCAGACTGTCAGAGCAAAGCCAAGGATGGTGTTTGCGACAAGGAATGCAACACATTCTTTTGTCAATGGGACGGCGGTGACTGTTCTCTGGCAGTGAACCCCTGGGCTCGTTGTGCAGACTGTTGGCAGGTCTTCAACAACAGCCAGTGTGATGAGTCCTGCAACAACCTTGACTGTCTGTATGACAACTTTGACTGCAAAAACAAGGGGAAAGTTTGCAAGTAAGTTCCCTTTTGCTGCTAACGGGATTCCCCAAAATGTTTCTCTACTGATCTGAGAAACTTGAGCTGATCCTATTTTGTGTGTTGTGTCCAGTCCGATATACGAAGCCTACTGTATAGACCACTATGCTGATGGGAAGTGTGACCAGGGCTGCAACACAGAGGAGTGTGGCTGGGATGGCTTGGACTGCGCAGGGAAGGTTCCAGAAGACCTTGCTGCTGGTGTCTTGGTTGTGGTCGTCCTGCTGCCTCCAGAGGAGCTTCGCCGCACCAGCACAGCTTTTCTGCAGAAATTGAGTGCAATCCTACACACTACAATCCGCTTCCGACTGGACCAAAATGGAGAAGCCATGATTCGCCCCTACACCCGCAAAGACGCACGCCTCAAGCGGGAGTTGCAGCCTCATCAGGAAGTCATCGGGTAAGTCAGGCCTACGATAAACACAAAAGCTGAACTGTTTCCTGTAGATTGTACAATACACTAACCACCTGCCTCTCTGCTATCCTTGTAGCTCGATAGTGTACCTGGAAATAGACAACCGTCTGTGCTCTCAGGGCTTTGAGGACTGTTTCCCTACAGCTGTCAGCGCTGCAGACTACCTGGGAGCCCTGTCGGCTGTAGAAATGCTCCGCTTTCCTTACCCCCTCAAAGAAGTTCGTGGTGAGTAGGGGATACTCAAAAGAACACAAAATAAACTTGTAAAACTTGTATTCGGCACACATGTTTGATTACTACTTTGTCTTCTCACCACAGGTGAACAGATTCCTGATACTGACCCCATACCTCAATGGGGCAAGCTGATGCTGGTGGGGATAGCTTCTCTTTTCCTTTTGGTCATCCTTGTGATAGGCATGTTGATTGCTCGTAGAAAGAGAGAACACAGTACCCTTTGGTTCCCTGAGGGCTTCTTCCTCAAGAAGGAACCCAGCAGCAACAAGAACCGCAGGGAACCCGTGGGCCAGGATGCTCTGGGAATGAAGTAAGTTATGTGTGCAAAATGTAACACCGACGATGTTGTTGGGACTGAATTACTTCAGCGATGCTATTTGTGCTTATATTGTTTAACATATTCATCTGTACACAGACACATGCCAAAGACCGTGGAGGAATCTCTCCTTGGAGATCACGGTGACCATTGGATGGACTCAGACTGCCCCGAGCCAAAAAGGCTCAAGGTCAGTTACACACCTTCTTTACATGTTTCTAGTCAACTTACATACAAGCACAAGCATGTGTATGTACATTTCACAACAACATGTGAGCCTGTATTTAAGCCTGCAGTAAGTAACGAAATAGCATTTTCTGCTTCTGTGAGTTCAGGTTGAGGAACCGAGTATGCTCTCAGACAGTGAAGATGCAGTGGACAGCAGGCAGTGGACACAGCATCACCTTGCAGCCGCAGACATCCGTGTGCCCCCCACCATGGCCCTCACCCCACCTCAAGGGGAGTTTGAGAGCGACTGCATGGATGTTAATGTCCGAGGCCCAGGTTGGTAGTGAGATAATCTAAGTTCGAAAATTGGAGTAAAGATTTGCTGGTTTTCTATACTTTATTTGTATGATCTGTAATGTTGAGCGCTTGAATAGACATAAACTCATCCGTGCCTGTTTTCTCATCTCCTACCAGATGGTTTTACACCTCTGATGCTGGCTTCATTCTGTGGAGGCGGCCTAGAGCCCGAGATAGCAGAGGAGGAGGAGAATGAGGAGTGTTCAGCCAACATCATCTCTGACCTAATCTACCAGGGAGCCTCCCTTGCTGCCCAAACGGACCGCACTGGTGAGACGGCGCTCCACTTGGCTGCTCGCTACGCCCGTGCTGATGCTGCTAAGAGGCTGCTGGATGCCGGGGCAGATGCCAACGCTCAGGATAACACAGGCCGTTCACCGCTACATGCTGCAGTGGCTGCAGATGCACAGGGTGTCTTCCAGGTAAACAAACATCAACAAGTACTGTTTATAGAACTGATTATATAACTGATTTTAGCACATGTATTGTATTAATCATGATGTCTAATTTTTCATCTAGATTCTGATCCGAAATCGGGCAACAGATCTTGACTCCCGTATGTACGATGGTTCTACTGCACTTATCCTGGCAGCACGGCTGGCAGTAGAGGGCATGGTAGAGGAGCTCATCACTTGCCATGCTGATGTCAATGCAGTAGATGAATTGGGTAAGTGTGTGCAAATCCTTACACTTTTTTTTTTTTTTTCTTTTTTCTTCTTCTCCCCAGAGTTTTGTGATAATATTTACTGAAACTATAGATGTGTAATCTCATTGTTTGTCTCTTTCAGGTAAATCTTCCTTGCACTGGGCTGCTGCCGTGAACAATGTGGAGGCCACTGTTGCCCTGCTAAAGAACAGCGCAAACAAAGACATGCAAGATCTGAAGGTATGACATCCACTTCGACTTTCGCAGCAGCTTTGGCTTAAATAGAGTGTTTGTGTCTAACACAGCATCTGTTTGTCTTGTTGCTGTTTTTGTTTTCAGGAGGAGACGCCTCTGTTCCTGGCAGCCCGTGAGGGCAGCTGTGAGGCTGTGAAGGTGCTGCTGGCTCACTTTGCAAACAGAGAGATCACAGACCATATGGACAGGTTGCCAAGGGACATTGCTCAGGAGCGTATGCACCACGACATTGTGCAGCTTCTTGATGAGTACAACACAGTCAGGAGTCCCCAGGGCCATGGAGGGGTTGGACACCACCTCACTGGAGTACACACTCTGTCTCCACTCATGTGCCCTCCCAGCGCCTTCCTGCCTAGTCTGAAGAACACCCCACAGGGCAAGAAGAACCGTCGGCCTGGGGCCAAGGGTTCAAGCCTGGGAGGCCAACATGCTACCAGTCTGAAGGAGTCAGTCAAGGCCCGTAATAAGAAGCTGACCTTGGACATGCAGAGTGCTTTACTGGAGAGCTCAGTTACCCTGTCCCCAGTCGACTCACTGGACTCACCCCACGGGGGAGCTAGCAATGCTGGCTACATAACCAACCCCACTTCCCCTGTGGCCATGCAGTCGCCAGGGCTCTACCACTCCTCCATGTCTGTCCCAAACACCCCAATGGTACACAGTAGCATGTTGGAGGGAGGTGGCCCCTTTGCTGTGTCTCTAGCACAACTCAATGACCTGGGAGTGGGAGGAATGTCCTTGCGCTCCATGGCTTCAGATGTCAACCATGGCTATGTGCTGAGCTCAGGCCAGATGGGGCTCAACATGGGCTTGGTCAGTCCTGTCAGTGTACCCTTTGACTGGCACAGCCGGATGTCCTCCTCTCAGTGTGGTCAGCAGGTGGTCAATCTTGTGCAGAGTAGCCAGGCAGGCATGCACCCACAGAGCCCAGCCATGCAGCAGCAGAACATGCTGATGCACCAACAGCAGCTCTACCGTAATGCCATGCTGCAGCCCACACCTGTTACCTCCACACCTACGATCAGCCCAGTCAAGCTGCCCTCCATTGCTGAGCAGCAGCAGCAACAGCAGCAGCAGCAGCAGCAGCAGCTTATCAACCAGCAGAGCATGGCCCGCATGGGCACCTCCACCCCACCGACACCCCAGACCTCTCAGCCCCCACCATCCTTCTTCCAGCAGCAGCAGATGTCTCAGCAACCTCCTCAGCCTCCTGCTCAGCCCCCACAGGCAGCCACACCAGCAGCCCAGCCCACTCAGGCTGTGCCCTCCCAGCCGAGTGGCAGCACTGCAGGAACGGAGGATTACCCAACCCCTCCCTCTCAGCACAGCTACTCATCCGCACTAGATGCCACGCCCAAGCATTACCTCCATTTGCCCAGTGAGCACCCCTACCTGACCCCCTCCCCTGAGTCCCCAGAGCCCTGGTCTAGCCCCTCTCCTCACTGTGTCTCTGATTGGTCAGATTCCACACCCAGCCCAGCAGTTGCTGGCCCTGCCCAGACCCAAATTACTCAAATCCCAGAGGCCAATGGCAAGATGCAGGTGTTTGCATGAAGATCTCAAGGCCCCTGCTTGAAAAGGGACCTGGGGTGAAATCATTTGTGGACTGGCGCTTAGGCCCGTCTGTTTATATGTGTCAGCCTGTTTCCAAGATTTTCATTGGATTTGGATTGACTGATTATCACGAGGACCGTCTGCTAGTGATTTTGCAGAGGGGAAAAAAGTAAAGGGAAAATGTGTGTTGTCTGAAAAAACAGCAGACAAATTAATGAAGTAATTCTGTCACAGATGGACTTGTTTTTTATTATAAAAAAAAAAGTATATGAAGAAAACCAGGTCTTTCATTTCAAAGACTTAGGGATGCTCTCCTGGAAACTAACAAACGTTTAAAAAGTAGATAAGAGAAAAAAAAGTTCAATGTTGAAGGGAATTCATTTATTTTTATTTATTGTTTTTGTCTCTGAATTGCTTTTTTAGGTGTTTTCACCCTCTTTCTGTCCTAGCCTCTTACATAATGTGCCACTCCCTCCTATTTTATACGGACCGCCAACATTTCTATTTAGCAAGTGATGGTAAAGGAATATAATTCATCATTCAGACCAGTTAACAGACAGAAAGAGAAAAGTTCACCTCTATTAACTGATATTTATTTCGGCCAACAACAACTGGTAAAGATGAGAAACTGGTTCTAGCAGATATATATTTTAAAAGTTGCTCAGCAGTAGTGGTATGTTCTGATTTGATTGAATTGTGGTTATTGATTACTTTCCATGAGTATTATGAATAAGAATGTAGATGAGTGTCTCCGAAGCACTTCAAGTGGCCAGCCTCAAAGGGCAAGTGTGGGTCAAATACAACCTTTAACTGCAATGGATATTTATAATATATGTGTGGCATTAAATCCATGGTAATTTTCCCTTTGAACTTTCAAAATAAATTAGCAGAGTAAAGGTTTAGGTGTAATGCTCCAACTTACCTCCATTCTACTGTTAGCCCTGATGCATGTATTGTTTTGCCTTTTAAAATCAGCCTCTCACTGCCTTTTTAGATTGTTTTTTTTGTTCAATTTGTTTTATACTCTGTATATTTGTGAAAACCATGGATACAGTTTTTTTTAACATCACTTCGGATGTACTAAGCTATGCTCATCAGCTGCTATTTTATGTCACTCTTCCCTGCAAACATTCCTCCATTTTCAGTTTCTTGTTGAACATGGATGCTGTACCGTTCAGCAGCATCCAACCCAGAGTACAGCCAGTTGACAGACTGGTTAGAGGTTCGATCCGTCGAGTCGCCGGACTAAACGGAAACATTCCTGGACTATCTGTGGCAGTTGAGGTCTCGTTGACACTCTGATCTTGTAGTGTCTGTGGTGGAGTCCTGGTCAGTGTGAGGGTGTGGCTTGCTGGGCTGTGACTGCTTGTGCCCTGTCACTCCTCAGGGAGGTGTTTTATGGCATGCAGTGGGACAGTTCCCCTGCATCTACAGTGGCTCCCAGTCCAGGGGCAGCGGAGATGCATCCTCGGATGATTGTTAGAAGAGACTGAAAGGAAAGAACACTACTATGTAGTGCTGCACCCTTAAACTTTTTACAAAAGTCTGAGATGACTCTCCCAGTTGTCCAGCTGACACCTTGTGTTATGTTTGACCAAGTCTTCACCCCCACATCACCCGAGTGTTTAGGACAGATGTCATCCTCTCACTTACTGTGGACATTTCAGCATGAAGTCAGAAGATAATAGTAGGATTTTGAGAAAGTAACTATTGCATTTTCATCTTGTGACGTCATGAACAGAAATTAGTAGGCCACCACTCCTAGCTACTACTTTTGTGGTGACCTAACACAGCCCCTAGTTGTGTCATAGTTTGTCTTTCATTCATTGTTTTATCCTGTTCACTATAGAGCCAGCTACTGTTTTGATCAGACCTGGGAAACATGTTGTTGTTCACAGTCCAGTTCACATTTTACTTACAAAAACTGTGTTTGTTTGTTTTTTTATTTTTATATATAACTGGTCTTTCGATTTTTCCTACCAGGTCGCACTAAGTGTTTTGTACATTTCAACCTCCCAACTTCTGTTTGTAAATATGTTTGTTCTGGGTAGATCTTTGCTTGAGAAGTCTTATGTTTCTGAAATGATTATGTACTAAAAAGGACAAAAATAAAATGTACTTCATTTAGCATTATTTGAAGTGGAGGCTGTGACTGATATGTTATTGGTCTTGTGTTATTAGAACAGTCATAGATATTTTCTATCATTATTAATTTCTATACTTGTTTAAAAGTAGTTCAAAATCACTGTACATAATCCTTTCCACGGTTATTCTTTCTACAGTCAAAAATTGTAAAGGTACTTATAATAAAAACTGTAGGGAACTACATTTTTTTGTGTCCTGGTTTTCAGTAATCGTTTCATATTTTTAAAAGGAGGATATTCATTAATTCCGGTCCTCATAGTCATAACCATTCAAATAAAAATAAATACAGTTACCCGAGATGAATTATTCAACGATTTTATAATCTGAAATGTTACAATTTCTGTCCCAATACAACAGCCAAATAATAAAGGCTGTCTGTTAGATAATACATTCTTGATTTTTGAAATCAGAGATTGTGGTATTGTCCTGCATTATATGTAAACTAACCATTCTTTTTGCACACTAACACAAGCGACAACCTAAAATAATTACCAAAACGATGTCTGAACACCTGTCTGAGCTCTCTGGATCAGCAAGGTTCACATTATAATATTCTTAATGGTTGTATTAGTTGCAGGATTATTGTATTGGACTGAATATGTATAGCTGCTCGTGATATTATGTCCATGTCCACCCAATATATTTGAAACAATTAAAAAAAAAAAAAAAAATGGGGAAAAGATGGTTAAAATGGCCACAACCCATTCTTGTACACAAACCACTTTCTGAATAAGGACAGATTGAGATCTCTCATCTTATGTTTAGTTGCTACGTTCTTGAAGTTTAGCTTGCTCTTTAAATGTGGCACAGGAGATTAAATCCGGACTCGGGTCAATTATGGTGCGAAACTGTTCGCAAAAGATGTGAAGTAATAATCGTGAGTTTGGTCGAACTGATGCCATATCTTTTTAACTAAAATAACATTGCAAAAATAGAGCTCAGAGAAAGTTTTGTTTTTATCATGGGGTTTTTTATTGTTTGTCTGCTTTTGATCCCAGTTTGTTTCTTAGCTTTTCTTCCAGTCAATTGCACTGACGCACAGCAGCGGTTTCAGTGGGGTGTAGAGACTACCTACCCGGCAGCACCAGTACCCCCTGTCGAGGTCTACTGTGACATGAGCTGAGAGGATGAACCTCATGGTACATGCTATTTATAATTCAAATATCGTTGTAGTGCATTAAAACATTTTCTAACAACTTCAGTTAATTTAGAGTCTATACAAGAGTGTGATGGGACCAGTACAGGACAAGCATTTATGATACAATTTATATTTATACTCGGGCGTTCTCCATGTTTTGGCCATGCTTCAGTTTACATGTTGACTGTTTTGTGGGAGTTCTACTTCAAACCACTATTTATATCCATACATAGCCATGTTACAACATACATCTCCTAAAAGCATTGAATAACAACCACAATGAATATTGATCAATATTTGTATTTGACTGAAGAGCTCCATGCTGTATAGTCGGCTTCATGGAATATTCACTGATTCGTCAAAACCAACTGAATAGAATAAGATGTGTTGGTGTGAGTGCTTCAATACAACCACCAGGTGGCCAAGAACAGACGAGCACGGATGTTGCTCCCTACGGTGCAACTCAGCCTAACTTGACTAATGATATGTCGACTGACTCCACTCTGACTTCCTGTCGGAACAAAGTAAACTGTCGAACCGGAAGTCACTACAGTCAGGCGTTTTTGGCATCAATAACTAACTCCTAGATATTTTCTCAAGTGCAACTGCATACGTTGAAGTGTCATACCTTCGTTTCCCTTCGTTAATAGTGGACGCTGTATGTTTCGAGTCATGGTGCGGTTGTGTGATTGGGAAAGCTCAAAATTTGTACTTTCCAGCGATACTAAACACGTCATACATCAGTCCGACTCGCGGGGGGAGAGACTGATACTGTTGCGTTAATGTAGCCTTCTAAGATGTTAAATATAAATTATTTTTACTTTTGTAATAATATTTCACCAATTCTTTATTGTCAGGCTCATTACAGTAGTACAGTTAAATAGTGAGAAGAGAAAATAGATTCTACAATAAGAAAGAAGGTCCATAAATATGGTGTGCAGTACAGGAGTAATTCACATTATTTTTAGACTTAATGTACAGTTTACAGACAACATCCTACAGTTGGATGCTATACTTAAAAAAAACTGTGACAACATGTGGTAGCTATACCACAGTCAATCACTGTCTCCTTATTAAGAATAACATTCACAGTCTATGGAAGCTGACAGCAACATCTTTATTTCTTCCCTGCGCTCCGCTGCAGCACGCGCAGCACCCCGAGAGTAGCATTGAACACGCTGCCGTGTTTAAAAATCATCTTATAGAAGGTGTCCAGAGGCAGTCGGCCAGTGGGATCTGCGTGCTTCAGTGCTGTCATGGGCATGTATAGGCGGTTGGTCTGGTGGCGCAGAGGAGGCTCCTTGGTTGTGATCACTTTAACAGTTTGCTAGAATACAAACAGAAAGATGTCAACACTGTCGGGGGTTTGTTGGTTCTGCGTTTCCCCTGGCAAAACCAGTGTTTGTGACCCTTTTAAACTCAAATGGAAATTGTCATCACTTGCCTCAGCCACTTCCTCTGGTGTCTGGCCTAATGAGGCGAAGACCTTTATAGAGTATGGCAGGTAAACTTCCCGGAAGATTTTGGCCGCCTCCTCGTCCGTCCCTGACAGATCCATCTTCTCAGCGTCCTCGTACACTTTCCTTTCAAACTCCGTCACCACAGGGCCAGGCTCCACCAGAGTTGTCCTTGTGACAGAGATATGAAAAAACTAACATACATACTGGACCACTGTTGCATTATAGTCAACACCTTTTAAATACATTACTTAAGTTGTTGGGTGACTGCATAAAGTCGTCAAACATTTTTCAGGACATGTAATCACTTGATGTTAAACTTCATTGCTTGCACTGCCAGACTTTCGCAAAATCCTTCCACAGCGAATTTGGAGGCCGAGTAGACGTCGTTGAACAGAAGCCCTGTGTGGAAACAAAGGGAAACCTGCTACTGTAACTCTCTTTTAGCTTCTTCTGTAATTTCACTGACACTAACAAACGCACCTTGTATTCCCATGACACTGCTCATCACCACAATATGGCCGCTCTGCCTCCGCTTCATGTCAGGCAGCAGCTCTTTCACCAGCCGTGCCAGGCCAAAGAAGTTTGTGTCAAAGAGCTCCTTCATGGAATCTATACTTTGGCACTCCAGTGGTCCGATCATGCCGACGCCAGCGTTGTTCACTACAACAGCAGAGTATTCTATGTCATAAAATGCTTGTGGCGAGATATTTAATTCACTTAGAAAGGGGTCTGTGAGGATGCGAAGGGGAGGTTACATACCAAGAACATCCACCCGTCTGTCCGGCAGGCTGTTGACACACTCTTTGATGGAGGCTTCACAACAGGCATCTAACTGTTTGATTTCCAGGGTTTTGTTTAAGGAGTCACCTGCCGCTTTCTCCAAGGGCCCCCGTTTCCCAAGATCCCTCATTGTGGCAACCACTACCTCAGATAAACAATGAATACACAGGCAGTAAGTCGCTGTACTTATATCTGTCCTCCACTCTGTTCTTGGTTGAGGAGAGTGAATGGCTGACCTTTAAACCGTCTGAGCTCATCCTTGGCCAGCCGCACAGCCACAGCCAAGCCAATGCCAGACGAGCAGCCAGTCACCAGCACCCTCCTGGTTCCCGTGGCCGTTTGACCTCTGACTTCCAAGCTTAAAAGGATCCTGGCTGCCCAGTCAGGGAAATTTAATTCAAGGAAAATCCTCCCAATCATATGCCTTCATCACCATTCTGTACAGTGCAGATGTTATTTTGTGATTCAGCGACGAGGTCAACCCATTTCCCTTAATATGCCATGTGCATATCTATTTAAACTCTTGATTTATTTCTTTGTCTTGAATGCTATTTCAACATACCCAGAAAATTTGCAAGATAATTGATGTGAGAGAGTCATTTTTAATAAGCACATAACAAGAGTCCAGTCAATAAAAGCCAACACGTAGCATTGTATGCTCAAATTGCAACAAATCTTGCAGCTGTGTTAGATTATGATTTAATGGCATTACTGTGTAGTTTGTTTTTTAAATGTATTATCTTTACTCCCCTGTATGATCACTGAATGCTGGTGCAAAGTAATAAGCCTTCTAAGATGCCTTAGTTCCCTCGTAAGCTGAAATAAAATCCAAATGTTTAAACCTTATGTTGTTGATTTGGAAAATGTACCACCCATAAAGCCACTCAAAGATTATATTGGCTCTAATCTGATTTATGTATCCTGGAATTTTTAGCAGCCTACAAATGCAAGCTTAGTGTCTATAGAGGCCCTTCATTCTCACTCAAAGCTGTAACGGGCATAATCACAGTAAGTATTATGTGAAGTGTCATGGCATGCACAACATGGTAATAAAATAACAACAATTTTGTCAATCCAGTCCCATCCCAATCAGTGTATAATGTAATGAAGGCTCATACTTTCACATATTTACATGGATGCCTCTGAGTTAAAGGTTATGCAAATACAAGTCTCTAGGCATTAAAGCAGGAAAAAGTTAGTTACATTTTTAATATAACTCCATAAAAAGCACCTCAGCACTTATGTCATGACTTATGTCATGCAAATTACAGTGACATCACAGGGGATGAAATATAGCCTACAAAACGTCACTGTAGACTGCGAGTATTGCAGATTTTTTTTAACTCCAAGTCCAGAGTCGGAGGCCTGTTTCCGCTTGTAGGTGTTGTTCTACCAACCTGTAGCGCGTGGAGCGCGTCCTCCACAGCGGCAGATAGTGGAAATGAAAACAGTTTCCCCACGAAACCAGCGGGTCGACAGCGGAACGTTGCTGCATGTGTGAGAGCAGCGATACGACACAGCAGGACAGGCGGCTACATAAGCTCTGCGAGTACCTAAATGGGTCACACAGGGCGAGGCAGTGTGTGTGGGAGTTGTAGTTCTTGAGGTGACTCGTGAAAACTGCAACATCATATTGTGGTTTTATTACGAACCGCTCACATCACTGTGTTAGGTTATGGGTTACACTTTAAATTATAGCAAGAAGGCTACTCGCGCATGTTCTTTTAGGCTGTATGCCTGAGTCTCAGAATTGGATAGAGAACTTTAAGATTATTATAATTAGTAATAGTAGTAGTAGTATTACAACAAAATAGGTCTGTTCTTTACAGTTCTATCAAAATGTAACTTTAATTTAGTCACACGGTCCCTTTTGCAATAAATAATTTCATAATTTCTTATTTCGTTCTTCCATCATAGATGATATGATGTACAGTGGATCTATTGGTGACAAAGTACGATACAGTAATACAGATATGATTAACATTAATGCTTAAAGTTTGAATATTGTTAAGAATACGCATCAAGAATTGGATTGTTTTGATTTGAACACCGGTAGTGATACAAAACAATATTGCATTTCTAGTGTCTCAGTTCTTGGATAAATAAGGACTAATTCAATTTGGCACCAAGTCATAGTATAGCATGTTGAAAAAAACTCACAAAAAAACAGTATATGTCGAAAGAAATGATTAATAAATCTCCCCAGCATGTCGAAAAAGTATAAAAACTTCAAAAAACGTCAAAAAGATTCAAAATATAGAATGTTGGAAAAAAGTCATTAAAAAGTCAAAGTGTAGTTTGTCAAAAGAAAGTTAAAACACTAATGTTACTGGTTAAGAGTAAATGAAGATGGCACGCAGCACAAATGATAAATGTTTCATCCTCTACATTGTGCTAATAGTAGTGTATCTTCATGTTAGAGGTTTACAAAGAAACCAAATCCACATTTCTGTTTAAACTGTTTTATTGCCCAGTGAAATATGGTCTAAACGTGAAAGTTCAATCAACGTCTTCGAATAGTCGTTGGAAAAAAAAGGAAGTTCACATCTAAACGTCTTTTAAACATCACCGTATTTTAAACGTATTTTAAACGTATTTTAAATGTATTTTAAACGTATTTTAAACGTACTTTAAATGTATTTTAAACGTCGATATGCTCACAGTTCATTCAATATGTAGCAATTAAATACATAGTAACACGGTCAACTGTTTTCACGTACAGGACAAAGAAGACCATGTGACACAGACAACAATTAATTTGTATTTATTATATAACTATAACATAAACAGTGTTCTTTAAATACAACGAATGAAACAGAAAATACTCGATTGTTGAACAAAATCTCCCTTTCCTTCTTTAAATGTCGCTGTCAAAGCCACACAGGAGCCGGTTTCAGATGGTCTGCCATATTTTCAGGGTGGACGTTGTAATTTAAACAAGTATTAGAAAAAAATATTCACCTTTGGACCATTTTTTTACGTCTTTTCACCAGTGACCATAGTCTTTTTTTAAAGGCAACAATTGGTCGTTAAGGCAGACATGCTGGTAATGGTGAGAGCAGATATATAAGAATAATGCAGGAAGTAACGTATTAGTTTCGCCACCTCAACACATTGTATGAATGGATGGATAAATGTCAAATTAGATAGATAAGTCATAGTATAGTGTGTCATTAAAAAAACTCATCGTATAGTATGTCAAAAGTCCTAGTACAGTATAAAGGTCATCAAAAAGTCATAGGATTTTTTACCATCGAAAAGTAATTGTACAGTGTTTCGTAAAAAAAATGATATAGTATAGTATGACAATAAAGTAAATAAAAACAGTAATATTATAGTTTGTCATTAAAATGTCATTTAAAAAAGGTCATAGTATGAAAGAAAAAAGTTATTAAAAAGTTAAAAGTGACATTATAGTATGCCATTAAAATGTCATCAAACAATGAGGAACTTATTGGTTTCTGCTTTTTGTATTAATATATGTTCATACTAAAAATACCTCTAAATCATTAGTGTGAAATATTACACTTTCCTCAGTGAGTTGCAGTCGACAGGAGGTCAAATATTAGACCTGGAGACATTCACCTGAATTTACCTTTATTTCAACACAAGGATTTGTTCTAATATATGTTCAACAACAAAAGATAGTCTCCATACTTCAATTACACCACCTAAAACAATCATCAGGGTCAACATTGCTTTTTAAAAAGCAAAGCACAGATGTTTAAGAACTCTTACAAAGACACTTACTTGATGAAGGGGATGGAATAATAAAAAAATACAATACCATGGATAAGAATATGTTATAAAAAAGTATTTTTTAATTTTACAGTTCTTCTCTTTGTTTGTTTTTAGCATGATTGGTATTACTTTTTTTATACCTTCTTTCAGCTATGGTGATCATTTAAGATAACATTTATACTCAGGTGTATGATTCAAATCATGCTTTAACAATCACATTCTTGAACAAAATCATCACATTTCAGTGTACAATTTCATTTTGATTGTTAAAAGTTTCTTTTTTGTCACCTAGCCTCATTGTGCACTAAAGCTCTCTTATCTGTTTGAGTGTAATTGGAACTCGTGTTTTGTGGCTGAATGCATTTAAAAAAAAATTGGAACCATCTGTACAGATTTGGTGGTCCCCTGGCGCAAAAACCGATATCGTGTGATCTTTGCTAACAAAAGGTGTTCAGTAAGAACTTCTTTGGTGACATGATTCTCACAGTCCATCATTTCTATACGAGCCACTTGTTTGTTTCTGCATGCCAGAGCTATAGGTTGGGACATTCTATACAACGTGGTGGTAAGTAATATGTGGGGACTAAATAAGTTAAATTTATGTTCTGAGAAACGTGAGACATCACCTCACATGATTGTTTTGTCAAAATGTATACCACCTGACATGGCTTTGTACTCAGATGACTTTGCTAAATACAACAATGTTTGTTGGTTGTTTTACTTTTAAAGGGTGAACTTGGTTATTCACATACCAGAACTCAACCAGAGTTGAACCTCAACCAGAACTGAGCATTGAAAGTTGCGTATTTGTTGCAGTGCTGTTTTATTGAATTGTGTTAAACGTATGTGTTCAACACAACTACTCTACTCTTGCACTACTCTGGCCCAGAGTCGTGCATACATCTCTTTAAGATCATCGACAGTAAACATATGTCAGAAGTTACAAAATGCATTCTGTTTCTGTGTTTGTTATATAATTCTTCACATTATCAATATATAATTCTGTTACGGCTTTTGGTTCCCATTGGTCCAATCTGGTTTGTATTGTGTGTCCAGGGAGTGGCCAGATTTCGTTTCATAACCAGACATGGAATAAATAGTTGCTTTGGACCAGACTGCAACGATACAGTCTTCCAAAACACAGAAGTCAACTCTCTGCCACGATGTAAGTACAATTTTATGGTTCATATTGTCTTTGATGGTATTAAATGAATAAACAGTTCTTGGTGTGTGAACTAAGCTTCAATGCTGTGAGAAAACGATCCTTTTTTTTTCTCTGGGTGAACAAAAGGGATTTAGTGGAAACTCTATATGTGTGTTTCAGGATTTGCCTTTCGGTGCTTGTTGGCTTCCTGTTGGTCTTAACAGCTGAGGCCAGAGTTGGGTAAGAAATGAACCCCCACTTTAAGTAGATTCTTGCATTTGACCAAAATTGGCATTTGTGCCTTTATTAATGTTTGCCTTCCTCACTGTACAGAAAGTCATCTGAGTTAGAATTCTGTTCTGAGACTGAACAGTGCCTGCTGTTTGATCTGATTTGTAAAACTGATGATTACGAAGTGAGTGTGTCTAAGCAGAAGAGAAACCTTTTCACATTTGAGGTGCAAGAGACTTTCAAAAAGCCTAAAAGCCTTCTCAACCATGTTTGTTCATGTCCATCAGGTCCGTCACTATGACTCTGTCAATTGGGTTTCAACTGATGAAACATCCTGGTTCATGGACATCGCAACAATCAAGGCATTCAAACGACTGCTTGCCTACATCGCTGGTATGAGAATCAAGTGTTATTTATATATGTTGTATTTCATCTGTTATTGAAAGAGTTAGTCTTTTTAAGATCGATGTCTTTTT
The DNA here is from genome assembly GCF_949748355.1 of Melanostigma gelatinosum. Lineage (NCBI taxonomy): Eukaryota > Metazoa > Chordata > Actinopteri > Perciformes > Zoarcidae > Melanostigma > Melanostigma gelatinosum. The sequence continues at coordinate 14,538,673 of NC_136646.1, forward strand.
CAAGAGAGACACAGACAATCAGAACAGAACACCATTTGCAAACAGAAATGAATCAAATGAGTCAAAATGAGGATGAAGTTTGAAACTTTGTGTCACTCAGCCAGTTTGACAAGGAACGCAGTATTGAAAAGCAGATTTCCCAGCCTCTGTTTGAATATGTTGTGCAGCTAAAATCAAAATGCCCCTTTGACCGGACATCATAATTACTGTGTTTAGCTGTGCTCAGAGAGCAGAAATAGTTTGGCGGTATTATCGAATATTCAAGCCAGAACATTTTGTTCACTGTGCATTTCCTATTTTTGACAATAAAAACAAACAAAAACTGTTGTACTTTCAAAATGTTTGCCTACAGGAAATAATATTAAAATGACAGCTCCTGTCCTCGTGAAACACACTCCCGCCACCTCGTTCTGGCAACCGGGTTCCTGCACAATGAGTTTCTTGCTGCCAGTTGAACATCAGAAGAATCCCCCCAAACCTACTGACGCTAAGGTAAGCTCCTTTGACTAAAATGAAACACATTCTTAATTTAGCGATGCCATGATGCCGTGTTTGAATTCATTCTGTGAAGTCTACCTTCAGCTCTGGCAGATGATGAAACGTTGTTGATTTGCAGGTGTACACCAACAAGATGCCAGATATGAAAGTCTATGTACGCAGCTACGGAGGATGGATGATGAGCTGGACTGTAAAAAATCAAGCAGAAAACCTGCGCAATGACCTTGATAAAGTGGGTGCAGAGTACAAAGAAAGCTTCCACTACTCTGCTGCATATAACAGGTAAACAAATGAATACTTTTGTCAGAGACAATCAGAAAGAAAAGCCCATTTTTATATTGTGCAATAAATCACTGTGTGTGCATTTTGTTTGTTTGTTTTCTAGTCCAATGAAGCTGTTTAACAGGCACAATGAGGTGTGGTACCTCGTTGAGGATGAGCCGATGTGTAGCAGCAGTGAGGAATTGGATTTGAATTGAATACACCATGCAGTAGCTACTTGTGAAGATGGTTGTACATTGGCTTGTTTGTTGTTGTTTTTTTGTTCTATTCAATAAAATGACTGCGTTGCATTTCGGTGGTTCGGCCTCGTCTTCGGATTTATCCTAAAATGTGTCAAAAGCAGCTGGTTTAACAATAGATGAGGCCTGCAAAAGACAATGTCCGACTCCAATTTAGAGCAGAATTATTCTACAACACCACTAGATGGCACTGCTTACTGCAAGAATACCATTATGGATTACACATACTGCCTGACATTTCCAGCTTTTCCTTGACATATGATAAGGATTGTTGAAGATTTGGAAGATGTGCCCTGTGAGTGAGGGGAGACAGTGTCCAGGTGTCTGAAGCCAGACTGGTAAAAATAGCGTGAGGACTATTTTATTGATGAATGTCGTAATCCATTTACAAGCTAATGTCCTGGAGTCATAACCATCCACCCTTGAACTGCCCTATTGCTTTGACGTCACTGTGAGCTTCATCAAAGCAGCCACTGCACCTTATCAAGCACTCGCTGTGCTGTGGAACAATTTAATCACAGTCCCTCATCTCAGCAATTGCCTATTATTGTTTGATCCTGAGTTATAGGTTTACTGGACTTTTCTCGATTGCAGTTTAAGGAGGATCAATTATATTTTACTCGAGAATGAACAGTTGATGTTAAATGTAAAATCAGTGGTGGAAAGTAACTAAGTACATTTACTTAAGTATTGTAATTTACTACAGTTTTGTATTACTTGTAGTGGGTTTCTGCATCCTTATACTTCATCTCCACTACATGTCAGATGGAAATATGATACTTTTTAATTCCACTCCATTTATATGACAGCTATACTAGCTACTTTGCAGGTTAATATTTTCCATAAAAAAACAACCAGTGTCTACCAGTGACTTTCTCGCTAAAGATCTCACTCTCAGATGGTTTCATTAAAATGACCCAAAGAGAAAAAATCATCACCATTTTCACAGAGAAGGAGAAATGTAAAAGAAAAAGACGACACATTTGTAGCTGAACTTTATTTTGTCTTGTTTAGCCCAATAATCATCTCACAATGCCTCATGTTTATCTTGTGCACCTTTGGAGGGGCCAGACCCCTAGGACCCCCACTGTACTGTGTGTATACTGTATATAAAGAAAACTAGATGCATCTTGACCAGCTACAACAGTAAAATGCGACTTACACATTGATGCAACACTATTTTCTGATGTCATATCAACATATTCAAAGAGGACAGTGTTTTTCTGCAGTGAGTACTTTTACTTTTGCTGATAATGCTTTTACTCATAAAGTATTAGATTCTTTTTTTACATTGTTTCACTGGTACTTTTACTGAAGTAAACAACCTGTGCATTCTTACACTGCTGCATAAATTGCAATGCCGCAACACAAAATGATAATTCAGAAATAAAAATGACATTTTTTTGGTTTTGACTGTGATTAACAGCACTCTTCAGTTGACCCTTATCTTATCAGCCGAGCTCCAGGATGGTTCAGTGATACTGTTGTGATTTCACGACACTTACATTCCAGCAGGTGGATATCTGACTGTCCCCTGTATAGGGGCTGGCTGGCTGACTGACTGAATGAATGGGTAGGAGTGCCAGTCAGGAGAGGTTTTATGACACAGACTACAGATCAAAGTTCACTTGTGGGCCACGAACAGCCATCAGTCCACCGGGGCTGTTGGGCCTGCCAGCGGGCCATTTTGTGGCTCTCCTGTGTGTCTGTCTGGTCTCCTGATCTCTGAAACAATGTAGATCAGGCGGTGCTGACTCTGAAGCTCATGTCCCATCAGCCATAATGGAGCTACCTGATTATCACCCACAGCAGCCACTTGTCCACTACACTGGCAATTACCCAGAGGATCCGTTAACTTTGGAAGGATCATCAACATGTGAGTATAGACGTTAGTTAGATAGTGCCCTTCTAGACAGGTTTCAGAAAATAATGTTTGAATTTGTATCGTGTTATAAAGGTATCAATGTTTTAAATGTCTTGTTTTAAAGTTGGAGTACAACAGTGTCTGGAAATGTATATTTTGAAGAGTTGCGTAAATGATAGCGATCACGTCGATGTTAAAATCCACATTTACAGAAGTAAAGGCGTAAAGTTGTTCACCGTTGTGCTCCAGATTTAAATTTGGTAGACTGGGGATTACATAAGGGTCATATCTGTGTTCACAGTCAAGTAAACCAAGCTGAGTGATAAGGTAGTGTCTGTAACAGAGGGATCATCATGAATTGTTCTCTATTCTCTCAACATGCTGAACAATAAACCCCATTAGATGGCATAGCACTGACCCAGAGCAATCTACGTTGTTTTAACTGACAGTATTACTGTCGTTATTACAGACGTATTATCAACTCAGAATCTTCTTTGTGACTGACTTGAGATACACAAATCATTCCCAATAAAAGATACAATGTAAAGTCTACTTACTTGTATTTTTCTAAAAGTAAAAAAGAAAAAGAGAGAACAGAGAAGAAGCTTGAAGCAGGAGGTGCTTGGCACAAAACCCCATTTTACAACCAGCACTTGCTTTCTCGCCTTGTGCAACATTAGCGGTCTTCAGCATCAGCAGATTGTGTCGTACTGTACATTTGACATTCAACGTTAATGGTGGTGTCATTCTCCAGCTCAGGAATTAAAGGCAGAACCAGATGGCAGACCAGTACCAGGAGAGAGCTGTCCCATCTGTGGAGACAAAGTGTCAGGATACCACTATGGACTGCTCACTTGTGAAAGCTGCAAGGTAAGGGATAGAGTCCATGAAAAAGTATGTATCCTCTCACAGTACCATGAAGCGCTTCGGTGTCTGTATTGACCAAATAGTCACAGTCAACAACTATAGAACTAAGATATATTAACTATCATGATTTATTTTTTATGTTGTCACTCACAAGACACACAGGATTGTCCTGTGATCCACCGGGAATGAAACAAATAGGGTTACAGTCTCTCTCTCTCTCTCTCTCTCTCTCTCTCTCTCTCTCTGCAGGGCTTCTTTAAACGCTCAGTGCAGAATAACAAGCATTACACCTGTGCAGAACATCAGAGCTGCCCCATGAACCTTTTGCAGAGGAAACGCTGTCCTTTCTGCCGCTTCCAAAAGTGTCTGGCAGTGGGCATGAAAACAGAAGGTACAGTAAACAGGGTTAGAGGTTAACCCTCCCAGAAACATACACACATGCATGTTCTTTTCTCCCCCATACGACTTATCTAAGAAGTCATAAACCATACAGTGCTGTAACGCCCCAGATTATAAATGACGACTCTCTATCTGAACCCGAAGACGAAACGGTTACATGAATTAAATCACCTCTGGCAATGTCTGGAATGTTGTTGAGAAATCTTGATCGTTTGTTTCATCTTCTGTCAACAGCAGTAAGAGCAGATCGTTTGAGAGGTGGCAGGAATAAATTTGGCCCTCTGTACCGGCGGGACAGGCAGATGAAACAGCAAAAGGTGTATCACCAGCCAAACACTGCTCCCTACAGGATTAAGATGGAAACCACTCAGACACATCAGCCCACAGCACCAAGTGAGCATCACCTAATGGGCAGTCACACAAGTGCTCCATTTTCCTCTGATGCTTTACATCAGTCCCACATATATCCCTCTGGCATGGGGCAGTCGGGTGCTCCCATGCCTCTGGACTGCACTGTGAATGCAGACAGGGTGCTCACCCCTCTCTCGCCGCCCTACTCTGGACTGTACCACCGCACCTTCCCCGGATACCTCCAGGAGAAAGGAGAGATGCCTTACAGCTACAGCCCGGCTCCAACAAACTATCTGCACCCAATTTCGGACAATTCATTCACACCAAGAAGCACACCAGCATCATCCCCCTGCTCAACACTAAGCTCATCCACCCCTTTCTCGCAGGCTCCCACCCAAACCCCAGACACCCCCTCATCGGCCACTCTTAAACACAACTTCCTCAATCAACTCCTGGAGGGGGAGCAGGATGAGAGCCAGCTGTGTGCTAAGGTCCTCGCCAGTCTGCAGAGAGAACAGGCAAACCGGGGCAAGCACGACCGCCTAAATACATTCAGCATCATGTGCAAGATGGTGGACCAGACGCTGTTTGGGCTTGTGGAGTGGGCTAGGAACAGTGCACTCTTCAAGGAGCTCAAGGTGATGAATCGTGAATTATAAAGTTACATAACCTTTTTCCGAAGTCGTAGAAATCTGCTGTGTGAGCAGACCCATTTGACCCTTTTTGCGATATGTTTGGTACTTATTTGAGCTCGACGGTTGTAGTCTTTCATTTACAACTACATGAGATCTATTTTGTAATGCTTCCCACAGGTGGAGGACCAGATGGTGCTGCTGCAGAGCTGTTGGAGTGAGCTGCTGGTCCTGGATCACCTCTGTAGACAGGTGATCTACAGCAAAGAGGGCTGCATATATCTGGTCACTGGACAACAGGTAAAGTTTACCGTTAACGCCACAACATCTGGAATTCTCATGATCGTCAATGTCTTTGGATTGAACACGTCTCGTTTTGAGTTGCACAGAAACTCTACATTTTGAGCTCTTGATCACCAGCTATCTCTCATTCTGATGTAGATTGAGGTGTCGACCATCATCTCTCAGGCAGGAGTGACACTGAGTAGCCTGGTATCGAGGACCCAGGACTTAGTGTCCAAACTGAAGGCATTCCAGTTGGACAGACATGAGTTTGTCTGTCTCAAACACTTAGTGCTGTTCAACCCTGGTGAGCTTTTCCTCTTAAAAGTCCAGTTAGACGCTTCATAGAAGATACACATCAGATGTAGCTTTTTGATCAACAATGGCACCTTTTTTCCCCTTCATGTCAGTCATGCATGCAGCTGCTGTTGGTGTTGAGTGTGTGAATTCTAGACTTTCTGCTGTAGATGTGAAGTCCGTGCAGAGCCGCAAGCAGGTGGAGCAGACGCAAGAGAGGGTGAACAGGGCCCTGATGGAGCACACCCAACAGAGTGATCCAAGACACTCGGACAAGTTTGGCCAGCTGCTGCTACGACTTCCTGAAGTACGCAGCATTAGCTTGCAGGTTGAGGAGTATTTGTACCAGCGCCATCTCCTGGGAGATTTGCCATGCAACTCTCTACTCACCGAGATGCTGCACACCAAGCACAGCTGAGAAGATGCTGCTGGATCTACAAGCCCTCGTCAAACAGTGGCACGGTCAGAGTGTGCCGCTGTGACTTTTTGTACCTCCCTTTAGGCATTTAAGACCCAACTTTTGATGATTGTTGCAAATAGTAACTGGCATGCTCTCTTTAAAAGCCCTTGCCGCTTCAAAAACATTTTGTAAACCTGTGTCACACTTACCAGTGTCCATTATTAACAGTATTACCACAGCCAAACAGTCCAGTCAATATATGTTGCTGTCAGTATTGTTAGACAGATGTGAGGTCCAAGCACTACCAATAGGCAGAAGCGATTAACGGTGTAAAAAACTAAATATCTGAATAAAGAAACCAATGTGTATTCAACACCCATAACTGAAATGACTCAAGCATGTATTAACATATCAGTGTTGCTTTTTCACTATCTGCCAAAAAAAGCTCCTTTCTGACAATTCTAACAAGGCAAATGGGAAAATAAAAAATGGGAATGACAAAACATGGATGACGATTTTAAAAGGATTTTTATTCGTCTGGTCTAGTTGCCAAGGATAGTCAATTTCATGAAATGATCATACATAATCTGCTGGCACAGGTTTGATCAGAAAAAGAGAAAGGAAACAACATAAATGTTATGACAACTTCTATGAAATGAATGTGAGACTTACCACCTTAACCTAAAAAGACATAGAACCTGAAACTAAAACATCAAATGCACCATCTAATGCAAACTAAATAAATACACCTCTGGGTAACGTGGGGGTTTCTAGGGGAGAATTGCACAGAATCAAAATAGTGTTTAACTACCACATACTACTATTTACAAAAACACAAGCATCCACCAATTCCATATGAACTCCTCCACACTCACTTTTAATCAATCATCGTATTTCCTGAATGCGGCTCTTAACATTTAATTTTTTTCCATCCCACATCTTGAATCACATTCAAACAACACATTTGTTGGAGGCAGTCAGTGATTTGAAAGAAGGCAGCTGCACCACGGCAGCTGCTGTAGTGCTAAAGACTGCAGAGGAGGGGAAGAAGCACAATTTCCAACAGGGTGTGTGTGGTGATTATTGACCTGATCATAAGCAACTGCAGGGTCAAGACTTTTCCCTAACGACGTGGAAACACTGCCAGACAAAGTGTTTTACAATGGCGTCTTACATTCCCTGAGTGTGTGTGTGTATGCATGCATGCGTGTGTGTATGCATGCATGCATGCGTGTGTGTGTGTATGCATGCATGCATACATGCATACATGCATACATACATGCATACATGCATACATACATGCATACATATATATGCATACATGCATGCATACATGCATACATACGCATACATGCATGCATACATGCATACGCATACATGCATGCATACATACGCATACATGCATGCATACATGCATACATGCATGCATACATGCATGCATACATGCATACATGCATGCATACATGCATGCATACATGCATACATGCATGCATACATGCATACATATATATGCATACATGCATACATACATATATATATATACATATATATATGCATACATGCATGCATACATATATATATATACATATATATATGCATACATGCATACATATATATATATATATATACATATATATATGCATACATGCATACATATATATATATATATACATATATATATGCATACATGCATACATATATATATATATATACATATATATATGCATACATGCATACATATATATATATACATATATATATATATACATACATATATATATACACATATATATATATATACATACATATATATATACATATATATATATATACATATATATATATATACATACACATATATATACACATATATATACACTCTGTGTATATATATATATATATATATATATATATACTCTGTATATATACTCTGTATATATATATATATATATATATACTCTGTATATATATATATATATATATATATATACACTCTGTATATATATATATATATATGAAGGAGTCTTTCGAGGCTGTGTGGGGAAGATGAGGGCTGTTACAGTCCAGAATGATCCTTCGCCAAGAAACCTACTGTTTATATGCAGGTGCACACAAACAGGGAATCATAGAACAGGAAACAGACTCCTAGTGACCTGAAGGATTTATTACTCCCTAGACAAACGGTTTAAGCTAATTTTTAGTTGTTTGACAAATTCTTTTCATTCTGTTACACTCATTCTCATCTCAAACATACATCTCACAAATGCTTTTCAGCAGCAGAATAGCTTATTCGTAGCTTACAAAGGTCAACTTACTTTTTTACAAATCATTGTCAAAAAAATCTAAGTGATCAGCATTCAGTATATATTAAATCAGCATCATCTTCACACATAGCTCTATCCGAGAAATAATAAAACATGGTACCTTCATGTTTCCAGTCAATTTTTTTTTCTCAAGATAAGCTCAGATAACATTTCAATTCATATCACATGTTGAAAATGAGAAAGCAAGTTAAGAGGAAAAAGTCACATGAATTTCATTCTTCTTTCAGCTCTCAAAGGCCGAAGCAACTTGTCCAGCAAAAACATGTCAAAATAGTATAAAAAAAAACATCCAGATGTCTACAGCTGAAGGAGTTGGAATTGGGTGGAATGCGCAAACTATGGGGGGGGGGGGGGGGGGGGGGGGGGCACAGGCAGTTTCTAGGTGTGCAGGTCCAAAGACAACCACAGTAGCTACCACCAGTGCAGCCCACATAGGAACCACCCACTCTGCTTTTCTTTCTGGTCCTGACAAACCAAGTGAAAACACCCTTGAATGGAATGAGTGGTTAGTGTGTGTGCCCTACATTCATATGAGAGCAGCATTACCTGCCATTCATTTTCAGCTAAGATCTCCTATCAGAACTGAGAGCCGAGCCACTCGTCTCACTAGACCGGAGAGAGGGTGAGGCCTGGAAGAAGAAGAAGAAGAAGAAGAAGAAGAAGAAGAAGAAGAAGAAAAGGCAGCAAAAAGGAAAAGCAAGCAGAATTGAGAAGAAGGGGCGGGAACTACTCTGGCCCAAAATACTGTGTGGGCGAAGGCAGTGTGGCTGTCCCCTCTTTGTCTTACCTAAGAGTTGCAAAAAAGGACTCCGGGGGCAGGGTAAGGCAAGGCATGAGGAGGCAGGGTGCAAGGGAAAGCGAAGTCTTCATCCCAACAGAATCAGTTACATTACATTTTACAATCTAGGGAGACGAGGCAGAGCCAATCAGGAGCACTCAAGAAAGAAACTATTGTAACTACATTGGCTGAATGAGTGAGTGATTGGCCCTTTCTCTTGGCATGTAGAGTTGACTGAATTGCTCGAAGGGTCCAGGTTGATAGCTGGCCAAAAGCCATGCCGTCCATTGCTAGTTTGCTGGATTCTGCACAATCTCAAGTGCCTCATTGGCCAAAGCAGAGGACAAAAGGAGCTATTCAAGCTGGGAGCTGGTTCCCTGAATGGTAACATCTCTACCTGTCTTCACCCAGCTTCTCTGACATTATTTGGGGGTGCCAAGCTTCTTGGGAGTTCCCGGGCGCTTTTGCCAAAAGTGACCAGGGATGGTGAAGGCGTCAACACTCATGGACATAGTTTTGGACGGGATGGCAGTGAACTGCTTGCGGTCAGAGCTGTACTTGTAAATGGACTCAACCATCTCAGGCGCAATAATCCGAGGGCCAATACCAGTGAGCCGTACCATCTCCTCAGTTTCAGGGTTCATGGTGTAAACTGCTCTGAACTGGCAGCTGGCATCTCTGAAGAGGATGAGGAAGTGGTTGCCCGCGCTCGTCTCCATCTCCTGAATAGGAAGAGACAGAAAAACAACACAAAAGATGAGTACAGTAGAAATCACAGTCACTTATAGCCTAGATAGGGTGGACCCTTTTTTTTGGACTCTGACACAGGAGGACAGTTTACCTCTACAATCTTGTTTTTCTGTGGTTCATTGACCTTGCCGGCCAGGCAGCAGCGGGTGATAGCATTGTGGATGATGAACTTGTTGGACTTAAAGCTAGGCTCCTTGTAAAGCTTTGGTCCTGTAAGACAAAGCATTTCATAATGTTATTAGGCCGACAAAACCGTGCTTACTGGAATCATCTTCACAATCGAGTTTAGTTGGAAACACGTCACTGACCTGTATATTCTGGGATTGAGGCAGGGGAGGAAATAGTGGAGCCAGTCTCCCAGTCCTTCTCTCCGTTGTGACCACTGACTCGTCTTGGTGACATTAGCCTGGAGGGAGAGTGTGAACGGCTAGAGGGAGTCAAAACAAGAGTGCTGTGAGAAAAGTCAGTGATAGACCTTGAGGCTGTGTGTGTACATTGTTTGTTACGTGTACCTTTGCCCCTGACAACACTGATAACAGCTACTACAAAACCTTTAGTTGTTGATGTAACATTATACAAATACACACACACAGAATACCTTCGATACCAATATTTTATGGGAGGCAATTGGTGCTGGCAGGAGATATTTACAGACACATTTTGATAGATTATCAATAATAATAATAATAATAATAATAATAATAATAATATGTACATAATCAAACACACCGGATGTAATCCTTGTTCGTTTTACGACACTGAATCATAGTTTCTCATGTAATGATATACATTTTCTCATGATATATTGCCCAGCCAGAGTTTATTATGTAAAATCTATTAAAAAAGGTGTAAAATACGTTTTTTTTGTTCTTTGGGACTTAAAATATTCTTGTAGTAAAACCACACTGAACACTAATTTACACTATATTATGTGCCTCCCACTTTATAAGCATGTATTAAGAAAATAAAAGCCATCGTCACTGTGCAGGTTACCTGGGAGACTTCCTGACAGTCAGGCCTCCAGAGTCATTAGCCACGGAGGACAGGTTCATGGTTGAGCGGGAGTACACCTTGGTGCCTAGAAGGAAGAAAAATAAACCATATTGAGTAACTAAATACATGTGTGTCTGTAGGAAGACGGCATACAAAGTCTGAGACCAAGGTGGGTAAAGAACATCAGAACTATTTACCCATGAAACCCCTGGCAGGGCTATGAGAGAGGACGGAGTCATCTCTGAACACAGCCTTGGGTCTCTGCTTCTTGACACCGCGAACCGTGGTGGGTTTCTGCCTCAGCACCTTGTCCAAGTCTTCCATGATCTTCAGCTGGTGTCTCCTCTCATACTCCAGCCGAGTGAAGTCTCCCCTGCGCTGAGGAGTCCCCTCAACTGGTGGGGTGCGTGATGCTGGAGGGGTGCCTGGAGTCTGGGGTCCGTCCTCACTCTTGTTGGCCCAGCCGTCGAGGATCATCCACTGAGGCTTCCTAAAAGTACAGGAAGATACTCTGTAAAACCTCCAATGTGCGAGACCGATATCGCTAAACCAATGACAACTAGAATTACTGCCTTGTTTGTCGACATTTGCACCAAATTTTAAGAAACTCCCTAAAAGAGTTCCTGAGCTTTTGCTGGCGAGGAGGCATAAAAACAGAACTGGTGTATCAGACAAATGATGGCAACAATTAGTTGCATTCAATAAACACTGGACAATATATCAGTAAAACCTAATCAGATACAGTGTATGCTTAAAAAATATGGCTACAATAATATCCAAATATGACCAATCTTAATGTAAGATATTATATGCTACAGTCTTCATTTGGTTATGATTGCAGGCATCTGAAACAGAAAAAGGGTCTCACTTAGATTCCCTTTCTTTTTCCTGCTCAAGTTTGCGTCTTTTCATCTCTTCTGCTCTCTTCTGCTGTTTTTCCAGCAACGCTGCTCTTCGCTGGGCCATCTCGTCTTCTGGTCGTACCTTGTCATCCTAATAATGAAGACCGAAATAAAAAAAAGGCATGAATGCACTGACCTTACAAATGCAGCATTTTTAGAAAAAGGTATACAGCAATAATAATTGCCTACCTTGAAAAAGAAACCGACCCCTCCTCTCGCCTCTGGCTCCGTCCGGTCACTCATCGAGTCGGAGAACTCGTCCGGTACTTGGTCGTCGTCCTCCCCATCTCCTCGCATGGCAGACAGAGAGATCTCTATCAGGCTACTGCGTTTGCCATTCAACATCCCTGCAGTGGCATCACTCTCGAAGGAGCACTCTGATGGGGCACCAGAGCTGCAGCCGCCATCGGCAAGCCCCTTGTTTGCCAAAAGACCATGCGAGGGCCCGGCCTCCAGGTCCATGCTAAATATACTATGATCGTCATTGGAGCCGACCTCTGACATTGTGTCATCGGGACGGGGAGTATGTATAGGGGTCAGTGTTGGCGTGGGGACAGGAGTTCGTCCAGATGAGCGCAGCTCATCTAGGTTGTCAGAGTCACCAATGGTGAATGAGGACAAAGACTGGTCTTTGGATTGCCAAGGACTGACACGACGAAGGTGGGGGATGCGGTCCACGTTTTGAGGTGCTGTCATCATAACCCTCGATATGGTTGGAACCTTTACGTCCAAGGAACGGCTGTGTTTGGGGCTTTTAGGGGGCACAGATTGGGCTCTACGGTGGACTTTAGGGGATTTAGGAGGAGTGGTGTGGTTTATGAGTCTGTGGGATGGAGATGGTGAGGAGGAGGCTGAATTGAAATCTCGGGTGGGTTCGCGCGATAGGCGTGAAGGGGCTGGGGTGGAGGTTTTAGGGCTGGAATCTACAGCTTTCTTCTTGATTAAGTGGTTCTGCTGCTCGGTCAGCCGCTGCATGTCACTTTGCAGAGAGCTGAGAGCTACAGTCAGCTTGGACACGGCATTGTTATAGTCCCCTAGTGGAGCTACCACTTTCTCACCATGAGTCCCAGAGCCCTTCTCTCCTGGTGTACCTGCCTTTTCTTTGGAGTGACTGACCTGTTTGTTGAGCTGAAGTCCTACTTTGACATTACCGCCATCCTCCACTGAGGAGCACTGTTCATTTTGTTCTTGCTGCTCTTCCTCTTCCATTCGAGCTAGCCTTTCTTCAAGTGTCAAGCGAGAGAGGTCTTCTTCTGTGGATGAGGTGCTGATCTGACCATCCCCTCCTTCCCCGTCTCCTTCGTCGTCGCGCTGCTCCTTCTTTAACTGCAGAAAGGCACTCTTCCCCAGTCTTTGTCGGTGCTTTGCAAAAATGGCCTCAATGCGTTTTTTCTGGGCTTCAATAGCCTTGCGCTTCTCTCCAAGCCGAGTTCCCAGCTCAGACATCTCATTGTTAAGTTGAGGGCTATTGCTGGGGCTTTCTTCAGACTTTTGCGCCCATGTGGTCAACTGAGAAGAAGAAGACGGGTCGCTGGCTTTAGGAGAATCCATAATATGCTTCTTTTTGCGTTCTGCAAAGCTAGTCATCTTCACACCACTATCAGACCCCTCTTTGCCATGGCCTCTGGCAGAGTGTGAACCAGCAGCAGGTGTGGTTGGAGTGGACATGGCTTTAGGCAGGTCTTCTGATGCATCAGAGTCTACACTGCCATCTCTCAAGACAGAGTCATCATCTCGAGAACATTCAGAGGCGTTTCTGATGCGAGTGGGGTCCTTGGACTCTCCCGTGGGCCGGTACATCATTCCTGAGCGTGTAGGGGCAGAGCAGCTGATGGGTGGTAAGTTGTTATGTCTGGAACTAGCAGGGTCATCTGGAGAGTGGAGGTAGAAGCCATCAGGAGCACCATCAGGGTGTAAACGAGGCTCCATCTTGCCCTCGTTGTGGATAATTTGGAGAGCCTCTTCAATGGTAGGCAGCTCTCCCGTTTCACTCGCCACAAGGCCGTTCTCCTCTGCCAACCTTGGAACGCTAGGAGTCTGGGTGGCCCAAGAGGCTCTTTGTGGACCGTTGGAGCCAGGGTGTTTGCTCAGCAAATGGCTGAGGTCTTCAGGAGGGGAGTAGGGCACCCGGGTCATATTTTGGCCTACTGGGTTGAGTTGGTCTGAGCTCACAGAGCGGGTTATCACAGGGTTGCCCATCACGATGTCCACATCACTGTCCAGGCCAAAAGGAATGCTGAAGGACACCGCTGACAAGGGGCGGCTAAGAAGAAAAATAAGCGTGTGTAAGTACAATAGAAATAAGTAAAACAAGACAGTGTTTTAATGGTAATGAATATGCGAGTTCTACCTGAGAGGTTTTTTGCGCCATGTCTTTCCAACTCCTTCTATATGAGACATTGAGGTAGACTGAGTCAAAGATCCTGAGTGCAATGGGGGACACACGGACTCGTAAAGGCATGCACACCACACAGGGATGCACAAAACAAGCAATACACCAAAAAATAATGGAAATACGAAAAAAAATAATAATATACACAACACGAAAAACAACTAAAAGACAAACAAGGATTGAGGGGAATAGGTGAACCAGATTGTAAAATGGTAGAAACATACAAAACACTGTAGCTTGATGAAATGATGACAGGACACGGTCTTAATCTTACCTGACGCAGGAGAGGAGATGGGTAGGAAAGGCTTCTTGAAGATAGAAGGGGAGGTACTGTAAGGCAGAGAAACAATCTTTTAGTCAACAATATGCCAGACTACTAAAAAAAGCTAAATCATAGTCAGACAGCTTCTGTACCTGCTACCACTCAAGCTACTTGGTGTTACTAGTGTGGATCCATCTAACAAAAAAGAAAACACTCAATTAGACTTTCTCACGGATACTCATCGTAATGATCTCACTGATGGGATTACACAGTATTACACAGGACCACAACAGTTGCAAACACTTACCCAACGTGTCTATTGGCTGAACAAATTCGGGCCTTCGTACTTCAAACCAGCTAAGCAGTTCTGCTAGGAAGCTCAGCAAATTAGGCTAAATAAATCAAGAAAGAATAAATCAGGCATCCGGAAGATAGAAGAATATTTTTGTTCATGTCTCATGTATCAATCGATTAGTAATCAGGAGTTTGAATGCAAGCACCTGAAGCTCCTGTGGGGTGTATAGCATGTCCTCCAGTGCCAAGTGGCAGCAGCTCTTCAGACAGCTGTCACAGAATTCATGGATGAACTGCAGGTTGTACAGGCCGTCTGCTGCAGACATGGACTCCTTCATGCAAACATCTTACAGAGAGAGCGGGGGGAAAAGGGTTAAAGTGACAGAAGCATATTAAGTACTAAAAGGCTGTTCAGGGTTACAAGCTTTGCTGGTACCTTCGAGTCTTAGCAGGCCAGGGCAATAGTAATGTATGACTGCAGCAACAGCACAACCACTGGACAGGTCTTTTACTTCATTCACCAGCGGAAAGATGGGCTTTTGTTTGGACTGCAATTTATCCTTCCTGTAGCGGAGCTAAAAAAAAAAGCAACAACACACAAACAAGTCAATCAAATACTGCAGGGTGGCCTTAATGGTGATTTTTAATGTTTATATGAACAATATTTCACATATTAGTTAATGTTAAGACCATCATCAAAGTCAGGGTTTTCCAAACATGGTCTATCCACACTGTGACACATAACAGAAAATGTTAAAAACAGTATTACAACAGTCTTACATGCGGTATGCATGTAAGAGAGGAAAACAAATAAAGGCCATGCTAATGTGTTCACGAGAGAGCTACGGTGAACAAATGACAGATGCAACGCGAGTTAATCAGAGCAGAAAGAAGGAAGGTTTTGTCGGGAGAAAGTGGGACAAATGAGAATCTCAGAAGGCAAGAGAGGGAGAACAAATGTTTCAGGTGCAACAGTTAACTACGGTACTGTATACATACAAACAGCTCACTGTCTGCAGGGACCAGCTGACTAGAAGCTGGTCTCTCCGTTAACCTCCACAGACAATCACGCACCTCTGTTGCACAGAGGACCAGAGAAACCGGTTGTACACGGCAGGTTCAAGACCGGCTGGAGTATCAATTGTGATTCATGCATCACTCGTTTGTCAAACAAACAGTGACCCCGCCCCTATTGACACTTCTGCTGTGACGTGCACTTCAATGCAGGTTAGGTTGTGATGCACATTAGTATTCTCACACCAACATATGGAGAAAAAAAACAACAAAAAAAAAACACACACCTGACCATCAGATATTTGCTGATACATTTGATGAAGACACTGGAGAGATGGAGGGACAGGGGAAAGAGGAGGAAAGGAAGGAACTTACAGGAACAAGTTTCCAGTACCAGCGAGTAGGACACTGTCGGAGAGGAGGAGGGACAGGAAATAGAGAAAGACAAGGAAATGGAGAACAGGAGCACAAGGAGAGGTATTAAGCCTAGAGTGGAAGAACTAGACAACGGGCTGTGATGACGGTACTTTCTTGTAATGACAAGACAACCTTGTTGACAAAGCAATGACGCTACCCTTTAGTGTTCTGGTGTCAACCAATACTGGCTGTGCTTGTAGCATTCAAATGGAGAAAGGCCTACAAAAGTGTAGCAGAACCAACAATGTGAGCTTAATCCACAGTACTTTGGGTGCCTTTTTATAGCACTGAGTGAATAATCCTCGACAGATTATCATGCGTGTCTGGTTATAATGATGTGTGACGCGAGAAAGAAATACGCTGGATGTGTAATGCAATACTCACAGAGGGTTGAACAGGTTGGGGCTCTGTCGTGGCCTGAGACGTTTCATTCTGGGCTCCTTCAGTACGTTCTCTTAACTTCTGGTTTAACTGAGAGCATGCCAAGACGCCAAAATGGTTAACATGCATATATCATAGATTTACGGTATACTGTGCTTAATCACCTTAGACGCAGTGGGTTAAAGATTTACAGCATCCTTATTTATGTAGCTAAACAGACTCTGGATCATCTACAACAGTGGTTCTCAACAAGTCATTTTCCGAACGAATTGTTTCTCGTTCGGCTTCCTTACCCGATTAACCCAGTGAAGCAGAGCCTCCTCCCAGCTGGAGGCTCCGCCCAGGAGCTCGGCAGAACCGCATGTCCTCACCGCAGTCACCGTCTCCATAGCTCCCATGGCCATCAAGGCATCCATCACTGCCAGGTGAGCACTCTGCGCCAATCACACGGGAGAAGGAAAAATCAATTACAGCAAACACTATAATGCTGGACACTGACACTTTTACTGCTCTAGTTCACTTGCAGAGCAGCGATCACAGCTAACTGCTGCAGCGCGACCATTATTTACCAGCAGCATCCTCCAGAGGTCACCAGAAGCCAACTGTGAGTCAGCAGAAACACTAACGCGAGTTTCAGACACGCAAACATCAGTCGTTGCGGGTGAACTTTGGACTCGTGTTTGTACAATCATTGAGTCCTTAAATAAGCAATGGACCCATAATATGATAACATGCCTGTCCTAGGACCGTCATTCCTCAGCTGCTTTACCTTTATTTGCCTTCTCTTCAGTGTGCTGCCCTTCCCTTTTGCACAGCGAAATATTGCTCTATGACTCACGTGCAACAGACTACAGGATGAGGTGTTGTTACTAGATTACCAGGAAGCACAACAGTGAATTCCTGGTAAGAAACAGGTGTTCCATGTCTTTTTTTGCAGTTTTGGCGCATGAGTGTTTTTGTCAGACAACATAACGGATATAAAATCGAATGAAGATAGTTGTTTTTGTTTTTTTTCACACAAAATACAAGAATCAAACTATGAAAATGTCATTTAACATATTTGACGTTGCCGAGCATTTTTACCCGACAGACATAAGTGTATTTCATCATAATTAGGAGAACATCAAAGAGCCCTTTCTAATGACTGGAGCCCATTAAAATGCACCATCAACATGGTCAGCTCAGTCAGACAGAGCGCCTTAACTCTACAAACCGGTTTTGCTGGGTATGTGCCGCCACGGATCAACAACCAACAGCACTTTATGCATCTGACCTCCACATTGTTGTAAATGATTCAGATATTTGAACCATTTTAAGAACCTTTGACTCATAGAGGGGGTTTATGCCTGATCAAGTAGCCCTTTCGTTTGTCCAGGTTTTCATCCATTTGTTTTCTTTTGCAATTATTAAAATAATCCAGTAGCTGCTAAATAAAGTTATTTGTCGTTTTAGAAAGCCTCAACAGGACTACAGCTCATTAACAAAGTCAGGACTAGAGGTTTTTTCTAATAACTCCTTTGTTTATGGTAAAGAAATTGAACGCATGATCCTTCTATTTTTGGCTAACGGCTAATTGCAACAAGCACGTTGTTATGATCATCAAGTCTGGCCAACAGAGAGGACAGGCAGGTCGAAAACAACACATTCCTGTCATGGGGCCACTCCTTCAATCTCCAACCTTCAGTTTTGAACCTAATCTGTGGAAATCGGTGCCTGTTCCCTTTTACTACTTACGAAATCCAGTCTAGAGGCCAGACATTCCTCCTTTAACCTCTTACGTTGTCCCAGATGATGGCTGCTGGCGGTCCAGCTGCGTGCATGAGCGACGTCTGCATGTCTGCCTACTCAACCCTGAAGTAAAGTGCTGACCTGGGCAGACCCGGTGCTGTGTCAGGCAGGGCGGGCTATGCAAGCAAAGCATAGCATTGGTCCAGGCTCTCTGGATGTGTGCTGCAGTCAGTCACTGCTGGCCTGCCCTCCCCAGCACTGGTGGCACACTGAGGGCTGCTGCTTGTGCGTCTGTGGCACGACTTGTCTGTTCAGAGGACAAATGGCCTGCTACAGGGACTGGGGCTTCTCAGAGCTAGCCACAATCTGACATGCTGGGGATTGGCACATATTCAATAAGGTCATTGATCAACTTTCATTGATGTTATCAATATATTATATTATCATTTAAACAAACATTCCTCAGCCCAGAATAAGAATCCTGAGCAAACGTAAGATACTGTTTCGCACGAGTTCTTTCTGATGCAAACAGACAAATCACTGTTATTTTGCGTACATTTACCATATTGCAATATTAACAAAACATTTGAAGAGTTGTTATTTAAACTATATTTATATTGACCTGTGTTTCTGTGTTTGGGAAATTCAAAAAATGTGATCATACTTCATACAAAGCATTCCAGTTCAACCCAACTATAAAACTCAGCATCATTTTTTCTGTAAGAGAACACAAGAAACAGACTGCTGCTAAATTGTGCCAGTAGCTGTGTTTCAAACACTCAAAGTGATTTAATGTAGTCGCATATTTTTGTGTTTAGCCACAAAGTGTAATCATCGGTTGGAGCTATTGTCAGTGTGAAAGGAGACAGGATGACAGAGAGAAAAAAAAAGGAAATGAAGCAGAGAGAATGGCAGACCGAGTGAAACCCTGAGGTCATACTGTACAACAGAAGAGAGAGTAGAGGGTGATTCATGACAAAAAAGTGCAGAATAAACGGGATGAAGGGGGGGGGGGGGGGGGTTGCTAGTGGATTTCCCGCTGCAGACCCGGGAGAGCTCGCTAAGCTAAATCACAAGTCTCCCTAATGAGAGGGGGAGAGAGGAGCCTGCCAGATCACCATAACAACCAACCAGCTGACCCACAATGCATCTCGACACAAGCCTGACCGCAGCATTGCTCCGTGCCGCTGGCTGAGCACCGGCCCTCTGCTCTGAAAAACCCAACCAGCAAACGGTTAGCACCCATCAAAACAATGCAACAGAGAGAGGGGAAAGTGATACCCCATCAATTAACCCCATAGACATCAAATATTTAAAGAAAATTTGCTTGCATAATCATGTCAACAACCAGTCGTACAAAGAAGGCAAAGGCATCTTATGGATCATTAAGCGAGATTATAAGAGAGCAAAATCTGATTATGTCTGAAATATGACTTAACCCCAACCCCATCTCTCTCCCCCCCCCTTCCTGCCTGGTGCCTACCGAGGGGGAGACAAACAAACAAGGTCTGGGGCCCAGCAGGGGACAAGAAGCACATGGTTATATGGATAAGAACTGGATGCTTCAGCAAGGAAAACCAGTGTAGAATAGCTTCACACCAAACCTGTTCACCACACGGTAGATACGTTTAATTACTCCTCCACAATTAGCGAAGGCCCAACGCAGAGCAAATGGTGTAAAATGATGGAAAGCATTTCTGATGGTGTGCCACTTCTATTTTCAACTAAGCTCCTGACTGATGCTCACATGACCAGAAACCTGCCAACACAGCAGTATGATTTAAGACAAAGTGTCAGCGCCCATCCAAAACCAACAGGGGACCGGGAAGAGGGTTAGCTGCATTATAGCTACATGACTTACTTTGTCACTGTGGGAACAAATGCTCAACCCCATCTCGAGTGTAATCAGTCGATTTGAAATGGACGATTAGGATTATATTCTACGGTCTCAACCGACAATAAATGCAACAAATCAGTTTGATGTTGTCAGACATGGTAGATGCAATGGTGGTCATCTCTTGGCGTGTCATCCAATCGTGGATGATGACGTTCAGTCTGCGTGGGAGATTATCTCTAATCTGGGCTGGGCCACCACCAGAAGGACAGTTACCAGTAGGGCGCACACACACACACACCCCCCCCCCCCCCACACACACACACACATATATGTATATATATATATATATACACACATATATGTATATATATATATACACACATATATGTGTGTGTAGCTTGGGTAGCAGGAGAAGTGCCATTGATTTACTGTTTCAAGATGCATCAATACTCATCTATGTGCTGAATTACCCAAATCCATGTACCTATATTTTCTCACGGTTCAACATTTTTGGGGTTCTGTGGAAACTATTACAAGATAATGTCAATGATAAATCACATAAAATTCCTGAAGTTATTGTCGGTACCTTTTTTACAGATATGTCCAGCGTGCATCGGTTTACAATACACCGCATACGATACCACAAGATGCTTCATATGAATCAATAATGCGTATGTACGTCACGAAAATTGACTTTTAGACCTTCATGTTTCCAGCTAGTTTATAAATATAGTGGTAACAACAGCATGAAAAAAAACAAGATAAGTAAATAAATACATTTTGCATTCTTTTCTGAGCTTATTTTGTCAAACTAATTCATTTTTAGATGCGACCTCATTTCTCATATTATTACCTACAATTCAGAGGGACCTTCCTCTTGTCCCAGATCACACCATTTTCTTCGTTAATAGTTTTTAATCTAACTATTTACGAAGGAATGTGAAGGTCTAGAAGCGGGGACAAACGCTTCTTCATCCTGTAGCAGAAGCTTACAGTTTGATGCGTCCTGTTTTTGTTTTGCCCTACTTTGATCAGAGCACCGACGGTGTAGTTTTATATAGAGTGGGTCATTGGCGCTCTGCACTGATGCTGGTCCAGCAACTCAAGCCAGTAGCAGCATCTCTATGAGTTAGTGTAAGCCTACATCCCTGGATTTATACATGAGCCAAATTTCATATCAACAAAGTGAAAAGTCATCAACAGTGTAAGGCTTGGCAGATTAACTGGCAGTAGTGTTAACTTGTCAGCGACAAACGTGACTCAACATACTTCCCTGTACATGCAGTATATCCTATCCTCTAGTTTGACATGAACGTTTGAAGATTTAATATACAGCAGCAGCAGCAGATTGCTGCTGCTGCTCCAAAACCGTTTACTAGCCAAGACCCACATCGATGCTCCATCCTTCTGATGCTGCTGCAGCGTGACCCACTTTCTTTGCTTGCCACACTGTAGCTACAGTGGCAGTCAGCGACAGACGAGCTCAGAGAGGAGCCCCAGGGAACAAGCAGCGACTGGAAGGCTCATATACCAACGCATCAAACGGACCATGCGGCATTAACAGCACCAGCCGAAATAGGAGTTTAAAGGTTAGGATTTACAGCTGAGATGGTCCTGAATGCATCACCCAGAACTGAGAAGCACGCAAGCAGACAGACTCACGCACACACACACAAAGTACAGCAACATCATGCATGAAGGAGCTCTACTGTGTCATCAGCCCATTATTGCTGGTGCTGTAATGATGATGATGTAGTCTACAAACTACAATTTTTTATCTTTCATGCTAGCATAAAAAATATTTTCCATTGAATGCCTTGTTGGTGCCGCGGTATAAAATGGTACATCTGTCAGTGCACAGGTGGTTATTGTGAGAAATCCCTCAAGGGCAAGCAGGTATGTGATCCTGTCTGCAGTCCTCTAGTAGGTGGACTATATGAACACACATTCAATGCATAAGGAGGGTGCATGTGACATGCTTTAGGCCAATGATTGATGAGGATTTTATCAAAAGACTAAAACCAACGCACAATAGCAGCACTGAAAATGACTGAAATTGATGGCAAACGATTGAAATAGATACTGAGACTTACATTGTTGTGGAATTACAGGTAGGGAGGTACAGGATAAGGCGAAACACTTTGTATTTATAAATAGAAAGGAAATCCCCATTAAAGCAACCTTCTCCACTCCGTCCTTACAGCGCTCTTGCTGAGTCTTTCATCTTTATCTGTATAAAACTCACTGCCTGGTTCCAAAGTACAACAATCATTTACATTAATGTTTTCATACCAGATGTAGCTGTACCACAATATTACATATTACATTATAACACCCAAATGCTCATATCGCCAGGCTTTACTGCTTATGGTCACACAATTTCTATGTTATTTAATTTCGAAAATGTTACAAATGCATGCACACCTTTTCCAGCATACAATTAAGCTAATCACCCGCAGTGCTGCACCTGCTACAGTGGCCAGGAGACAGCGGCGGTGGAACAAACAGCTTTCACCGAAAAACAACAGCATCCACCCAGATCCCTGGAGACTCCCTACTCAGCGTTAAATAAAACACAGCAGCCTGTAAATGCATGAACCAAGACAACCGGGCAAACGCAGTTGTATGCCACTTCTTGAGGAAGATAATAATCTGTATAGAGAGAGAGGTTTTGTATCAATACTAAAAGTGAGTTACAATGAGTCATTGTTGCGTCAGCAAAAAAAGAAGTAACAAACCTAAAAGCATCCCTCTCCTCTCAGACTGTTAAGATTCCTAATTTGAAAATAAACAATGATCGCTCTGTGTTCAGGCTGAAGAATTCAGGACTATATTATGTGTGTACAACAGAGAGAGAGCGAGAGAGAGAGAGAGATCCATTTTCAAGGGGAAAGAGGACAAACCAGTTTCTCTTGATTTAACTCACTGGGCCAGCCCAGAGCACTCTCTCAACACAGAATCTAAAGTTTCCCGAGAACGATTTAGCTATTTCGCTATTGTCCGGATCTGGAACATCTATTGACTCTCCCTCCTCCTCAAAGTAGTCCTCCCTTGTGTCCCCATGACTGCCCCTTGTCTTAGCAGCTGGATCCACTCATCCTCTGGGATCAGCTGGGGGGCAGCATGGGGGGGATGGGGGCAGGATTGAATGAGTGTGGTCTTTTTGATGTCCTTTACTCCCTAGAATCAAAGCATAAACAAGCCCCTATATCAACAACCGAGCCCGCTCGACCCCCTTGTGCTTTTCTGCAGACTCCTGGATAGCAGAGCATCCGGTTCCACACAGGAGGAGCCGTTCGCTCCTTAAGGCGATAGACAAACAACAGCTCTGACATTTCTTTGACTCAATCCCTTCCACTACCAACAACATTGCATGCCAGACTCGTGTGGCTTCATCGCCCATGCGTTTAACGGTTCCTGTGACCGAAGCGTAACGTTACCATTTTGATGGGTTTGTGTCGGAGGTCGGCATCGGTCACCGGTGTGTCCCGGTCTTTGGAGACGATGCCTCTCTGAGTGAGGAGCTGCAGCAGGGCGACGTTGTCTTTGGGCTGCGCCTCGGCGCCGGTGCCCCCCAGTAACCGGCCGTACGTCCGGCAGTAGAGCTCCGACGACTGCAGGAGGCGCGTGACTGGCGGTTTGAGGTGCTCCTGCTCATACTGGTCACAGTAGAAGGGGTCACGCAGCTCTGCAGGGACACTCTCTACCAAGAGACAAAACACATACAGACACAGTTAGGTCGGTTCATGGAGCAGTGGAGCTGGGAGAGAACTGGTTGCAAAAACTGTACAAACAAGGGAGATGTATAGGTGAAATTCGGAATGTTCGAAAATGGGAGGAATTTTCTCTCATTAGTCGTCAATGATCATCTTGAGCAGGTTTTTTTTTTTTTGGTTGATGGCGTGGAAACCTGCTTTCTGCCAGGTTTGCCGGCAGATTAAGACTAAACACCCTGGAGCTGTAATCATACGAGTGAGTAGAGCACTCATCAAGGTCAGTGGGGCATGATGAGCTCAGAGGTTGGCATCTGCAGATTACAAGATGCTCCGCCACTTGTTTAGCGACTGTCAATCTCAGGAAGCAGGCATAAGCAACCAGATCAAAAACAACCAGCAAATGAGAAAACTCAAACTGTGTCTCAACTCAAGGAGAGTGTAGCGAAGCAATATGTAGCACTCTCTATTAGTAGCTAGCTGAAGATTTTTAAAGAATCTGTTCCAACTGGTCTTTCTGTAAATAAACAAACGTAATTATGAAAACATACGCTGGACACGCCCCCCTGTGAAACTGGTTCTCTGTGCAAACATACTGGAATAAGTGCTAAAGGGCCTTCTGGGGAAACAAGTCGTCTGTCTGAAGAGAAACGTACGAGTGCCTACGAATGTGCCGAACAGAAAACAAAGGGGTTATTATTACAAGGGAGGTGTCAGTATGTTGCTGTATTATTATGAAGTCATGCAATAGATCCACTCAACAAAACAAAAACGCCCAGCTTCAAAGATTTAACAATGCGACACCATTTAAAAATGGCGTCTCTCACACCATGATGACCTATACATGGTCCATTCTGTTGTAAATAAGCTCCTGGATGCCAGGACTACAATGCTCACTTTACTGCCGTATTCACTGTGACACGCCCACCTCTAGCCCTGGTAAGTACATGACTTACATCATACATGTAAAAGAAAATTAACTCCTCCCACGATGACGTGTATATATAACAAAAAAAAAAAAAAACTTCCCCAGAAGGCAAAGCAGGATGCAAATGCCACTACTGAGTGAGATGAGAGAGATCGATATGAGCATGATTTCCATATGAGACAGTCCGGCCATGAACAATGACTTAGTGTCACAGAAACAAACTCAAGGTTGTGTTTCCTTACACAATTTTCCCAAAACTGCACATAAAAAATAGCACCAATCATCAGCGAGCACACACCTAATGGTAATTAACTAAAAGAAACAGAAGGTAATACAAAGAATGACCAGTTAGCAGCCTTAAGAGTCATCAAGCCCAAGCCCAAAGGACCGTGAGGCCTCCATAACGATGACATCAATAGACCCCCAGGGAAATATTTTGATTAGAAACACAAGCTGGTGTGTGTGTGTGTGTGTGTGTGTGTGTGTGTGTGTGTGTGTGTGCGCACACACCAACTGGAGCAACAGCCTCTCCGTCACTGTCACAGGTCATGAGGTCAGTGCTTATCGTCTATTCTAATTAAGAAGTCAAACGTGGGCAAAGTTTATTAACACGTTGGCACATTATCATGGTGGCTGAGCAGGGAGATCAGTCAGAGAGTGGAGAGGTTCGAGGGAGCATACTGAGAAGATTTTGACCAAGAGAGACTTAATCCCGACCACCTACTGTAGCTGTAGGCGGAAAACAAAATGAGAATTTCTCTACAGCAGTGCCACATTGTTGTTATTATCCTCACAATAAAAAATAAAAAAACGGAGAAAGACAACAGCACCATTTCAGTGGTGAGCTGGTGTGTAAAACTGTCAAACAAAATAAGCCATTAAAAAGTATAGTGGGCCTGACGCAGCTTTGCCGTCACGGCTGCAACAGTTCAGCCGTGTTTAGCTCCCGTCCGTCCTGACCCGACGTTGCTCGATAGCCTGCTGATAACAGGAGCCATGTGTCCTTCTGCTTCATTGGCTGACTGCTCGAGCCTGCTGGTCGTGTCACAGAGCAGCACAAACGCATCCAAACAGAGGTTGGTGAAAATCAGCCACAGCTTAAACCAGACAAGACCCCGGCCACCACACATCCCTTCTCACTTTTACATTTAAGGGGAACAATCAGCATTGGATTGCAAGAAGGTTATCACGGTAACTGTTCATATTAATTAACCCCCGCTATTAATGACATTAAAAGGTTGCAAAACCTGCTGGATTTGACAATCTAAACTAACCGGCTGCTTACTGGAACCGTTCAGGGACCCTGACACAGATTCAATAATTCATAAGAGCTCAGATATGCAGAAGAGTGCAAGGTAAGCATACAGACAGGAAGTTTAAGATCAACCATACTTAACCCCCCCACAAAGCAGGTTGTTGCCCCAGAATCGAGAAGTAATGAGAGGGGCTATGTTGACACCCTAACCTACACATGACCACCAGTTCTGAGTGAAATGGTAATGCCAACACAAACACCACAGCTTAGACATCTCAGGCAAGACTGGGAGAGACGGTGCATTCATCAGATGTATGCATCATCTTCTGGCTCCAAGGAATATCTTAAATCATCAATAAACTGCCATTGCATTGCAGTTTCAGCTAATGTGACAGTTCATCTGTTCCACTTCCCTTGGTCAACCGCTGAAACGGAAAAAAATATGCATGCACACAAATCAATGAATCAATAACCAACATCCAATAGGCTGTGCTCAGAAGGAAAAAGCACACATCAAGCACTCTCCCAACCCCCCCAATACATGCACAGGTCAATTTGCCAGGAATATGCCGTCCCTAACGGCCCTGTGTATCCTGTACTACATCCTCACTGACAGTGCTCTCGTACGACATGAGAAACGGTGGCTTTAAATTGCATTACAGGGCCAGAGTACACGGACGCACATCCTATCGACGGAGATAGTGATTACATTACGGGTGCTTGAGGGCCTAACAGGACGACAGAGTAACAAAGTGTGCAGGATGCATCTGCCTTTGGGACGTGTCCTCAAGTTAGACACCATCTCCCAATCAAATCTTTGTACAACGTTCTGCAGCGTATTCCCTGTGAAATTACATCTCTCTTCAATAAAGTATCACATCATCCTGAGACACACTGCGACTCAGTAACTGTATCAAGGAGTTAACCAGAGTCTTGGAGAGGTTCATATAGTGAACAAATAGGATTTCCTACATCTTGAGTAAACACGAAAAGCAATTAAACATCCTCTTCAGGTCCTTGTCCCTTGTTGACATATCATAGTTACAAGGTTGGTGAGAGGATGAGTCATTGCTCATCATTGCTATAGGCTTCCAGTGTGATCCGAGCAGCTTTGTAGCTAGGTGGAGCTAATGTGTAAAAGAGAAACACGTTTTGAAACATGTGGTTTGGTTTCACTGCCTCAAAAACAAAAACAAAAATCAGAAGAGGGTAACAAAGAGACTGATGACCAAAACATCTGGGCAATAAGCGGTTTCATCAGTGGGAATATAGTTGTTAACAGATGAATTCAAAAGCATGGACCGTTTACGTGAACTTGTTCCTCCCAAGCCTCCGAACTTGTGGATCAAGAGTTTCCGGTCTCATTCCAAAGTAAAGTTACAAACTAGTTTGAGTCACCCTTAAATCATTCATCCGTCACAGCAACTACAAGGGAAGATTATAAATGTCAACCTTGCCCAAAGTCTTTTCCTTCACCTTGATGATAACATTATTCATAAATGACTTGTCAAGGCATTACCAAAGATCATAAGACACTCCTCCCAGTCTCTGTTTGGGTATCGGGCAGCCAAACATCTACAACGCACATCTTAAGATGCATAAAGCCTCATGAAGGAAATATGAATAGAAATAAATAAAAAAATATAAAAATTGTATAGCGAGTACTTTTTGACATCTATAACTGTGATGAAGCAGCATTAACTATTTACAGCGTATTACAGCAAGTAATGAGACGTTATGCTGGTTCTTAATGTTGTTATGAAAGTCCAAACATAATGTTACGAGGTGGATCAAACAGCCTACAGGGAACACCCACATTGTGTGCCGTCTATTGCTCGTGCAAAGCATAGTGGGGATGCTAGATCTCCTTTCCTCTCATAAAAAGGATGCTTCTGTGTTTCCGTAGCGAAAGGAGACGGATAAATATTTGCAGCAGCTCTTTCCTTTATCATTTAGAGAAGCGGTTACTTTACACGATGGGTTTAATAGTGGTGAAGATCTTCTATGTTTCAAACTGTTTTCTGTGCACTGCTTTTTTCTGGGGTTAGGGTTTTTTTTTATGCTAGCATAGGTATTTCAGTCCAAGCAAAGCCTATAAGCAGCTTTCAGATTATCGTGATTGCACATGGATTCAATTTAGGGTAACCTATATATAAAGACGAGAGATCTTTTTTCATTTAGTTATCATTTGGCGCTTACCAGTTCCCATTAAAAGCTACCGTCTAACCTCAGCATTCCTCCATCTAAATAAAGATATGAGATGCAGACAGTGTGCCGTCTATCTTTGTGAAAGTCCATTTTGTAGTGTAAAGACTAAGAGATTAAAAATGTCGCAGATTGTTATCATTAGGTTAAATGCCCTGGAAGAGCTGAGGACCAGATGACCCGGTCTGCCTCCTGTTGTGCTATCTGTTGTTCTACCCGTGCCGAGACTCGATGAGGTCATCTTGACTTTGCAGAAATGTTCCTCATGTTCTTGTATCTCGGCATGGAAAGTGACTTTGACCAGAGGGGCGTGGTTGAGGCGCTAAACAGCCTGTAGTCCTGGACACAAGGCCGGCCTGGGACTGTGTAGAACGCAAGTACAATAGAGGAAACTTCACACATCCTTCTAGCCGAAACAGAGTCTGTGATCCAAAACCGTGAGTATTTACTTACATGCACATCCCAGGAACAAGAATGTGCTTTCTACACTGCCTTTTAAGTAAACGTAACCAAGTACTTTAGGATAAACAGCCCAAGACATCCATCATTGGACTAATGTGTCTACTCAAAATGAAACAAAGGAGCATACTGTTTTTTGGTGTCTTCTTTGACAGATCTAATCTTCACCAGATAGTGCTCTAAAACAAGAGAGACTTCTTATCACCTCAGGGTCAAACGCTGGCGCTGTTCTTCTCCCTGTCTCTGGAAAACCTGAGGCAAGTCTGTGTCTTATGATACGTGTGATCTACGCAACACAATTCCATTTATTAGGTGGGTGTGTTGTGCATCACAGTGGCTGGCTAGTTTTTGTCACAAGCGTTTGTTGCCTGAGAATATAAGAAAGACACTGACAAATCGCTACGGTTTTTCACTAAAGTGAACAATGAGCTATTTGAATATGAACTGCACTGGAAACATGGTGTTCACGTTGGCTCTCAAAGCAGAGTGAGGAGCGGGTATGGGCTACTGAAAACCATCATCTAGGCCCGTGTGCTATATGTAACCGGATTAAAAAACATACCCAGTAAGCCTGCAATTTGTGTCTGAAGCCTGGCGGTTAGAAATACGGCAAAAATGGGTTATCGTGATAAGGCCGAGGGGAGGAGGCCCGTTCCCCTGACTCACACATTAGCTCACCTTTAAAATGTGACCACTCACTGAGTGAGAACAAATGACATGTGTCAAGAGTCACAAAAACCCGCACCGTGCATGGTCCCCCTTTCATCTGCTGCTCTTTGTGCTGAAAACCGCTGAGCTATACACACGCGCGCGCGCGCGCACACTCCACTTTCCCTACATGCATGTGCTTTTCGCTACACTGCTGAGCAGGATATACATGTTGCTGGTCAACAAAAGGACAGTGGTCTTTGCATTACTGCTCATAATAACATTGCCACTCACCAGGCCCGCAGCCTGGACTCAAACCCACCTGCACTGCCGTAGGACTTTGCCAACAGCCACCCGACACTTGCGCATATTTTCGCTTTCGTACAGTCATACAAATCCAATGGCTTTATGTCTGGGACCACAAAAGTCTTCCTCATGGTAAGGGAGTCCACCATAGCGAGTTTGCAACAACAACAACAAAAAACGTGAAGCGTTGCTGGCAATAACGCTACAAAAAATATTCAAGCAATCATTATTTATAGCGGACTGTTCCACGCGACCCGGGGACTAGGAATACAAATGTGGGTTAAGGTTTTGTCGGGAAAATATCCGCCACGGAGCGGCTTCCGAGACAGTTAATGTCCCTTTTCTGTGCGGTTCCGTGTGCGTAATCCCTGTTAAATCGTTCCGTACGACCGAGCGAAGCCCCGATCCGCCGGGATGTTAGATGAAAACCGGACTATTCCCCTTGTTTTTGCCCTTCTTCGTCCGCATTGCTGTGTACTCCGTTCACTATGCGCAGCT
Source organism: Melanostigma gelatinosum (assembly GCF_949748355.1). Taxonomy (NCBI): domain Eukaryota; kingdom Metazoa; phylum Chordata; class Actinopteri; order Perciformes; family Zoarcidae; genus Melanostigma; species Melanostigma gelatinosum. Next base: position 14,568,868 of record NC_136646.1, read on the forward strand.
CCACTGAGCCCGGGCCGATGACTGACTACCAGGTGCTCCACACCGGCATCACTCACTCATCTCTCCGTCCAATAGAAAACGAGCTTGAGCCTCGAGGGCGGGACCTCCCTGTGTGAACACAGACAGCAGGTGGAGGTGTTGGTGTGACTCCTGCTACAGGTTCATCTGCTCAATCAGGTGAACGCATGACCGGACACCCTCTGACTGGAACCGTCAAACAGCTAAAAGTGACCTCATGACACAAATAGTACTGTGACACAAACAATTAATCTTTTATATATAAAACACAATGTAAAAATACTCCATAACAAGTAAAGTCCTGGATTCAGAATGTACATGAGTAAACACAGCTGCTAACACCTGTGTGGATATGCATAATGCATTTTTTTTTTTCAGGTGTCATGTTTTGAATGTAAAAATCAATGTAACAACGTAGCAGTCAGATAAATGTAGTTGAGTAAAAAGTCTCTGAATGTAATGCAGTAGAAGTATAAAGAAGCATACATTGGAAATACTCAAGTACCCTCACAATTGTACATATGTACAGTACTGAATATACTTACTTTCCACCTCTGAAGCCGACATTGTGGTCCCTGTACTGCCTGTATTTACATTTGAAAAGTCTCACGTTTATTTTTCTCACACTTGAAAGGCGGTAAATTCAGGGGTCAAGACACACTGCGAAAATGTAGGTCTTTAGCTTTCTGTTCATGACTGTCTCAGATGTGATGACCCCGGTTAAACACCATGAAACACCAGCCGTGCTGCAGTGACCCGGGAAAACTCCATCAGTAAAGGACCCTGACCTCTTGCAGACAGAGAACAAAAAGAGAAGCTCTGACCCAAGATCACTGAAGCACATTATCGGTCTTTGGAAAGCTATTTTAATGACTTTGCTTGATTTGGACCAATTATTGCTGAGATGAAGACATTTAGAAACCACCATAACCAAGGCAGCTTGTATTCGTCAATGCTTTTAAGTTTCTCCGACACATTACAATGCTGGGTAATCAGAACAATCAGCTCCTGATTAAAAAATAATAGTTAGAGATTAGCAGCAATGTCAAAAACCTGCAGATATGTTCAGTTGTTTACATACGTTGCTGCACTTTAAAAGCAGACTGCTGTATGAACAGAAAGGCTGAAACGAGAAGAACAGAGTAAATGTGTTTTATGTAAATCTATACAGGAAGGGAAAATAGAAATTGGAAAGTTTGGAAAATAGTGTAATTTGCCTTTAATTTTCATTTTAATTGTGACTCAGGAGTTTATTTTCGATTGGTTTTGAAGTGTTTCCAGAAGCAGCATCCCATTGAAAAACTGGAGTCTCAAGAGAGCCTCATCACATGATGTTCCAAGAGCACTCAGTGCTCGGCTGCAGTAACTTCGTAAGAGGATTACCGCTCAGCTATTTCAATCTAATGATGAAAGAAACAATTTATCCCTCATTTCATTTAACGCTTATGGTGGGATGAAGATAATTAAAAGCATGAAGCACATCATATGATGTACAGTAGATGTACATCATATTCAATCTCAAAAGACAAATACTTTGCACATCGATTATTGGAGCACATCAATCTTAATGTGTTTAGTGTCCGACTAAAGAAAGGAGTTTTGCAGAAACGAAATGTGCTGTGTATGCAGTGGCAATCAGAGAACTTAAAAAGAAAATCTTGTCCATACCAAAAACTATCAGACTGCATTGGGTCACGATCAGACCCTCAACAACACTGACTGACAGAAACTACAGCAATACCTACAGCTTCTAAAACGATCAGTGGGAAAGTAAACACCTGCACCTGGCACAAAAAGTGGGCATGAGGAACTGACTGCAGGGCTATTGAACAATAACTTATAACCAACTAATAATTACTACACTCCTATTATTGAATTCAGTCATACAAGCTGTTCGTTCCTTGAGTGTACCTGTATAATACACGTAGAACCAGAAAGTTATTTTAATATTTGGATGGTTAACTTTTGTTTGCTAATTTTGAAATCCTTTCAGGATCATTGGGTTTTGCAAGACACCAACATACCAGAGACCGTCGAGCCACCAATGTGAGGCTTGAATGCTCAGCTCCACTTTCAAATGAATGCCTCCCGTTGAAAGCAAACAAACAATGCTCCTCCCCTTTGTTTTCTGGGGCAGAGCTTCCTGTCAGAACAAGAGATCTGCATTTATTAAGTGTACAAACGTGTTAATTCTTTTACAAAATATTTTTCGGAAAGAAGAACTTCACCAGACTTCAGTTACAGTTATCATGTAACCACATATTAGTATTTCATAACAGAAGACTGTTCATTTGCACAATTAGCTTGAGCTTGATATTTGAGAAAGACTGACACCATATGGCCAAAAGTAATACACGGTCCTGTATTTGTGTACTGTACTAAAACAAATCCACCAGGATGGAAAAAAGGCAAAGATGCTGCCATTCTATAAAGTAAATTGATACAACTAAGGAATTACACAAATTTGAAAAAATGGAGCATATTCAATGTCTACAAGAGAAATCAGAAAATTGCATCTTTGAGAAATGCAGCGAGGGAGGAATCTGTTAGTCCTCTTTAAGGCCTCCGAAGACGGCTGTGGGGACACTCTTCTGTTCAAGCTGCACCTCTGCGAAAGGACAGGACGAAAACAACCATTTACAAATGCATGTTCATGAAGAAAACATGTCCGCATGAATGTTTAAACAAACAGCACATTTCCTTGTTTTACTGCTGAGGCTAGGCCCGCTGTGTCTGTCACTCACCTTCTGGTCCCTGGCCTTCATCACCTTCGTCCTCATCGTCAATGTCAATCTCATCAGGATTGGCTCGTTTGGCAAGCTCAGCCAACTCGCTGCGAGAGGTGTCACTCCTGCAAAGGCACATGAACAGGATAAGATTCATGCGTCTCCATTTAGGTTGGAGCGTGTAGTCCAATTTTATAAAAAAAAAGCATAACTTTTCACAAGAGAAAACAAAAAGGCCGACCTGACAAAGAGAATCTTCTCTTTGGGTTTGGGTTTGTCCTGCTCGGCCTCTGCAGCAAGCAGCTGTGCTTTCTGCTCCAGCATCTTCATGTCATCAATTCCCATTTGGCCCGGAGCAAGGTCTGACACTGGATACAAAACAAATGGATGGACAAACAGAAACATTAGCAGGAGTACATTCATCCGTGTGCTGTTCTGAGGGGTAACCTCAGGATTTTGGAAAAACAGCACTCGTGGCTACCATATGAATATTATGAAACATCCCCTCCCTATGTTCCGTACTGCCTATTCAGCTCACGGCTAACAAGTTAGTGCAAGCTCTCTCACCGGTGCCCGTGGAGCTCGTTATTGCCTTCATCATCTGAGAGGACATGAAGTTGACCTGGGTGTTGTATGTGGCTTGGACACTACGTTTGATCCTCAGCATTTCTCTGATCGTGTCCTCATTTCCATGGCGGATCTCAAATTCCTTCCAGGCCTGCCAGAAATTTGCGGTCACCTGAAAGACCCAAGTTCACGAATATACCAAGAGGAATTACGATGTGCACATCACTGATGGAAATGTGGCGCTTCATTCAGAAACGGGTGACGGCAGGAGGTGGTTTCTCTCACCCGTGGGTCGCAAATCTGCGAGCAGTAGGAGTAGATCGCTCTGGCCCGATCGATCTCACCAAGTTTACTCTCCATGTCAGCAAATCGCTGACACATGTCCCTTGCATGCTCATCAGGAAGCACCTGGATGAAAACAAAAAAGGTATAATTCAGACTTTTAGTTATTTCAACAATTAATAAAAGAGCAAACATTGTAATTTTGATGATTCAGAAATAGGAGGATTTGTGTTATAATGCATAGATAATAACTTGAAAGTGTTCTAAAAATATCAAATTAAAGAGTCTATTGTGTAAGATTTGTCATTAATATTATTATATTTAATTTCTGCCGATATTCTCCTAAATGCGACACACGGTTCCTTTATTTCAACAGAAAAATAAACCTCCCAACACCACATGTTGTCATACGCGTCGATGCTTTTCACATGTACCTCGATAGCTTTCTGGTAAATGGCTCTGGTATACGTGACTCCGTAAATTTCAGCTGCTCTCTTGATGTAGATATTGAACATGTGATGTCTCTCAACAGAGTCTACTGCCTGCGTTGCTCTTTCATAGACAGCCATGGCGTGTCGTGCCAATCCATATCCCTCCTCCAATTTGGCATACAACAGGTAAATTGCTGGAAAGCAAAACACAGTGGTACATTCAGCATCAATACATTTTATAAAGAAAAAAAAGACACAATGAAGACTATGCTGTATACACGGCAATACATTTTGACCAAGGTACTTACTCTTGGCAAACTTGGCAGGGCAGCCGTCCAGGGCTTGTTCAAATAAATCTCTGGCTCTCTCCAGCTTCTTGCCCCCATAACGATCAATGAACTTGGTGAGGTAAGTGTTCCAGATGTCATAAACATTTGGCCACCTGAAGAGAGCAATACCGCGCTCGTATGCCTAAAGAGGCATCAACAAAGACATGGAAAAATTGTTCAAACGGGATGGTACGGTGATCGAGGCTAGAATACATTTTGACATTATTGAATGAGTTAATTAGTGGCATGTTATTACTTTGAAGCTTTCCTCAAAGTAGTTGTGCTCTTCAAGGAACATGGCATAATTGATGATGATCTGTGGCGTGGCGATGCGGAGGTCAATGATGCGATCGTAAACTGCTTTGGTAGACTGAGAAGAAAAATGGAGGAAGAATTCAACATATACCACTCACAGAGATGAATGATTTCAAAGACCCAGGGGATCAGAATTCTAACCCAATACTTAGTATCTTAGAGTTCACCTGTCATGTTACCGTCTGTATTGGCTCATATGTAAACAGTGAGCTTACCTGGAAAGTGCCGAGACTCTCCTCCAGGTCCGCCAGCATGGACCAGACCTTCAAAGACTTGTAAACTCGGTTTTGGACCGGCTCAGATACATCAAAGTACTCCGCCTTCTTGGATGGGATTGCTGTAGCTTTCTAAATTCAAATAATTGAAAGAACATCATATGTCTTTACCTCTATATCCACAAAACATGTATACACAAATACATAAGTGGTCTCATTTATTTTAAAAAGTGCAATCAGTAATATTCCAGTCCGTGCTCAGAATTGCCATAATTCATTAGCGGGAACTCAAATCAATGCCAGTTATTTATCTGTTGCTCACATTTCACCTTTTGCCCCAAATATCTTCTGTTGTGAATACTCTAACCGCCTAGAGCTCCAAACCAGTTATCTGGGATGCCTTCGGTTTAGTTTCCCCCAAACAAGTGACTATCTCTGCATCCTCTGAAAGGTTGAGAGAGCTTCAGAGAAAGCAACCAACAGTGTGTAATGATTTTGTTAGTCACAAGTCAAGCTGTGGTTCAAGTTTAAATACGAACACTATACTAAACACCATTACGATAGGCAGCCTCAGGTTAAATCTATGGACTGCTGCATCTGTTACCAGGTGTGAAGTTTGAAAATCACAAGATAAACCTCGACAGAGAATATGCTTTCAGGAAGTAAAAATATGCCTATGTTGTTGTAGTTTCTCAGTCCTGCCACTAGATGTTACCAAACACCTAGTGTAAATAGTGCTACTATTTGACTGATGGCACCTGTAATAATGACCGCAGACGAGATGCAAGTGCCTCACCCTCAGTATGCGGAGCGCCTGTTCATAGTTCTCGTGGCGTAGCTCCATCTCTCCGTATTCACACCACACTGCAGCAAGGTCATCCACCTGCTTGTAGTTCACCTTGGTAGCCTTCTCAAAAATGGTCCTGGCCTGAGTGACAGTCAGTAAACATTAAGAAATATCAGAAAAAAGAAAAAAAAAGGCATCTCAGAACTGTAGAGGCTTTCCATAAAGCCCTCAACGACTTACATCATCCAGCTGCTCGTTTTCCTCGTAGAATTTAGCGAAAGAAACCCAGAGCGAGTGAGGCTTCCCCGTGGCCTTCATCGGATCTATAGTCTGCACCGCCTCAGTGTATGTGTTGATAATCTGCAGAAGATATAGCGAGCACGGATATATTAGTATAGTACAACATAAATGCAGTTTTACCTGTGTGGCGTTTGTTAAATGTTGTACCAGTATGACGACTTACCTGCCGTGGATTGCCGTCATACAATTTGACCCGCTTGTGCCACTCATGAACATTATGAGGGTTCTGCCGCAGTAGAACACTGTTCAACAGGAGGGGCCGCCGGGCTATCAGCTGCTCGAAGCGGGCCAGTCTGAGCTCCATGTCTATGTCCTCTGGGAGGAGAGGGACAGAGAGTAAGGCATGCATGACAAGAGAAGTGACAGCAAGGAACTTTGGCAATATTAATGAATCCACACACACACACCATCTTCATCCTTCCCCATCTCGGCTGTGGTCTCCATCTTTGCTGCGATCATGCTCTCCTCAAACTGGGCATAACTGTCAAACACTTGTGTGAAATCCCGTACTGTTACCACTGTAAGGATGGCCTCCTCATACACATCACGGGCCTGAGAGAAGTAAAGACACGGAAATCATCATAGACAGTCAGTCAACTAGCTTAAGCAGCGGTATCTCGTGTTTTGTTTAAATATATTTTAATATGATGAAGTGCTGTATGATATGTATAAATATGTATAAATTGAAGCTATTCGGACGATACACACCTTCTCAAAGTGACCACTCCTAATGTAATAGTCGGCTAGAGAGCACCAGAGTTTTCCAAGTTGGTCTGTGAAGCGAGTGAGGCCTCCTCGGATGATGGCCCCTACATTGAGTGACGTCACTTTATCGGGGTTCTGGGAGATCAGGTCGCACAGCTCATGCCACAGCTGTCCGACAAATACACGTAGAAACAAAATCAATTTTGATAGTCAGCTTTAAAAAAAAGAGACAAATTTGGAAGTGCACAGGATAATAAAATCTTACTTGATAGTTAGATTTGCCCTCTTTGGACACAAAGCTTTCGTCATTGACAACAGCTGCTAGTCGCACAGCTGCTTCATCCAAGCGGCCAACAGACCGTAAGTAGTCTATGTACTCCTCTGCATTTTCTGGAGAAAGCTGCACGGTACAAATAGCAGACAGCACATGTGGAGGACATTTTCATTGTTCTAAATAAGTGTGTTTTGCTTCTTCATCAACATTTGAGCTTTATATAGTATGCGGTTACAACTTTTTGGATAGTTGGTAAAACATTCTCAAGACAAAATCAGCAAATCCAGCGCACAAATACAACTATTAGCGTTGATCCGAAATAACAGCTGTTTTATGGAACTAGCTTTGGTACCGTGCTCTCACCTTAAGGTACCTGCGGTACACTCGGATTGCTGTCTCGGGCAGAGGAAGGTTACGGGCAAAGCGGAGGTACAGAGGCCAGATACGCGGGTGCTGAGTAACAGGAAGAGCTCTGAGTGCCCGGTCGAATGTTTGCCGGCTTCTTGTGATCTTGCATTGAGCTACAAGGAACTGGCAGTAATCAAGCCATAGTCTGGGCATCTAGATTAAGGAAAGACAGGCGTTAAGTTTCAAGCACAACTGACAACACACGGACCACAACGGAATGCTATTTTGTACTGTCAAGTGGTTCAGTATTACCTTATGCATGAACACCAATGCTCTTTCATGGCAATTATTGATCTCTTCATATCCTGGTTCAGTGATACATTTCCCTTTGATTTGTTTCCGTCTCTCTCGCAGATAATTGTACCACAGCTTGTAGCTGTAAAATGGAAAAAAAAAATTAAGAAAAAGGTTAGACCATAAGCAAATAGTAGTTGTGCACAATTTAAAACCTGGTATAGCCATCAGGCCACACATCACCTAAATAATAAAGCAAGGCATGTTCATTCATGCATGTTCCAATGTGATTGCAATAATTTGGATTTGCAGGTAATCGCAGCAAACTGCTTTTCAGTACAATGTTGTTGCTTTGTGTATAACGGTCCCCTGTCACGTTAACTACCTGCCGGGCAGCTCTCTCAGAGCGCGCTCGTAGATCATGTTGAGGGTGGATTTGGCTGCATTCTGTTTGAATTCGATGTAACGCATCCAGCACTTGACAGAGTATGGATTCCTGATGATCTCCTCTTCGTATGGCAGATCATCGTCCTCCTATCAGAGCCACAAAGCACATCATAACACGTCGAGTAACGTAACAACTAACGTTACAACATGAATAACTTGAGAGTTTCGTTTGCTAAAGCTAGCATTAGTCCGACGTTACTATAACGTTGACAATACATCAGTTTATAGATCGTAAGTAAAACATAAATAAATCTGCGATAACTATCATAACCACTAGTTAGGAGCCAAGAATGCCTGCCAACAAAATCTCTATGATTCACAGCTTATGAGCCATAGCAAGCTAACTTGTTACACACAAACACACAGCTATGCTAACGTTAGCGCTTTAGTAAAAGTTAGCTAATGTTAGCCAACTAGCTAACACTCCCTCCCAATAAACGCCATTAGATAATAATATGCAGTGGTGTAGCTTACGAATATAACATCGGGTTTTCCGTTTAGTGAAGGCATTTTCTTCCAGGGGGAGAATAGCCGTTCGAGATTTAAAAAAAAAAAAGAGTAATGCTAACTGTAGCTAACACTTCGGTTGCAGACAACTCAAAGCGTGTCGGGTGGAGGTGGGATACTTCCGGCTTCGTCACGTTACGTCACAACAACGTTAGGTCCCATTATTTTGTGCGCACAAATATGGATCTTGTAGCAAATGTTGTATCTGTGCTTGATCTGCGTATTACAAAGTCTGTATTATAAATCATATTGTGTCACCTTACCACTGGCAAAATTAACCAGTTGGCTGAGCATACTAATGACATCATGTTACAATCTGAAATACAGTAGGCAAGGCAAGGCAAGTTTATTTGTATAGCACATTTCAACAACAAGGTGCTTCACATAAAGCCATTAAAAGCATCAAAACACAAGGCAAAAGAAAAGGAGATTTAAAAACAATTTAGAACATTCATTGAAACATTTAAAACAAGCATTAAAACAACAGAAAACAGTGTAAGAAATAAAATCCAGCAGTAAAATGCAGAAATTGATTAATATCCTTGAATCTAGTTCAAGTAAAGGCAGCAGCAAATAGAAACGTCTTCAATCTTGATTTAAAGGAGCTGAGGGTCTCAGCAGACCTGCAGCTTTCTGGGACTTTGTTCCAGATATGTGGAGCAGAAAAACTGAACGCTGCTTCTCTATGAAGGTAGATTTGTGTCTTTATTTTTCAAAAGCAAAAAAAAGTTTCAAAAGCAAAAAAATAAGTTTTAAAAGTAAATATATAAACTGAGAATAATTTATTTGTTAAAAAAAAATAAAAGCTTTGGTTTTGAATCCAAAGCTTTTATTTTTTTTAAACAAATAAATTATTCTCAGTTTATATATTTACTTTTAAAATTTATTTTTTTGCTTTTGAAACTTTTTGTTTTGCTTTTGAAACTTTTTTTTGCTTTTGAAACCTTTTTTTGCTTTTGAAAAATAAAGACACAAATCTACCTTTATACTTCTCCATGTTTAGTTCTGACTCTGGGAACAGAAAGCAGACCGGTCCCAGACGACCTGAGGGGTCGGGATGGTTCATAAGGTAGCAGCAGATCAGAGATGTATTTAGATGTAGTGCACACTACAGCACATTATGTATATTTTGATTTTGGTAAATGTTGTAATAATTAGGTATCTGGTAGTGTATATCATATAGCATGACTGATACTGGAGTGACTGTTGTGATAACCTTAGGCCAACAGACCCAGTCTTATTGAGACAGTTTAGTCCAGTGTAAAAGTTACCCTAAGAAAGTTAGTGTGGCTCAAATAAAAACATATACAACATATGCAAATTGTGATGAAATATCATAGCGAGTTACCAGAAGTTAAGGATGCCGTAAAGTTACTTTTAAAGTTATAAGGTAAACCTTTTTTACTTTTTAAAAATAAAACTATTAGTGTATAATTTGTTCTCTCAAAACCACAGTGACATCATTTTTGAAGGATATTGTGTTTCCTTAACAGCAACAACATCCTATCAACCGTAGCACAAGGATAAAGAACTTTGACATCTGAGTGGAACTTATTATAGGTCTTATCTCAGCCTTGTTGGCAAACACTTTTATATTCCTATTAAGGCAAAGTGTAATACCACTTGAACTTTATGGAATGGGCCTGACATTAAAAGTTACAAGAGAAACATGAGCTGTTCAACATTTCCTGGAACTATATCCCAGCACCCCTTGGGTGCTTCTCCAAAATTAAGATTCATGTCTGGCTATGGTCATGTTTTATTGCAAGGGTAAGTAGAGACAAGCTCTATTATAAAATTATGAAATCCTTCTCAAGTAGGCTAAGTTGGAATCTAAATCATTTGTTACTTAATTATTTGACAAAATGATTTGTTGAAACAAATAACAGAAACATAAACATGTTGCACAGCATCTATTTTTGGACATACTTTGGACTTTGGTTAAGGCTCTCTTGAAAACATGTGCATGACATTATGAACATGTCATACTCTTCAAAATGTATATACGGTGTGTGCGGGACTGCGAGCTACAATGCTTAGTTTTATTTGACTTATATTTGCGAGAGGATACTTGCCAATGACCTTCAATTGTATTGCATTTCAAAGATTCTAAATGTGGACAAGCTCCGACACTAAACACCAATGGCATTTTAGTTAATCTCACTAAGGGCAATTAGTTTATGGGTTCAAAAAACGAAAGTCAAAATATTTACGAAATAGATGAATATGTATTTGTCGAATTAGCTATGTTTTGTAAATAATTGTATAACACACAGAGTGTGAGTTTCGATCCCATCTTGCTGGATTCATTTATCATTTATTTTTTCTTGTTTTATTTATTTTTTGACAGTTGAGCAATGTTGAATCTTAAACAAGCAAAACGTTTACGAAGATAGGTTTCAGATGAGAGGGATGCTTGACCAAATGGAGAGGGGGGCGGCTGCTGACTGGGCAGTTCCAGCCTCTATAAAAGCAGCAGCAGCTTCAGACTCCTCTGACCCCTGACAGGCATCACAGGTTAGTGCTTTGTGTGTGTTTATGCTCATCTAATTTGCTTACAATCAAAATTGTATTAATGTAATGTGACTCTTTGTCAGCATGTTTTTTTCATGTCAAATAGTCTTGAAGGGATATAAATAAGCAAATATGTTACTTTCTTTTGTAAAGCAAGCTGCTAAATATATTTTGCAACGAATAATAGTGAATTTAGAAAAGTCTGTTATTTGATATTATTTGAATGATCCAAATAGCGTTGGATCACTGGAGAGACTATGAAACACAGGAGCTTATATAACTGTATATAAAAGTGTGTTATAGGCAAAGAAAGTCATTCAAGTGAGAACAAGAAGCAATACAAAAGCAGAATAAAATCAATCAAGATAGACCAAAAAGAATGAGAAAAAAAGAATAAAAAAAGAAATGAAATAAAACTCTTAAAATTAAACAAAATACAAATGACAGCTACACTGCAGTAATAAAAGCTTATGGAGCCACGCAGGTTTGCTATAACAGGTTAAAATTCATGTAGTGTGACTGCCGTTTACTGCTGCTTTAGACAGTGGAAAATATTAAAATTGTCTTACCTCTTCAATGATCAACTCAATCTTTCTTCAACAGCATTCTAAGGCAGCAAGCTGTGGCACTCATTTGGGAAAAACTGAGGCAAGACATCAACAATAATTCAACCTCCATAACAGTCAGATACAAATATAATACCACCAAATACTATCACAATGAAATTATTCGAAGTGATCCAAATTCTTTCTTATCTTTTCAGTCCCAAATAAAGTGCAACCATGAGTACAGACGCAGAGATGGGGCAGTATGGGCCTGCGTCCATATACCTCCGCAAGACCGAGAGGGAGAGGATTGAGGCTCAAAACAGTCCATTTGATGCCAAGACAGCCTTCTTTGTGGTCGATCCAATTGAAATGTACCTAAGGGGTAAACTCACTAAAAAAGAGGGTGGCAAAGCCACAGTTGAGACACTCTTATATGAAGGAAAGCCACCAAAGGTGAGTGTAATCATGCATGAAACTCAAATGACCCCAAACCAACCGATGACAGTTCTCTACATCATTCAGATATTACTATTTTACTTCAGAGACTTTCTCAGCAAAAGAGAATGAGACACATTTTATTTAACTATATTATATGAGACTATGACTATGTGACTTGACTAATATTATTTAAATTAAAGGTAGGTTAATACATGCTTTATTTAAATGTGTTGTTAACAATGAAATAGGATGAAATCCATCCCAATTTACTTTTTTACTGCATGTTCTTCTTAGGTTCTCATTGTAAAAGAAGATGACATCCATGCAATGAATCCTCCCAAGTATGATAAAATTGAGGACATGGCCATGATGACCCACCTCAATGAGCCAGCTGTGCTGTATAACCTCAAAGAGCGTTTTGCATCATATATGATCTATGTGAGTGTTTAACATGAAGAAAAAAACAAAACTTTTCTTTTCTCTACAGCCACTGCTCTAAATGAAATTCAGATTGAATTTATGTGTACAGTATGTCAGATGTAGAAGCAATGAAGTCAAAAGGGAACTTTCTTCCCTTTCCAGACCTACTCTGGCCTGTTCTGCGTCGTCGTGAACCCCTACAAGTGGCTTCCTGTGTACGATGCTCAGGTTGTCAATGCATACAGAGGCAAGAAGAGAGTCGAGGCTCCACCCCACATCTTCTCCATCTCTGATAATGCCTATCAGGCCATGCTCACTGGTAAGATATCGTATTTTGAGAAGAGGACAGATGAATTTGTCTTTATGTGACACACTAAACAAGACGCAGCAGGTCTGACCTCAAATGTGACGGTATTTCGACAATATATGGTATTTAATGAGATCTTAAAGTATTTGTTTGTTCATTTCAGATCATGAGAACCAGTCTATCCTCATCACGTGAGTGAATACATAAATAACAGAATAATATATATGTATATATAACATGTATAATATCATAGAATATTACATTGTATGTATCTATATAAGATATTATAGGACATTGATATGACTCAAGTTTTCTCCCTCCCCTCTTCTTTCCCCTAGTGGAGAATCCGGTGCAGGAAAGACTGTCAACACCAAGCGTGTCATCCAGTACTTTGCAACAATTGCAGTAGTTGGAGCAAAGAAAGCAGAAACTAGCAAAATCAAGGTACAATTTGTTGTACGCTAAACATCTTTGCCGCAGTTGATTGTTGTTGAGTAATTTAGACAGCCTCATAATGTCTCTATGTAGGGTTCGCTGGAAGATCAAATCATTGCAGCCAACCCTCTACTAGAGGCCTATGGTAATGCCAAGACTGTGAGGAATGACAACTCCTCTCGTTTTGTAAGTGTTAAAAGGGCATAGCATACACATAAACCTTTTGAGCTGCGTGTCAAAAATCCTGCTAACTTTAATCTGATGTGCTTAATGTGATGTGAAGGGTAAATTCATCCGAATTCACTTTGGAACCACTGGCAAACTGGCCTCGGCGGATGTTGAAACATGTAAGTCATTTTCTATATTTTGCAGTTTGAATTTGCACTTGATATGGTGGTAGTATTGCAAATAGCTTAAAAACATTAGTTGTCACTGTATGACAATATATGCAATATGTAATATGTTCAGCAGCAGTTATGTGGAATAGTTTTAGCTGCAAGCCTTAACTCAATGATCTCTGTATCTCTATTGGAAACATTGAGTTCTAAAATCTTGGGCTTTATTTTGTTATATGCTTTTGGCAATATTGTACAAAGATATGATGCCTCCTGGTGAGGTTGTGCATATATTTCTATAGGTCAAATATTTCCTTTTTTTGTATATTATCAATAATAATAGTATGATTTTAATTCAACAAACTGTAATTTGACTCTGATTTGTTAATCTTAGATCTGCTGGAGAAGTCTCGTGTCACCTTCCAGTTGTCTGCTGAGAGGAGCTACCATATCTTCTATCAGCTGATGACTGGCCACAAGCCTGAGCTCCTGGGTATGTTACAACTCAAATTTGAGATAGAAATGTAAACAATGCCAGAAAAAACTCTAGACAACACTATGTATTTCTGTTGTTCTCCTCCAGAGACTCTCCTGATCACCACCAACCCCTATGACTACCACATTGTCAGTCAGGGTGAAATCACTGTCAAAAGCATCGATGATGTGGAGGAGTTTGTTGCAACAGATGTAAGACAACAATGAGTCAAATAGATAGTTTATTGGGGAAAAGGTTTCCTATACCAATAACTTTGGTTAATTTACATTTCAGTTGGCAATTGACATCTTGGGCTTCACTTCTGAGGAGAAATTGGGCATCTACAAGCTGACTGGAGCTGTGATGCATCATGGCAACATGAAATTCAAGCAGAAGCAGCGCGAGGAGCAGGCTGAGCCCGATGGCAATGAGGGTAATTGTTTAAAAAAAAGAATACTATTCTCATCATGTAAGTTTTCTGGTTTGTAAAATACCGTACCAGTGAATATGTATTCAGTGCTCCTTGTTTTTCTCTCCACCAGAGGCTGATAAAATCGCCTACCTCCTGGGCCTGAACTCAGCCGACATGCTGAAAGCTGTGTGCTACCCAAGAGTCAAGGTCGGAAACGAGATGGTGACCAAAGGTCAGACCGTGTCACAGGTAATAAAAAGAAGATTTGAGGTTTGGAGAAAATAGGGGAATGTTTGCATTTTGATATGAACATATTTGTCTCATAAATTACCACACTAAAATCCTTACTTCTAGGTCAACAATGCTGTCAATGCTCTGTGCAAGTCCATCTATGAGAAAATGTTCTTGTGGATGGTCATCCGTATCAATGAGATGCTGGACACAAAGCAGGCCAGACAGTACTACATTGGAGTGTTGGATATCGCTGGATTTGAGATCTTTGATGTAAGTTACAAAAACACACAAGTAGAGATGATATGCACTATGAACACTGCATGCCAATTTAACTGACTATCTACCTGTTTACTGTAGTTCAACAGCTTGGAGCAACTCTGCATCAACTTCACCAATGAGAAACTGCAACAGTTCTTCAACCACCACATGTTTGTCCTGGAGCAAGAGGAGTACAAGAAAGAAGGCATTGAATGGGAGTTCATTGACTTCGGTATGGACTTGGCTGCCTGCATTGAGCTTATCGAGAAGGTAAGACAAATCTGTCAGGTAGAACTGAATTCCTGTTTTTTGGAGTGGATGCTAAATTATTGATTCTTATATGACAAAATGTCTCTTCAGCCAATGGGCATCTTCTCCATCCTTGAAGAGGAGTGCATGTTCCCCAAGGCCTCTGACACAACGTTCAAGAACAAGCTGCATGATCAGCATCTTGGCAAGACCAAGGCCTTTGAGAAGCCAAGGCCTGGAAAGGGCAAGGCCGACGCTCACTTCGCTCTGGTGCACTATGCTGGTACAGTGGACTACAATATCAATGGCTGGCTGGACAAGAACAAGGACCCCCTGAATGACTCAGTTATTCAGCTCTACCAGAAATCTGCAAACAAACTGCTATCGTTACTGTATGTGACCCATGGAGCTGAAGGTAAGACGCTATACAAACTGGTAATTAATACATTTATGTTAATAAGGAGATAAAACCTGAGCAGAAATAAAGGCAATGATTCAGTGGCATTGTTGCAACTTCTCTGGAACAACCATCTGATGGGCGTTAAAAAAAAAGTATGGTTCCTTCCGGACCATCTCTGAACTACACAATCTATTTTTCACGAAGAAGAATGCTTAACACTGATAACGCGTTATTTATTCAGCCCCATTGATGAAATTCAATTATTTTGCAAAACAGATGCTGCTGCTGGCAAGAAGGCTGGAAAGAGGAAGGGAGGTTCCTTCCAGACTGTGTCTGCCCTTTTCAGAGTATGTATTGTTTCATACAGTATCTTTGGATAACAATCCAAAACCTCAAATAATGTTGACATATTATCTTGTTTTGACGCTCCACAGGAGAACTTGGGCAAGCTGATGACCAACTTGAGGAGCACCCACCCTCATTTTGTCCGTTGCTTGATTCCTAATGAAACAAAGACCCAAGGTAAGACATTCATAATCTTCCTTTATGCACTTTGTGAAACATAGTCAAAAAAAGAGAGAACTTCTACCCAATATGTGTTTGCAATTACCAGGTCTTATGGAGAACCACTTGGTCATCCACCAGCTGAGGTGTAACGGTGTGCTGGAAGGCATCAGAATCTGCAGAAAGGGCTTCCCCAGCAGAGTCCTCTATGGAGACTTTAAGCAGAGGTGACAATATGTTTCAGTTGATGCACGACAAATTGAATTGATTTTATGCCTGCCCAAGAGTTGAAATACATCAAAGTCACAGCATAATTTCCTTGCAGATACAAAGTATTGAATGCTGGTGTCATCCCAGACGGACAGTTCATTGACAACAAAAAAGCTTCAGAGAAGCTGCTGGCCTCCATTGATGTGGACCACACTCAGTACAAGTTTGGGCACACAAAGGTACATTCTTTTGGACAATGTTAACAGACACTAATGCAGTTGTCCTGTTCTGACTAATTTCCTTCACTTGACAACATAGGTGTTCTTCAAAGCTGGTCTGCTGGGTACCCTGGAGGAGATGAGAGATGACAAACTGGCTCTGCTGGTGACCATGACTCAGGCTCTCTGCAGAGGATATGTTATGAGAAAGGAGTTTGTTCAGATGATGCAGAGGAGGTACAATTATCATGCATGCACTATACTAAGTGATATCATATTGATATTTCTACATAATCATATTACAATAAAAGTTCTGTTAATATATATATATACATATATTTTGTTTTTAGAGAGGCAATCTATTCCATCCAGTACAACGTCCGTTCATTCATGAATGTGAAGAACTGGCCATGGCTGAAACTCTACTTCAAGGTCAAACCTCTTCTGAAGAGTGCTGAGACTGAGAAGGAGCTGCAACAGATGAAGGAGAACTATGATAAGATGAAGTCAGACCTGGCTACTGCACTGGCCAAGAAGAAGGAACTGGAGGAGAAGATGGTTTCTCTGCTGCAGGAAAATAATGACCTGCAAATGCAAATGGCTTCGGTAAGTGAAGTCATTTAGACCGAATTCATCAATTAGATCTCAGGAGATACTTGCAGACCAAATGCAGGGTTTGCATTATGTACCTGCTTTTCCAAATATCTAGCCTTTCTGCATGGTCAATCTATATATAATTGGTATTACACATTGAACAAAAAGTAGATAAAAAACTCGTATTTTCATGGATAATCTAAAATGTGTTACCACATGTATATTCAAAATATAGGAAGGTGATACTCTCTCTGATGCTGAGGAAAGGTGTGAGGGGCTCATTAAGAGCAAAATCCAGCTCGAGGCCAAAGCCAAAGAGACAGCTGAGAGACTGGAGGATGAAGAGGAAATGAATGCTGATCTGACTGCCAAGAAGAGGAAGCTGGAGGATGAATGCTCTGAGCTGAAGAAAGACATTGATGACTTGGAGCTCACCTTGGCTAAAGTGGAGAAGGAGAAACATGCCACAGAAAACAAGGTTCACATCATTTGAAATATACACTGATACGAACTGATAAAATATTTCTACAGAATCACATATGCATAGATGTTAAGCTATACTAAAGCGTATCCTTAATTCCTTTTTTAAGGTGAAAAACCTGACGGAGGAGTTGGCATCTCAAGATGAGACCATTGCCAAGTTAACAAAGGAGAAGAAAGCCTTCCAAGAGGCTCACCAGCAATTGCTTGATGATCTCCAGGCAGAGGAAGACAAAGTCAACACTCTGACCAAGGCCAAGACAAAGCTGGAACAGCAAGTCGACGATGTGAGGAAACATTGCTTTCAAAGTCATGAAACTATAAAACAGTTTGGGTTTTAGCATTGATGTTCCATTGTACAAACACAAAACATTTCATTTCAAAAGCTTGAGGGATCACTGGAGCAAGAAAAGAAGCTTCGCATGGACCTTGAGAGAGCCAAGAGGAAGCTTGAGGGAGATCTGAAACTGGCCCAGGAATCCATAATGGATCTGGAGAATGACAAGCTGCAATCTGACGAGAAAATCAAAAAGTAAGTTTTGTTTGTTTGTAAGTTTATTAATCCTCGTATTAGAATACCACACATTACTCTCAAACAACAGTAAAACTATAACAAAGAAATATGTTTGGTCTCCTCTTCCAGGAAGGACTTTGAGACCAGCCAGCTCCTCAGCAAGATTGAGGATGAACAGACTCTTGGTGCTCAGCTTCATAAGAAGATCAAGGAACTCCAGGTAATGTATTTGACATGAATATTACACTCAGTGAATCAAAACAAACATGTTAAGGTTAATAAGTTGCATTGATATTACTATCATCAAATCCAGGCTCGTATTGAGGAGCTGGAGGAAGAGATTGAGGCTGACAGGTCGGCTCGGGCTAAGACAGAGAAGCAGAGGGCTGACCTCTCCAGGGAGCTCGAGGAGATCAGCGAGCGGCTCGAGGAAGCTGGTGGAGCAACATCAGCTCAGATTGAGATGAACAAGAAGCGCGAGGCTGAGTTCCAGAAGATGCGTCGGGATCTTGAAGAGTCAACCCTGCAGCATGAATCTACCGCAGCAGCTCTCCGCAAGAAGCAGGCTGACAGTGTTGCAGAGCTGGGAGAGCAGATCGACAACCTCCAGCGTGTCAAGCAGAAGCTGGAGAAGGAGAAGAGCGAGTACAAGATGGAGGTTGATGACCTCTCAAGCAACATGGAGTCTGTTGCCAAAGCAAAGGTGTGGGGTTTGTTTCTAAGTCAAAAATGAAAAAGAAAAACGATCTATTGACAAGCAGTAAATGTCTGTGTTGCTTGAATACAAATTTAGCACATTTATTATCGATAGGGCAACTTGGAGAAAATGTGCAGAACTCTTGAGGACCAGCTGAGTGAGCTCAAATCCAAAAATGATGACAATGTTCGCCAACTGAATGACATCAATACACAGAGGGCCAGACTGCAGACGGAGAATGGTAAGTCATCTGTACACCTGTAATGAAAAGCACTTGCTAGGTGAGTTAACCATTTTCAAAAACTAGTTCATACATTGTCCTTCAGGTGAGTATTCCCGTCAAATTGAGGAGAAAGAAGCTCTGGTTTCCCAGCTGACCAGGGGCAAGCAGGCCTTCACTCAGCAGATTGAGGAGTTTAAGCGGCACATTGAGGAGGAAGTGAAGGTATTATAATACCCATTCTCTCTACAAAATATGCCGCAACTTAAGAATAATAGTAAAACAAACATCTTGTGGAAGTAACCAAGAAACTTGTATCCCTAGAGTGCCTATTTGCAATGTATATGTAGGTCAGTAAACAAGGTCTCTTGTCATGTTAAACAGGCCAAGAACGCCCTGGCCCATGCTGTTCAGTCATCCCGCCATGACTGTGATCTGCTCAGAGAGCAGTTTGAGGAGGAGCAGGAGGCCAAGGCTGAGCTGCAGCGAGGAATGTCCAAGGCCAACAGTGAGGTGGCTCAGTGGAGAGCCAAATATGAGACTGATGCTATTCAGCGCACTGAGGAGCTGGAGGAGGCAAAGTAAATAAACAATTTCTACTGTTCCATACATTAAACACATTGTAATACATTGTAGTGTCGGTAATGTTTCAGTATTCAATAAAGATGTGTCTTTCCTTGCTAACTACAGGAAAAAGCTTGCCCAGCGCCTTCAGGATGCTGAGGAATCCATTGAGGCTGTGAACTCCAAGTGTGCCTCTCTGGAGAAGACCAAGCAGAGGCTGCATAGTGAGGTGGAGGACCTCATGATTGATGTGGAGAGAGCTAATTCTCTGGCTGCCAACCTTGACAAGAAGCAGAGGAACTTTGATAAGGTATGTAAATGTTAGAAAAAAAAACAAATCCAGATTTATTCAAATTAAACCAATAATGTTTCCTCATGTATATAATTCTAGGTCCTGTCAGAATGGAAGCAGAAGTACGAGGAGAGCCAGGCAGAGCTGGAAGGATCCCTGAAGGAGGCTCGCTCCCTCAGCACTGAACTGTTCAAGATGAAGAACTCTTATGAGGAGGCTCTGGATCATTTGGAGACCTTGAAGAGAGAGAACAAGAACCTGCAACGTATGTGAACAGTTATACTTGAGGGAAAATACTGCTGATTGTAGAGCAGCTCCTAAAAGTGTAATTTTTTTTGCCTTGTATTATCTTTCCTGTAGAGGAGATCTCAGACCTGACTGAACAGCTTGGTGAGACTGGAAAGACTATCCACGAGCTGGAAAAAGCAAAGAAGACTCTGGACACTGAGAAGACTGAAATTCAGACAGCTCTGGAGGAAGCTGAGGTACAACAACATCAGAAGTTGACAGGGACTCACAAAAAACATCCAACAGTTTTTTAGTGTTAGTAATCAAACATGCATATTGACAATGATAAAAGACATTGGATCTTCAAGTTTACTTTGGTTTGGCACATATACAAAACTAAAAACAATATGCTGGCTCCTACAGAAAATAAGTTGATCATTTTGTAATTTCCAAGTCTGGGTGACCTTTTGGAACGCTGATTTGTTAACTGTTGATATTACACCAAGGGTGCCCTGGAGCATGAGGAGTCCAAGATTCTCCGTGTCCAACTTGAGCTCAACCAGATCAAAGGTGAGGTTGACAGGAAGCTGGCAGAGAAGGATGAGGAGATGGAGCAGATCAAGAGGAACAGCCAGAGGGTGATTGACTCCATGCAGAGCACTCTCGATGCTGAGGTCAGGAGCAGGAACGATGCCCTGAGAATCAAGAAGAAGATGGAGGGAGACCTGAATGAGATGGAGGTTCAGCTGAGCCATGCCAACAGGCAGGCGACTGAGGCCCAGAAACAACTGAGGAACGTCCATGGACAGTTCAAGGTGGGTTTGGTTGGATTGCTGAATGAAAAAAAAAAGAATGGTTTGAAAGTAAAGAAAGTTAAAGTCTTCATTTTTATGTTTTCAGGATGCCCAACTGCACCTTGATGATGCTCTCAGAGGACAGGAAGAGATGAGGGAGCAGGCTGCCATGGTGGAGCGCAGAAATGGCCTGATGCTGGCTGAGATTGAGGAGCTGAGAGCCGCTCTAGAGCAGACAGAGAGAGCACGCAGAGTGGCTGAGCAGGAGTTGATTGATGCTAGTGAGCGTGTAGGACTGCTTCACTCTCAGGTTTGTTTTCAAAAATTCACAAGAAATGAGTATTTTGAAAATACAACAACAAAACATCATATTAAACATGGCTTCCTTATTTCTAACATTCAGAACACCAGTCTTATGAACACCAAGAAGAAGCTGGAGACTGACCTTGTCCAGGTTCAGGGTGAAGTGGAGGATTCAGTTCAGGAAGCAAGAAATGCTGAGGAGAAAGCCAAAAAGGCTATCACTGACGTGAGTTTACATCTCTAGCTCACCTATGTTATGTTTTTGTTCTACCTCCATGCACTGACAATATATATTATAGATTGGGAAAGAATTAGAGACCATTGTATCATTTCAGGCTGCCATGATGGCAGAGGAGCTGAAGAAGGAGCAGGACACCAGTTCTCACTTGGAGAGGATGAAGAAGAACCTGGAGATCACAGTCAAGGACCTGCAGCACCGTCTGGATGAGGCTGAGAACCTCGCCATGAAGGGTGGCAAGAAGCAGCTCCAGAAACTAGAGTGCAGGGTATGCATTTTATACTTTAAATGCTCATCATATATGAAGTTTAGGACGTATATCGTGCGTGGAATGAATAGAATGAATTCAACCTTTTTCAGTTCGAATATTTTTGATGAATTATTTCTCATCACATTGCAGGTGCGAGAGCTGGAGACTGAGGTTGAAGCCGAGCAGAGACGTGGAGCTGATGCTGTGAAAGGTGTTCGCAAATACGAGAGGAGAGTGAAGGAGCTGATCTACCAGGTAAATTATTGTTTAACTGGTAACTATCATGGTTTGAATCCGTTGGTAAAAAATATGTATCTGTACAGGCTGAGGAGGACAATAAGAATATGACCAGACTTCAGGATCTGGTGGACAAGCTGCAGCTCAAAGTCAAGTCTTACAAGAGACATGCTGAGGACTCTGTGAGTCAAATCGATCATGTGACACATGATCTACAGTTGATAGAATAATAACATCACTCTTAACTGCCTTGTAGCTACAGTATGTCAATATAATTCCAATCCCTTCACAGGAGGAGCAGGCCAACACTCACATGTCCAGGCACAGAAAGGTCCAGCATGAGATGGAGGAAGCTCAGGAGCGCGCCGACATCGCCGAGTCCCAGGTCAACAAGCTGAGAGTCAAGAGCCGTGAATTTGGAAAGGTATCTTGGTTGTTTGCATGATCACAGTATCAATTGTGCTGACACAGGAAGTCAGTAAAATGATTTGATGCTGTGCACTTTCACCATTGACAGTGGAAATCAATATCACAGCTTATATCGTACCCAATCATTACATATTTGAATTTCCACCTGAGAATAACTATGCTAATTGATTTTCCTGTCTTTTTCTTTCGTCTGATTCTGCTGAGTAAGAGTCATCATCAAGTTGAGACCTTCCAACAAAGTTCATAAAATATGAGCCAGTGGCTGGGGGATCTTTAAGTTATTAATAAAGATGATAATTGACATCGCAATCCAGAATCCTGTCATTTCCTTTCTGACAACTAAATTATTATCAAGCAATAAGCCATGGCTGTATTATCTTATTGTATCGGCAGCACTTTGAGTGTGTAAGAATAATTTTCTATTACATCCATCATTACATCCCCCATTATAATGTGTGCAGCTGTCAGACTAAATTATTCACATATTTTGAGTAGGATGGTGCTATTATTGCCTCATTAACCCTCAAAATCTAGATTTACTAAAACCAGACCACAGTATTTCCAACTTAAAAGAGACCAGAAAAAGAAAAATGTGCTGGTTATTTTGTCTGAGATCAGAGCGAATCAAATTCTGCTTCGGACTCAAAAAAGGCTGTGTCCTGTCCTGCATCCATGCAATGCTTTATTTGGGTGGTCACTGGCGATAAATAGATGTAGGGTGCCCAGTCATGCAAGTCGTTGCACTCTGTCTCCTGGAGGAAATTAAAGCTTGACTTGGAATCTTGGAGCAGAATGAGGTCTTCAGCCTATGATGCCCATCTGCTAACCCTTTGGGCTTTTTCACAGAAGGGTACTAGGATTTCACATCATACTCCTGAAGGGAATATACGGTGATAGGGCAAACATGCAGCAAAGGACATCCACACCACCAAAGTGGATTTCTTTCCATAACAGAATCCGAAAAGGTTAAATGTAAAAGGAACAACATATAACTATATATAACTCATTGGGCCAAGTAATGATTACGTTTTCACTCAGATACCACATGGCACAACATACTGTATATTAATTCGTAGATGTTTAAAATCAAATGACATCATGCAATCAGTATCGGGAGCAAAGAAGTTCTAAAGTAGTAAGAAATACTTGTGCTGGTCACTTTAAGTCATCGCATAATCTGCTCAAATCTGTATGTGTCCTAAAAGCCAACTCAAAATAAGTCAACATAATGAACGAAATGGGTTTCCTTTTCATGTTTTAAAAGGTTTTCTGTGTTTTTGCTATTTCACTTATTGCTTATTTAACAGATAGTCCTCCTTAGTAACACATGTAGCAACTGGATGAAGTTCAATTTTATAGAAAGTGGGGAATTGGATCAAACCTATCCTGTGTGCGTGTCAGCAGCCACCATAGCTAACCGGTTAGGGTAATATGACCATTTAAACTGTGTGTACTTGAAAGGATTGGTAAAATCTCAGTGTGCTTCTCCACAAAGGAGCGCAAGCTGTTGAAGTCCGTAAGGAGACTCCATCTGTTCTCACAGAACAGAACAGAACCTTCATTATCTTGACTACTTCAGGTCGAACTACAGCAACGCTTGATGCTGCACACCTGGCAGAGCTCTATAGCACTGCATTATCTGTCACATTATCCGGGGACAAAAACAAGTAGAGCAAGTCAGTCATTTTCTGTGAGCAGGCTCAGCCCATTTCTGGCACGTCTACCCGATCCTAGGGCAACACAAATTACCATTCAGAACATATTGCCCTGATCTTATATACAACTAAATAAATAAATATTATATTTGAGAAATAAATAGATTATTCAAGAAAATAAATCTTTTTAAACTTCTGATATGGTGTTAATAACATACTAAATCGGTCCTATAAATATATCCTCCTCTTTGTGCCAAATACAGATCACTGCTCCCTCCCTTAGCTGGATTTATTTTTGACCATGCATACCTTGTGATCTTCTAGTATGATGACAAATAATGAGCCAAGTCTGCTCAAAGCTTGGAAATGAAAGTAAATCTTGGAGATGATCTCAGACTTTCCCTTCATTGAATCAGTCAGTCAGTATAAACTCTTCCACTCAAAAACTGCTTCTTCTTCACCCATCACAGGGAAATCTTTATGCTATTTATAAGGACCATAGTTCTGGTGTTAAATGATCTGAGTTGGCAATCCTTCTAATCCCAGGAGATGCATAGCACTTATCGTTAATGGAGAGACCGTGGCCAGAATTTGATTTCAGATGTCTGAGGTTAGTATGTAACTATACACCAGTAACTATACACCAGTGACATTTCAAGGCTTCTCCAAATGTAAAACTGAAAACTGAGAGCCGCTCCATAGCAGACAGAGAGAGGACGCAGAGTTGATTGATGCTAGTGAGCGTGTGGGACTTTCTTCACTCGCAGGTTTGTTTTCAATAATTCACAAGAAATTAGTATTTTGAGGACAAGAAGAATTTGACCAGACTTCAGGATCTACAAGCTGCAGCTCAAAGTCAAGGCTTACAAGAGACAAGCCGAGGAGGCTGTGAGTCAACGATATTCATTTGATTTATCGGGCAGTAAAATGAATGCTATCACCATTAGCAACTAAATTAAATAATACTCTTGAACCGTTCACAGGAGGAGCAGGCCAACACTCACATGTCCAGGCACAGAAAGGTCCAGCATGAGCTGGAGGAAGCTCAGGAGTGCGCCGACATCGCCGAGTCCCAGGTCAACAAGCTGAGAGTCAAGAGCCGTGATGCTGGGAAGGTATCTTTTTCATTCTCTTGATATCATATTAGAACTATTTGCATATTCTTCCTCGATATATCCAGTATTTTACATTCCAATGTGAAATACACACACACACACACATATATATATATATATATATATATATACCTTTGACATTAATGACCAGTGTTAATCCACAAGCCACATTGCTGATTATTCTCCTTACTTCTGGTTTTGTCATTGTTGCATTGCTTGCCCTTTTCCATCAATACATACTGAATGTTATTGTATTGCTAATACAGTCCTACAAAAATCTTCAATAAATGTTAAACATGTCTCAAGTGTTCCGTCTTCTTTTTACCCCTTTGTTACACCTCTTTGTCTTCGTGTGTAGTTGAGACACACAAATAATTTACAGGAAACAGTGTCTGATATTGTAGTGGATTAATATCTCTGTAAAATGTTAAAAGTATGCTCTAGGCTGAATGATTCAATTAATCAAGAGCAAACAAGGTTTAATTTCTGTTTGTATTGTTTGGCAGAATAATGGGTTTCATTTCAACCTACCTACAATTTCTCTCTCTGGATGAGCAGCTAAAACAGCATTATCTTTAACCGCATACATTTGAAAAAGCAAAGCAAGGAGTTCTTATCCACACCACGAAGCTTGAAACTAAATAGACCATGTGTATATGCATACGTAACATTTAACCAGCAAAAGAAAAAAAGAAAATCAAACGCCTTAACAAATAACAAATAAACTTGAGTTGTACTACAGCGAGAGCTTCTAATTAGTGTGGGAAATGCAAACTACGGATACAATTTCATAAACATTGTTCAATCAATTATTTTCCGAGCCAATTACTGACACTTTACATTCATCTCTGTTGCTTTCCTCAGAAGAAAATGTACAAAGTGGCCCCTGACTATTGGTTTTTGCCACCATCCTTCCTATCTTTCTTTCTATCCCACTTTCCCTTTCCTTTCACTGCCTTGTCCCTCCCCTTTCCAGGATCCCCTTTCCATTGACGTCCGCCTTGAGCCACACCCTTCTGCAGCTGGGCTGTGTGAATCTTCTCAATCAGAGAGCAGAAGTCTTCATCTTGACTGATGGGGCTGGTCATGTTGCCCTGTTCATGTGGAGTGGGAGATGACGGCCTTGAGTTGGCTTTTCTGGGACTTGCATGGCTCGGAGAGCAGTGCCTGGACATGACATCTTCTTTTGGGACCAGGTTTAAGTTGAAGGACAGGGGCCTGCCAGGTCCTGGGTTCAGAGGGATCACAAGGTTATCTCCAGGGCCTCCTAGAGTGAGGAAGACTTCTGGGAACGCACATGATTGGTTGATATTCTTCTGATCCTTTGACACATAAGCATAGATGAAGAAATGAATAGACAATAGAAGGCAAAAAGCTCACAATCTACACAAGCGGTGACACCGCTTACCTGCTCTGGTGTGAAGCTCATGGACACCCTCACTGTCACCTGTGAAGCAATAGCGTGTCATTGTTCTGTACAAAGTCGTTCGGCGATGCATGTTTAGTTGTTTTGTTCAGTCATTGGTGGCCAAATGCAGAACGGTTCAAAGACTAGAGTTTAAAATAATCACTAAAAGCAGCAAGATTTTACATTATCAGCAAAACTCACACATGGGAATCTGAGAAAGGAGCATCACTTCCACCCTAACGGAAACACTTAACTGGGGATGGGTGTGGTATTTCAAATTCTGGGCAAGTCCGATTTTTTTCACTTTCAACAATTTGGTGTTCTTTATTTGAACTCAGGAAGGAACCATTTTGGTAATGCAGTCTGACCTTATGACCTTATATTAGCATATTGAAATTAAGAAAAAGAATATGAATGAACAAGTCACCTGTGCTGGGGAATTTAGCTTTTTCTGATATTCTGTCTCAAGGGTAAATAAAGCAGATTTGGAAATGACTCTGGGGGAGCCAGATTCTGCAGAAGCCATTCGGGATGGCGAGGTAGGTTTGTAACAGTCCTTCCTTGATGTTTTTGGTGTACTTTCAGACACGGGGATGTGTAGTGGAGAAGCCTTGCAGAAGAAAAATAAAAACAAAAAGTAGTTGAGCTGTCAAGTACTCCGCTGTGATTTACAGAATCATAATTAATTGTGGGTATGAGGCTGTTAATTCAGCAAATATTTCCATGCCAACATACTTTCCTCCTTTACATAAAATACAGATATGCAAATACAGTAAAATGCTCCACATCAGGAATTTAGAACCATATTAAAATGTTCCAAAATCTTTTTAACTCAACTGACAGACATACATCATGTGGGAGTGGGATATGCAAATGACAAGGAACTAAGCAACAATTGGCAATATTCATTATGTTTATACCACTAACAATTGAAATGTTGTGCAACTTACTGGGATTCCAGCCTTTGCATTTCTACCATTTTCATTGCTTCTTTCAGCATTCCCACTTATCCCTGGAAGGGGTTGTAGTGCAACACGTTGATCATCTAGCCGTCGTCCCTGACTGGAGGCAATGATTTTGAAGAATGCGTCAGTGTCTGCATCTGTTAAGGAAAGACGAGAGTTATTTCTGTGACATCTCACAGACAGAAAACACACACTTGACCTTTCCCTGTGTGTTTTCCTGACCTGCGGGTTTACTATTTAAAGCGCTTCCATTGTGTGTGGGTGTGGCAGGTGTACTTCTGCCGGGTTGTAAAGCGCAACGTTGGTCTTCCATACGTCGCCCTTGTGCATCACTCATCATTTTAAAGAACTGCTCCTGGTTAGCTGGAGATGTCTCCTAATAAAGGATTAAAGAAAGAAAGGCAATGAGAAGTGGGACAACGTACAGACAACTTAGCAAATAGAGGCTGCCACTGAAAAAATGAATTGTACAAACAAATCAGAGGACGAAATGAAACAAGGACATTTTTGGAGGAGGAGCCTCCCTAACCATCACTGATGTAATTGTAACATCTTATTTCGGAGAATATACGATTACAGGAGAGTAGATGTGTTGGCAAAACTATAAGCTGTGTTTTGTGGAGCATGACGTCTCACCTGCTCATGTTGGTCCGGTTTGGCACAGTTTGAGGAGGGAGACCTTTGGGGAGGTTTATTAGATGCGTCTGAACTGGGATGCTCTTTGCGGTGACTAGATGGGGTACCCAGATTTTGGGAAATGTGGGGTCTTGAACATCTCTGTTGATCCATTCTTGAGCCCTGTGGGAGAAAAATAGGATTCATTGTTATAATGTTGGATCAAAGCAGTTGCATATATTCTTCACCTGCAAAACAATGTTTTTTTGCACCGTCCTGTATATCAGACCAACCTGGACTTTGGAGACCATGTAACACAAGTAGCTTGCATCCTTCTCTGCAGCAGTTGATGTCGATGTGGTACCTCCATTCTGTATCCCTGGCAACGAAGGAAGAGAGACTCGCTGGTCATCAAGCCGTCGGCCCTGAGAGTTGGACAGCAGGCTGAAGAACATTTCAGAATCTGGACCTGGGACAGTGAAAAAAGAGACACGTTAGTTTTAAGGTAAAATGTGTTATCAATTCAATTATCATTGTAAAAACCTGAAATGCAAGAATAAAAACAGGAAAGCAAACATATTATTCGAACCTTTGGGCACGGTGCTCTGACTGGGTTTGTGTTTGGGTGTGGACTGGGAACTAACATTTAAGACACATCGCTGCTCATCCATTCGCCCACGCTGGGAATGACTCATTAAGGAAAACATGGTTTCCTGTTCAGCTGAAGTCAAGGCCTAGATGGGGGAAAAAAAGTGTTTCGGTGAGTAAATAAATAATCTGGAATATAAATTGTATGCAAAAAACAAATGGGCGTTCAGACTGCAGACATTATTGTTTCGATGAATAAATGTAATTTACCTCCTGGGATAAAAATGATAGCAGTGACGTGAGCATATACCTGTTTCTGAGATGCTTTATCTTTCGTCTTTGGTTGTTCTATGTCTGAGCCGGGGCTGAATGAGGCTGAACGTGGAGGGCCTGAACCAGATCCAGACGCATCCTTTTTTGGTGAACACTGGGTTGCCGGGGTTAGGGGTAGAGGTAAAGAGCACCTTTGCTCGTCCATTCTGGAACCCTGAAATGCATTACACCAGCACGTCTCAGCATCTATTCAGGAGGCACACTTTTAACACATAACGATCCACAGAGCATTGAGCAAATAATGACTTCATGTAAGAATGTGATCATAACATACTTAGCCCAAAAATAATGTATTACTTTTATGTGCAAAAATCTGCAACAAATTTTAAAATAATTAAACTGTTCAATACTGTATACCGTACATAAAAAAACCGTATCCAATTCCCATTTATACTGTTTTTGCATTGAACACATTTATTATATCCCACTTCTTAGCATTTGTTTGTTCACTTAGGTACACTGTGGTTATATATTGTATGTGGCTCATGCATATATTTGTACATATTTTATTATATTTCTCATTCCTTGTCTTTATTATTTATTTATATCCTCTACATACATTGTGTTATATATTGGAGCAATGTAGACAGACAGACAGACAGACAGACAGACAGACAGACAGACAGACAGACAGATAGATAGATATGTACTTTATTTATCCCCAGGGGGAAATTTGTACGAACATTATTTCTATTTTACATAGTCCTTTATTTTCTTATATTTCTTTATGCTTATATATAATAGCAACTGTAGCATACCAATTTCCCCCCGAGTATCAATGAAGTATTTCTGATTACATCCCATTTGTGCAATATTTTGTCCACAATCTAATTTCAAATTTGTGTAACAGCCACAACCAACATCACCACAGTATTTTGGTACTTTCATCAATTGCTGTTAAAACTGTAAAATATTTTAATATTAAAGGGAACTACTAACCTGGACTTTAGAGACCATGGAAAACAAGTCGTTTGAATCTCCTCCTGCCGATGTGGCATTTTCCTTTCCTAATCCGGGTAATGATGGAAGAGACACTCGCTGGTCGTCAAGCCGTTGGCTCTGAGTGTTGGCCAAGAGGCTGAACAACATTTCAGAATCTAGACCTGGGAAGATGACGTGTGAAAACAGCTGGAATAGTTACTTAACTATATAGAACTTTAAAAACAAAAATGCAATCCGTTGGGAAGAAACGGTAAGTAAGAGGCAATTGCAAACATTGCACCACACTTCTGGAAATGATGACAGAGATGAATAAAGGCAGTTTTAATTTTCACCTGTGTTTGAGGTACTTGCCGCAGGCTTTCTGTGTTTGGGTGTGCAGGGAGCACTCCTGCTAGGATCTAAGGAACAGCGCTGGTCGTCCATGCGTCCCCGCTGGCCATGGACGATTACATTCATGAAATTCTGTTCTTCATTAACATCCGGTAATTCTTCCTATTGGGCAAATACAGTGAGATTAAGATTTGACCAAAGTAAGGATGAACAACATTCAATAATGCATGACACAGTGGGACAGAACAGACTGTCATAGAAGTATGCTCATGCTCAGAGCGAACCTGTAATTGGTTGTCTTGTACCGGCAGATGCTTCCTGTTTCTAACTGGAGTAATCGCTGTCACAGAAATCTGAGGTGCAGAGCCGTGATGGTTATTACTCCTCAGGTCCTGAGAAAACAAGTCACATTTGAGGTAGACTTCAGTCATTTGTTGATCCCACCAGCTGTGCAGGTGCATGCACCTAGCCCTTTCCAACCTATAGTCTAGTACCTGGTCTTTAAACCCTGGCAATGACACTTGCAGTCCATCAAGGTGTTTCCCCCCATAGTTTGAACCTGTGGGGAGTAGGGGTGAAACAATCAACAATCGACAAAAGGACACGTACAATGCAAATAGCATCTTTGTGTCCTCTGTCCCAACCTGCAGGTGTGGTTTTGATTTGTCCCGTTTTAACAGGACCCAGGGAGCACCGCTGGTCTTCCATTCGCCCACGCTGTGAACAACTCACTATGTTGAGGATCTGATCAAGTCCTGGGTCTTCCTGTTGAACATCAGCCAGAAGGAAAAGCAAATAGTGTGAACTAACACAACTTTAATTGCTCTAAACCATTTTTGTCTCATTTCCCAATGCAAATCTTAACACAAAAGTAATTATTCTTAAAAGATAATTGTTTCACCCTCTCACAGTAATAGTCGTGGAACCCATGGTGGGGACCAATCATTTATAATATTTTACAGAGCAAACAAATAAAACACCGTGTAGCAGAATAAACATTAATAGGTTTGCTTCTTTTGGTCACTTATGATCATGAAACACCACTCTGTACACAAATAATTAAAAGATACTTAATGCCATTCTATACAATTAGAACCAAAATATCAGTCAACAAGGCACCAAAACAAAGTGGCAAAATGTACACAAACTTACAGGCATAGGAATGAATGTTTGGCTACAAAGGTCTTACCTGCACAGGGTCGGTAGCTTCTGATTTTGAGTCCACTTTAGCGGCTGCCATCACAGAAAACAATACACAAAAAAGGGAAAGTGTCCCCTACTGAAAACAAGATGAAATGTGAAACAGTACAGGAAGTTACACAAAAGTACTCTCAGTAAGTGATGAATGTATCTATTTGATGTGCAGTGGAAATGAAGATCCTGAATGATGCAACTCCAAATGTGTACTGAATAAGGCTCGGTGGAAAGCTTTTAAAAAGAGGTAAATCCCGAGTATTAACCCATTGACCATCTGTAATCCCAGATGAAAACATAATCCTCAACATGGTGAGGGATGATCTTTTTCACCGGTAGGTGTACATATTCTCCGTTCTGACCTAGCCCTTAAACCCCACATTTGAAATATGTGTTGCATGTAGGCGTGCTCCCAGGTTGTGATATTGAGATGAACAAAACTGGCACTGCGGTAAAAATAACATTTCTAACTCAAATCCTGTATACAAATATACTTAAAAAATAGTAATATATATGATATACTGGAGAAAAGGATGCAATGGTAAATTACCTTGTACTCTAAACATGTAGAGTGATTAACGGAACCGTAAAGTGTCAAAATACTTATCCGTCAAAGCTGTAAAAATAAGTTATAATGAGGACTGAAAATGTTCTGCCCACATTGATCACATAATATATACAGTATATTCAAACTAGAGACGTTTGAGTGTATTCTCTGGACGTTAAGGATATTAGGAGAGCATGTTAGCGGTGGTGGAATAGCGAAGTCAAAAGACGTCCACAATGATTCTGAGCATGGAAGTTTATTCCTCACTTTCAGCATGTGGGACAAAGCTTTAAAGTGGACCACGAGTTGAGATCTTTTTTTTTTTTATTTTCTAAATGTATGCTGACTGAACTTCCACTGGAACACTATGCACAAGACACAATTTCAAGTGAATATCAAGTTTCTTTTATTACTAATTTTTAACAACAAAGAAACAAACACCCACCACACTTGTTCCAAGCAATATATTAAAGCAGATGGTAACTGTGCAAAAAGAGAAGAAAAAAAAAGTATTCCATACTTAATGTCACTGAATATATACGTTACATACTTCTATTGGTTTATATACAGCCACATTAGACTTGATACGATTTTTATTGTGAGATGATCCAGTTTTAAGGGAACGACGACATTTTTAAGTACAAAATAAGGAAAATCTAATATATATTGTAGTAACAAAAATAACAATTTGAATGAGAATAGTAAAAAAATCAAGATATTATTAATGTCTAATTCAATATTGGAATACAATTTCAAATCACAGCAGTGTACAGAGCCCAATTCACAAGAAACAATAAAAAGATCATTCTAAAACAAAATAAAGAATCACAAATGTTTCCTTCCGTGGCTACATCTAAGACGTTCTCACGTTTCACTGCAGACAAAAGAGATGCTGTGACAGAAGACCAGCAACCAATCATCTCAAATGAAAGACTGAACCCTGATTCCAGTATGCTCTACCCTGTTCAGGATCTCACCATCTAACAGTCAGGATTAGGAACTTTGTCCAGACTCTTCAGGTCATTAAGGAAGCTGGTAGGAGTCAGGATGTGAGAAGACCCTGTCAAGGAAAAAGTAACATGTATAATAAAAAGAGGCAAAACTTCTTGAACGCTGCATTTTTTTGGGACAAAAATCGTGGCCTGCTCGACAGCGATCGCTTACCAATCACCACTTCCCATTTCCCATCGGTGGCTCGAGTAACTTCGTAGGCGGAGCGCATCTCTGAATGAGACACCCCACCAATCACGAATATAATAAGTCGAGGGCCGGAGCGATATTCTGTTGGAGATTTATTTTTGTGCCAGTGTCCAAAACGTGCGCTGCTGTAAAAAGGAATTAAAACAATAGTTGAGCAACAAGTAACATTACTAAAACTAAGGGCTACGCAGCCAGTTTCATTACACGGAAATGATCCATCGATGAGCACACCAAATTTGAATAATAGCAAGTACTTCAATAGTATGCAATGCTTTTATACTGTATTCACATGAAATTGGCTCTGGTAAATACATGTGAAAATCTTATAAATGAATTAGTCCTATAGGCAGCAGGTCAGACCACACAACTTCTTCCAGTCTGGAAGCAAAAGGCTCATTATTTAAAATCAGCGGAGGATGTGAAAGGAATAAGTACTGCATGTGTGTGTTATTGTGATGCTTTGCTTCCTACCTCTGCTAACCAGTTTCATAATGTAACAAAAGAGATCAAATTAACCTCACTATATATATATATATATATATATATATATATA
This sequence comes from Melanostigma gelatinosum, assembly GCF_949748355.1. Taxonomy (NCBI): domain Eukaryota; kingdom Metazoa; phylum Chordata; class Actinopteri; order Perciformes; family Zoarcidae; genus Melanostigma; species Melanostigma gelatinosum. Next base: position 14,602,655 of record NC_136646.1, read on the forward strand.
TATATATATATATATATATATATATATATATATATATATATATATATAGCGTTAACAATATTGACTACTCCGTTTTAATTCTGCACTTTGCTAAAAAGGAAGGAGACAAGCATTGTGCATTATGCAGATTATAAGTCAATCCAGATAGGAATTGCCTGGAGGGATTATAAAGTATTCAAAGCAAAACTGGCTTAATTTATTGTTCTCCTGGATGCACGTCATCACAAGCTTGGCTTTAACTCAGTTATAGGGATAAAAGCTTTGATTTGACAACATTAATCTGCCTGCTACCCCAGTTAATATCGTCGTTGTTGCTTTAAAAAGTACAATCACAAGAGAGGTCACAGAGACCTTTGACCACCAAATTCTTGAAAGTTTATCCTCGAGTGAAAAATGACAGGAATAGAGACCTACACAGCCAAATAATAAATTGAGCTAAACTAATGAACGAATATCACCTTGGATCATAACAACAAAAAAGGCACATTTCAAAATGTTTTTGTTTCATTACTCATTGACCAATTATTCATTTACGTTCATTGTGAATTGGAATAAAGGAACAACGTGCAGCTCACATCTGTTTCCAGCAGCACCTACCTGATTGCTGTCTGAGTCGTGTTGATGGGAGCAGGGTCAGAGATGAACGGCCACAGCTTTCGGTCCAGTTTGTCCTCGATGGCATTCTGCGTTACAGAAACACAGATAGTGTAAAAAAAAACAAACAATCGGAGGGCAAAACATAGCAGGTGTGCGCCGGCAACATCAGACACGTGATTTGGGCTTTGGTACCTCCATGACGTCTTTCATGACGGGAACCCATCTAGAGAGCTGGTAGGTGCTCTCCGTGCGCTCCTTGCGCTCCGGCAGTGTTTTCCCAGCATTGCGGCCCTGACAAACAACATGACGCATGTAACAAATACTGAAGGGGAAACCATATTTGAAAACCGTAACCACGCTGCATTAAAGACATCTACCCCAGCTATAATGTTGCAGCCCAGGTTCTGCAGGTTGGTGATGATGTTGCTGTCGGCCTGTATGTTTGCATGCTGGATGAGCTTGGCAAGGTTCTCCTCCCCGATGCCTACACGGATAACCAGATATGTTACAACGGTGAAGGCAATGGCACCACTTACTTCTCATCACTTCACAACTTTGATCACGTTAACGCTTCTAATTAACAGTTGCACACAAGAATGCTTCTCGTGCACAACGAAATGTAGGGTTTAGCTAAAAATAGGAAGAGTTTTGACAAAGTCGCACCTTTTTTCTTGTGAAATATGTACAGCAGTATGATGCGGATTTTGTCATAGGCCTCAACTTCATTGTTGAGGAGCACAGGAACAATGTTCTTCATGGCATCCTTGAGAGGCTCCCCTTCTTCGTTTGCTCCCATTGCCAGGTCCTGTGGAAGACTCCCGTGTTTAAACATTAACTTCTACTACAACCTCAATTACAACTGTCAGCTGACAGGCGACTCACAGGGCAGCTGACACAGGAGGATGACTAACCTTTGAATCTTATTCAATATCTTTTTCCTCTCTCTTTCATTGCAATGCTATGGTTTTAAGTTTAGTTTAAACTTCTTAAAAAGGTTAACGTTTCTTTGATGAAAGACACTGTCCTAGATTGCAGCGAAAACCTCCAGAGTTGCATTTATAAGCAACACCTCCATGTCAAAAATAATGACACATTTTTGCTTTTATTCTTATCCGAGGCACTGTGTGTGACCTCCCATAAAACTATTGTGAAGCTTTATGATGAATTTGGACAAAGCCTCGTTAACGGCAACCAATAACGAAACAATTTGTGAGCAACTGAACCTAGAGAGCGGCTACACGAGCACATAAAAATAGAGCACATTGTTTTGGTTACAACGCTACACAGGCATCTGTATTGGGTCGGCCAAACAATGTGGAGCACTAAAACAAATGGCAGCTGACACGGAGCTGTTGCTGGTTGGATCACACCATTGGATTAGAGAGGCAGCTTTTAGACATGCCGACACTCCATTAGTGCAGTTGAGGGATTCACTCGTATAAGAAGGGCACATTAACACTTGCATGTCGTAATGCCACAACCATGCGTCGCTTAACATTTCCCGTGTGCTTTGGACTTATCGGATACCGGACTAAATGTGGCAGAATGCATCCCCCTCACAGAGACAAAGCAAGGCTGGCTTATACAAAGGACACACTGGGGCTTGGCACTGGTCTGGACCGTGGCGTTATCCCAAGGCTCATGTAGAGGGAGGGATTTCCACATTACTAAGTAGTGCATGCGTTATTAAATGCCTTTACAGTAATGACATAACGGCTTCTTGTGCAGCTAGAGATATATATATATATATATATATATATATATGGATGTTGACGTCCGGTCCCAAGCTTCTTATGCACCATTACGATTCTATATTAAATATCACAAGACCAGTGGAGCTATAAATAAAGACGCCATGACGTCGAGGTCACTTTGCGTGGAGAGTGAGCGAGACACAGAGTTGATCCCCTGTGATATAAAAACTACAGATTGACGGGTTGTTTTGCCAACAACAGCGCACGAGAAGACAAATTCCAAGAATATTGAACTTGACTTTGACAGTAAAAGTGAAAACATCAAATCGATTTAATTCCAATCGGACACCCAAAAGACTACCGACCTGTTCCACTTCACAAAGCTTATCAAGAGAGGCCTTGTATGTCTTCATACACTCTTCGGCTAGGTGCAAGTGAGTAGAGTACTGTGAATGAAAATGTATTCGGATTATTGTGAATTCATAAATTTGTGGTTATAATAAAATCATCGCATGATATATAAAAGCTATAAAACATTTTTCTTAACGCTACAGGCAAGACGGACAACTGATGAGAGACTTTCTGGAGCTACTCCAGAGATTCTTGACATGTTGGACCGTCAATGTTTGGGCAAATTAACAACAATGTGGTCAAAATTTAAGTTTAGACTTGTTTAAACTAACTGTTCAATTTACTGTTCGAAGTGTCTCCTAATACAATATGTTCAACATCCTTACAGTACTGGCTTTACAATAGAAACATGATAATTAGATGAGAATATTACTAGTGACAAGTTTATCTTCATCCCACTCACCATGCTCAGCTCCTTTTGGTACTGGGGCATCTTCTTTAACATCTGAGAGAGATCTTTCATGTTGGCCTGGGATGCAAAACATTTTTTTTATTAAAAATAGCATAACATAAAAGTTGTGTTCATCATACACATCTGTAATAAGAACTGAACCGCAACGAGAACTGCACGAGCACTCACATTGTCGGTGCACATTCTCTTGCTCTGGCAAAAGGTGCGAAGAAGCTCCGTCACTTTCCTGCAACAACGGGTTTTCAAAAATGATTAGTCAAATACGACGCTACTGTTTTACTTACTTTAACTTATTGGCATAGTATAGTGTACAATTTCTAACTGTTCGGAAAGCAAAAGCATGAGGAGGACATGAAAAGGATGACAGTGACACGAGAGAGACTTTAATCGAGTTGTGACAGACTTACTTAGTGACATCAGCGATGTGCATATGCCTGAGCTGAACCCAGAGCTCGTCATCTTCGTCCAATAACACTTCTCTGTCATTTGAATTCCCAATGCCGGTTGACTGATAACTGAACACAAGTAGACGCATAAAACACACGATTGGCTCTGGAGAAACGGTTCGCCCCAAGACAGCACAGTGATCTGGAGAAGCAAATGAGCAGTAGTGCATATTTAATACGATGCTCACTCACGTGTAGATATCCTGTTTGATATCTAGCAAGTCGTGGGCCATTGCCTGGAAGGTCAACTCATGCAGAATAGGCGAGATGGGATCAAACCCACGATCAACAATGAGTAGCTGGGATCGCGCCTTATCTGGACCCTAAAACCAATGAACAGAAGGGATATCAATTAAGACAAACCAAAGATTTGATGCACCAATGCACAATAAAAGAGGATCTAGTCGACAGTATGCATGAAAGATATGGCCCTTCGTTATCTTTTTGCAACTCCGTCATGCAGCAAAAGTCTTTTATCAATGCGAGTTAGAGAAGAGAATGCTAAGACAGCACAGCCATTGTTATGCACTTCAGATGTATGGGGGCAAAAAGAAAACAGAAATACATGCCTGTTGAGACCCATCTCAGGATTAAGGAATTGTCGGCTAAGAAGACAGATAAGGAGAAGGGAAAAGGTCCAGCAAGGCGTGAGAAAAACACAGGAATTAAAACCCAGAAACCAAAGAAACCATTAAAACGTCCTCAGCCTGTGAAGGTGACGAGCTGCCGAATCCCAAAGGAAGTCTATTCTCTGATGCAGAAAAGTTGGTTTAGCAGAAGAAAAAAAAAAAGCAGCTTAAGAATTTAGAATGCAAGAATTCTAATAATACAGTCGAGCACATAGGAATTGTTGTGGATGGTGACGGAAGTAGTTCCTAACCTCGCCCATGCTGGGGTTGTCAGCTTTGTGAGCAGTGAGGCGCTGGTGGACCTCATCAGCCAGTCTGGCATTCTCCTCTGGTCCCCTTAGAGAGAGATACAAACAACGGAATCAGCAAATTCTGTGACAAGTTACTTTTAGTTGACTTTTGTGAGAGGTTTTCATACTTGCGGTAACGGATCGCAGGGTACTCCTTCAGTGTATCACACAGGGTCGCGATCTGCTCGGCCAGATTTTCCAGCATTTTGTCTTTTCTTTCATTTGGCTCAGAACTGTAGAAGGAGTACAAGGAGCTTGGATCGTCCAGGGAGAATACCTGCAGGGGTGAGGTTAGCCTCAATTTAACCACATCGTTTATGTTTACAACAATCAAGCTGCAATATATATATATATTTTTTTACATTACCAACGGAAAACAAATGAGGAAATGATAAAATGTGTCACTCTTAGTAATACACCCTCAGCTCTAAAGCAGCATTTGTTTCACTCTTAACTCGTAAAAAAAAAGCTCTGATAAACCCACTGTATGCTAGCAGACAAAAATCAACCCTGGTGGTAAAACCCACCAAACATCACACAGAAAACACAGGCGACACGCTGTTGAACAACATGGATTTAGCATTTAGCAGCTAGCCAGATCATTTTCTCAGGAGCTGTCGGTCACCAAAACACAAGTAAAACAAAAGTGACTGAAGAACAATGTGGCCAAAAGAATCAAGTAAACAGGAGATCATTCCTACCTGAGACTCATACGGCAGGAAAGCAACATTGATCTCTTTTAAAGTCTTGACAACCTTGGAGACTCTGGATCTCCCAATCTCGGCAAAGAGACCATCTGGACAAGCTGTGGAAGCAAACATCAATAAATAACGGCAATGCAAGTATTCAGTATATTTTGAAACTTTAAATGTTTTGCACAGTACTTTTGAAAATAGCTGATCAATAAATATGGTTCCCACAGGTTTAAGTCGTTTTTCATCGTGAAATCAATGATGAAAACACACACAGTACACACACAGACAATCTTACTATCGGTGAAGAAGATGTGTGCTGCTTTGTAAGTAAAGGCAGCGTCTTTGAAGTCATTAATGAGAGCACGAACAGACTGTAATTGAAAACAAATTTTGTTTAAAATGTTAGGATAGTGAGAGAAATCACAATGAACACAGAAGATCTTGCTGAGGGAACTCTGAGGAAGAACAGCAGACCTTCTCCACGGGGGAAATCAGATAAATGGCCTCCAAGCTAGAGATGGGCTCCCTGCGTTTATTGATGTCCTCCACAACTGAAAAGGATAAAACAGAGGATTTTTAATTCAATCTAAAACAGTCTCACTTGATCAATATGCTACTGCAAATAAAACATCATCTTGTAAAGGGAAAGTTGGCATGTCAATCTCCCATGGGAAATTCACACATCTGGTGCTTCTTTTAATAAGGCTGGCGAGAGTTTTTTATCAAATATATCAGTGACCATTCATGCACTGGGGACAGTGGACATTTATAACTTAAGAAATACTTTGGCCATCCATTAGTATGTGACAGGACAGCTATAAATATCCCCTGATTGCTCTATGACAGTTTGATAGAGGTTGGTAAAAACCTGATATCCATTATTTTTTTAAAGTTCGAACCCTCGTGTTTGCAACGATCCACAGGATGCAAGACCGTTAATTATCCGCATACTTACTGGTCACGCCCTCTGCCAAGATGTCTGACATCTTGCAGCAAGAGGACAGAATCCGCATGCTCATGTGATCCACGATGAGAACCTGGAGAAACACGAGACAAACAGGTTAGAAATTCAGTGTGACAAGATCTTCTTCATTCTTATTGAGCAACTGTTACCTTCCATTCTCCATCCTTCTTTACACTCTTTATGACCCCACTGAGGATTTCTGTAGAAGAATTAAATTGAATGGATGGTTAGAAAACAATCAATCATTTGGAAACATTTCTTGCGCTGCACAAAAAAGGTTTACGTGAATTTTAGCAACGACTCCAATATGGAAATATCTGGCAATAAGGTTTGTGAAACAGAACTAACACCATAATAATAATTTATGTGATACCTATAATTTGCAGTGACTCACATTTTTGTTACAGCATCCATTTATACAATTCATTTTTGGGAACATTCTCCTTTACTTGTAGACAAAGAGTGACATTTTATATACTGCGGGTCAGTGGGTAAAGAGTAAAAATACATGCGTTAATTGAAATGTTGTCTTTTCTGCCTACAGTCACTGTAAGGAGATTCAAGAGCAAGTCAAATATCTATTTGAAACGTTGTGACATTTCTTATATTAAGCCAATGCAAAGGGTTAAAGGTCGGCTGTGTGTGTCTAAAACCCTCTTAACCCAGAACCAGGAACAAACCTCACATTTAGTACTTGTATTTACCAACTTGTGGTGCAACTTCCTTATGTGATATTGTTGCGATTACAGTGTACGAAGATCAGACAAAAGCATAGTTGTTCCAGTGACTTCATAGGCACAACAGCTGCGGTGTGGCACTCCCCGTGAAACCAAGTGTGAGGGTTTAGTGCAGTGTTTTATTGTGACAGTGGGCCATCTTACCCAAAATGCTCTGAAATAAAACATACAGAGCAAAGGTGCTATTCCACAAAACAAAATCCATTAGTCGTTAGTGTGGCTATTGTTTTAGGCCATCATATAGTCACCAGGATCTGGGTGGCTTAACATTTCCTCCCTTTAATAGTGCACAGAAGGGAGGACGGTGTGGGAATAAAATAGAAACATGAAGAACTACATCGATGTGATATCATGTTCATCACTCGACTTCCTAGTCTAACCTCATTATAAACCCACCTGTGACTCCCTAAGACATATGATTGATTCTTATAGGCCAAGTCTTACCACCACATCTATTCACTTGCTAATTGATGCGCTAATTGGCTGGTTAATTCAGCAATTCATTATGAAAAAACAAACATTTTTACACTACACCTACGTTAAAGATCATTGTCATTACTACGCTATGAATTGTTTCCACGAATAGATTGGTGAGGTTCCTGGATATTTCAGTGGATACTGGATGAATATTTGTTTGCTTAGATAGGCAAAACTATAATCTAGTTTGTACCAATTTACATTTAACGACGTAGAACTGTCTGCCAGGACCACGAGGAAAATGAATCACTGACAAAAGGTTGTGTCATGCACAACCCATTTCCAAACAGCCAACTGGAAAAGATGACGACTTGAAGCTGGGGCCTTCCACCTCAACGCAGACCATCAAACCATTGTAGCAGTCTTAATCTAAGCCTATATACATTTGTGCCTCTTTACAATGTAGCAAAATATCTGCATGCATAATTGCCAGGCATCAGCCAGTCTTGCCTCTTGGAGACTTATATTAATTGGCATTATAGTGACAATGGAAAGTGGCAAGGAAGACGGCCTGCACTCTCCTATGCTTAGCTTAACTTGTGTGTACAACAATATTTCCAAGGATTAGATCATGCATGATAAGACCTGTCCTCATGCCACCGCTATAGCAGCGGTTGCAGATTTCCTAAGCCCAGACCCAGCATCACAAACATGTGTTTTATATTCAAATCAGTTGCAATTAAAAACTCACGGTTATAAATAGGCCTAGAATAAACAAATAGCAAGTCATCGTTGGTCTAAACTGTGAGTCCTGGGGTCAGAGTTACTTCTATTACTAGAGCACAATTGAAGATTTGAGCAATTCTGTGTCACAGGTTTGTTCACACTACACTCCTCCCTCTGACATAATGAAACGGTTGCGTGAGAGTATAAACAAATTAGCCTTTAAACATTATAAGTTCTTTAGAACAACTGAAACCCTGAATGCAAATACTTGTGATTAAATAGCCATTACATAATGCTATTTATCTTTGATTTGCAAATACACAATGTATTCATTCATCATTATTATATAAAGATTTAAGAGATGCTTTAAGCACAATTGATTCTATGACGTTATTGAAATAGTTAGGCTTTTTGTAAAAACGAAATAAGTTAACATTGAAATATCATTTACTTTAAAATAATTTTGTAACAACAGTTCACATTCTATTGACGTTTAATTCCGTACAACACGAGTGATTTAGCGTTAGTCCTTCTGAAGTGAAGTTACCGGACTTCCTCTTTGGGTTCACTAATGGTAGCTCACATTTAGGACCAACACGACAATGGTCACAACATCGTCAGTCACTGAAGCCGTCGATTTTCACAGCCGCCCAACAACAAACCACCATTTCTCCTCGGCTAATGGTGTTACCAACACTGGCAACACCATACAAATGTGTATCAATGACTTGGTTATCGATGACATTATGTCCTCAGGTAGTGTTAGCATTTACATTGTGACCTGGAACAGGAAGAACCTGAGCTCGACCAGCAGTGCTTCTGATAAAGGTTTAGCTTTCAATTCATCGAGCTCCTTCGAGACTAAATCAACAACCTGTGTATTTTATTTGTAATAAACTTCTGAAAGTGAACACAGCGATTAAACGAATGTGTAACTTACTTTCTCCAACTACCGCCTTCAGCCCACTCGGTGCCATCTTGACAGCAACCTGTTGGCTCGTTTGTCGGTCACTTCCTTGTTGTTAAAGCCTGTATGAGCCGAGCACACAGGCTTTAACAGTGAAATGTTGCCCTCTATTGCCCGATACTGCTATTGCATGAACACGTCTCATACACTTGATACCAATTGTTGTGCAGTAACCTTGTTGAAACAATTAGCAAAACGTGTGGGAAATATCAGTTAAAGTACATTAATCATATGGTGTAATTTGCAGTTTTATACTTCGTATTCAAAATGCTTTATGAATTGTTATTCTTTAAGGCTCCAACCATGCACATTCTGGGCAAAATGATTAGATGGTGTTGCACAATGAATAGCACTGTAGTATCATATGATATGTCACAGCGCCATCATTCCACTTCATATAGGGTGTTGAATCAGAAAAGGTTTATTGCCAAGTAAGTTACACATACAAAGAATGGGGCTTGGTGATTGGTGCATAAAAATAAACAGTGCAATAGTATGAGACATCATTTAAATAGATGTTAAGTACTTGAAGTCCTGGGTTATTGTGGAGCCCAGGAAATGGAAGGACTCCACAGATTCAACGGGGGAGTCACACAGGGCGATAGGGTCAGGAAATCCACAACCATCTCCACTGTCTTTAGAGCGTTGAGCTCTTAGTTGTTTAGTCAGCACCGGGTCACCAGATGGTCGATCTCCAACCTGTAGGCGGACTCATCCCCACCAGAGATGAGTCCAATGAGTGCGGCGTCATCCGCGAACTTCAGGAGATGCTGAACTCCAGATGCTTGAGGATGAAGTGAAGGGCCGCGTTGACTGCGTCGTCTACAGACCGGTTGGCTCTGTAGGCGAACTGCATATTCACGTGCACTAACAGCGTAAAGCGTACAGTACATGCTGTATTTTTAAAAGAAAAATACAGTAATAACATTACCATACTCAGGAATTAGGGAAAATTCACTTTATTCCAGAAGTTGAGGCATTTTGAGCAATCGAAGTACATATTTAAGACATCTATACTGTCTGCATTGAACCAGGAGGTACATTTGGGTCACAATCTATTTCAATGCCTCTGCACAAGTTACTCATAAACACCTTGTTCCTATTGGCTGGTGGTCAAACCAGCTCTCTTCTGGTCACAAAGCATCTTTAACCAGAGGTTAGAGATGTGGCCATAGAATGTACAGTACATCAGATACACCTTCATATCCAAGCACAACCATCAATGCTTCTACAACAAGTGAAACAAAACCAACATTGACTTTAATGAAAAACAGCGTTCAAATGATTTGTTAACAAGAACTACAGAGTCAGTGCCTATAGCGTCAAATTCCTCCATTCCCTCAACTGTTAGTATACAAACCCAGGGGATGTCATAAGGATTTTACAACAGTGATGAGCAGAAAATAAAACAATTTAATGTCATAGTATCACACAACTCAATCACCACTGGTGCAGACAATTCTTTTTCATCTACAATGAACGCAGCAAAAATAAAAATCTCACAGAAGGAAACCTGCTGCAGACTAGTGAAACTTGATATTTTATTTCCCAATAAGATAACCCAGAAGATAAATTTAAAGTTACCCAGACTGTAAATCAAAGGCTAAAAGCAATAGTTGCTGCAATCTGTGCCTCTAGTAAATACTTGTGCAATCAGGTAGTTCGTATTTTGTGTTTGTGCTAAATTCAAATCAGTTCATGGAGATTTTCTTTATGCTTTGGTAATAATGTCTCTTTCTGTTTGTCACTGTCAAAAATGCTCAATTACATCCAATGTGACACAATGTTGTAAAACACTAAACATGAAAAAAGAAATCAGCATGTAATAGAAACTGCTCCTCACAAAATAAATTGTGAAAATTACATTCGATCCAACTGGATATACAAATCAAATAACTATTTTATGACAATGCAATCACAGCAACTCATCGGGCATCTGAACAGTCCTTGGTGAAAAATATATAGATTAAAAGCATACTAGGAACGCCTAACACACATTAGGGATGTGTTAACTTCTCATAGAGTTTCGATGTGTCGCGCTCTTAATCCAGTCCCACCAGTTTCTCGTTTTACCCAATAAATACTGCCAGATATAATCCTCCATCAGTGGTGCTGGTAATATATGCATTTTTTTCCAACACATAATCCTCAATTCTCAGAGTCCATAGAAAGTGCTCTTAATAGTTGCTGCTCCTTACGAAGACGCAGTCGCTCTTTGAATTCCTGCATCTCTTTCCTCTGAAAATAAATATAGCACAATCATTATCATATATTGTGCTTTACAGCCGTAGTTATATCAGACTTAATTACACACACACACACACACACACACACACACACACACACACACACACACACACACACACACACAGCTTTTTATGGATAGTTTAAAAACAGCTAGGAAACCAGACGAAAATGATTAGTTGTGTTTATTATTAGCCTTAAATTAAATGAATAAATAAAAACGTACCCGCAGTCCTTGGTCAGGGGGGAAGATCTCCCTCTGGAAACCATAAAAGATGCCAGCAGAGAAAGAGATATGTGTTATTACAAGAAGGGCACCGAGCATGTGGACAGAAAATAAAACGCCAGCATTGCTTACCTTTCTTTTTACTATGTACTCTTCAAAATAATCCGCTTGATTTGAGATCCAGAACATGGTCACGGGAAAGGACAGATACAGCACCATCTGCTCAAAAACAAATAAGATCGGCAAGTGAGTGACTGTGGAAAACGACCACATGACCACACATAGCCTAATGATAACGACTAGCTAGAACCACTAAACCTGGACACCTTTGTGTGATATTACATCTTAAAAACAATACATATGTAATGTCCAGGAACATTTGGTACTTACTCTAAACATCTCTATTTTAACACCCATGTTTGCATCGGCACTGGACCCAACAACAGTGAAACGTTATCTAAACTCCCAACATCGCCAAAAGACCTTCACACTACTTCCGGGTAAGTGACTCGGAAGCCACAACGCATGCGCTTGTGGTGTCATAAATACATATTTCAACACAATTGAAAATAGACACACGTATCACATTTGACATTATACATGGTTTTGCCCCTTGATTAAATAATATTTGGAGAGTTTTAAAATGTGACGCTTAACTTTTGCATCGCAGCTGACCTTTGGTTAAATAAAGGCGCAGGGGGGGTGTCCACCGAGGGGCGCTGCAAACCAGTAATTGTGTCCTGATACCATTCTCACTCTGCTTTTTAGGTACATTTTGCAATAAATACCTACAAAGAGACCTACAGTGGATGTTATCTCGTTCTACTGACCATTAATATAACAAAGCATTAACAAACCTACAGGCTGGTCACGCTGCTGTTGATAGTATATTTCAAATGTGAAATAAAAACACAATACAGTGGATTTAATATCAACCCAATTCTTACTGTCTGGCAACTCTTTTGAACAATTTTTTTGGGGAAACTTGGGTTTTTATTTACTCTCACCTATTTACATCATATCAAATTGAATCAAAAACAGTGAGGAGAAGACACCAAAACGGGGTACTTTTGGGAATAGCATTGCTTTTTTAAAATTTCACTTATATTTCTGTAGCTTTGTCCCAAAACATCATGTCGGATTTATCCAGTTTTTTCCCAGTTATCCTGGTGTGCACAGATATTTTTCTCGTCACAGTAAACACGGTCTTGTACGTCCTCCACGAGAGACCGACGCGTGACGTCATCGACAACGAGAGGTGTTCAGGATCCTCGGAGAGAAAGATCCCGCGCGCCCTGGCAACCTGATAAACCCCCAGGTAAACGCCGTTGTTTCAAACGTTATATCTGCCAAGTCATGTTGTCTCAGTAAAGCCGAACGGGTAAACAGCCAGAAGACACGGTTAAAAGCGGTGTAAAAGGCTTGAGAGGGAGCGCTGATGCCCCGGCGCCTCACTGAGACCGTTCACTTGCACGGCGGGCCTGTTCTGGCTAGCTAGCTTGCTAGCTAAAGCTAGTTGGACAGTTGCCTTATCAAAAGACACAATAACCGATTCTACATTGTGTGTCTATCTGAAACCCTGTGCCTGTCTCACACACCGCTGACCACAAATACGCTGTGAATAGACCGACTAAGGGTGCTACGACCACTGTGTATCATCTAGTGCTAGTTCGCTCGTCGACTGTCTTGTGTTGTGGGAGACGGTGACGCCGTCACCGTGATGATGGCGCACACTCAGACCGAGGCTATTTTAACGAGAATGCAGTCAATAGAGCAGGTAACACGTAATATACCTGTAATGTTGATCTTCCAAAGCTCGCTGTGATGATCACGAGACGATATGTCGGTGTCTTCGTGCGCTTTCAGCTCCGCTATTCACACTCACTGACGTCCATTACGAAACCCGGGCAGTAATCTGTGCCCTGTGGCCTAACGTTAGGATCTTGGCTTCTCCGCGAAGATCGCTCGCCAACAGTCATTACTTTGCAATTGTATCCTTTTTATTCACCAAATGTGGTAATGATATCCATCCCACATAGACGTGGTTGTGTCTGTGGTGTTCATAAGACTACTATGGGGGGGATATTACAGACGTAAAGCTGACCGGTATGTCTAAACAGATTACTCATGCAGAGGCCCGTTACTTAACTAACTGTCCCTCAGGCGTGTGACATGTTTTTCTTGTTGTTTTTAATGGTTGTGTGACAGCATACGGATCTATCTCATAGCAGACAGTAGCCCACCTGCAGTCACGTGCTTGTTTGGGTAGGCTTCTTTGCCTAAAGGTGCAAAAAGACTAAAGCAGTTTAAAGCTTTAGTGCCACTGTAAACCTATCGTATACCTTTTTTTATCCTTAAACAACATGTTGGCAGTCTATTATTAAGACTTTGTTGGTAACGAGTCACAGCCATAGGTCAGTTTTGTGATTAACTTGTCACTGATAAGGTATAAAACAAATGTTATCAACCTTTGTGTAAATAGTACAAGAGGACCAACTGGGTTAAAGGGCAGTTACCAGGTATGCAGTTAATCAAAAGGAAAAGCTCAGATGGTTGAGCTATTAATAACATTACTGCAAATCAAATTGAAATTGAGCAACTGCACCATATGTTTTTTTAAAAATAATAACTGATTTAAAGTGCTTGTAGATACTACTGGTTAGGCTTCACAGAGCTAAAATACCAGGCTGTCATGATTGTTGGTTTTACATTTAAAACCGCTGAAACTTCCTAAAACAGTTCAGGGTGTCAGGATGACGTGCATGTGTGCTGCTTTGGTCTTATTTCTGTCTGCGAGTTTGGACACCATGTCCTACACTAAAGAACATACATTTCTTCTTCTCCTTGTTTTTTTAAAATTCCTTTTTTTGGGGGTTTCTGGTTTAGTTGCCATGGTAACACCATCCATGGCCTAGTTGTGAATGACCTCTGAATGAGACGGAAGTGTGTGGTCAGGGAACTAAATCTGTCATAAATGCTTTGTTTATCACTTTTGAGTCATTGGCAGTAGTGTCATGAAGTCTACAAACGAGTCAATATTGCAGAACACAGAATTTTAGTTTTCTCTCTTCTGCCGCATGAAAACAGTGCGTCTTTGTCATATTGTGGCATATTCGGAAAGCAACAGGCAATATTCACAACTTTTCATTTTTTGATGATCAATAGTTTTATTTATTTCCTTTTTAGAACCGTCAATGCCCATACTGAACAAAGCTAACGTCATTAGCATCAGCCAATCTAACAACAATTACTGGTTGTTGGCTTGTCTGTCACCATGTAATTTCCAGCGGTTGATTCACTATTTAAATGGAATACTCAATGTAAACATCCTATGTTGGTTAGAACAAAATGTAATACTGGGGGGGGGGCTTGCTTTGAATAAAAATGTGTTGAAATTGTACAGATTGTCATCAATATTTTCTCGAGCTTTAGTTGGAGTGGACATTGACACGATCCAGTCGTACCCGTCATATCTCTACTCACAGACCTCCGTCAAACATCCTCTCGTGTCACACTGTTCTGTTAACACGCACAATCACTCACGAACATCGCAGATCGCCGAGATCATTGTATATCGGCACAACCCTTGCAAAGTTACCGCCGTATTGATAAGCCCCGATGTTGGTGGTGTTTTAATGGTACTTTTTAATGTTTTGATGACAAAGAGCGTCGGGCTGAGCTCCTCCAACTGCAGACATAGACACAAACACACAATCTAAGCACGAGCAGAGAGGCCGCTGTGGAGAAGTGAACCAGGTGACGTGAAGGATACTCGTGTTGATGTCAACTACGCTTGTTACTGTACGTGCAATCAAATAGTTGCGATTAAAAAGCCAATACTTTATCCAAACATCTGTGAATATCGGCCACTATGTTTACACAAGCACAGCAAGCACAATCGGCCAAAAGCTTGTTTTTTTGTAAACGACAAAGCAACCGGGAGGACAGAAGTCAGGAGGAATGACTGATACTGACGGATGTCTGTGTTCTTTATGCTTCATAAACTTCACTCAGAAGTGTTTCTTTTATTTACATTTTATAAGAGGGAAGGTCTTGTGGGTTTAGACATTAGCTGAATAAATGTACTGAGTATTACTCAGAAGTCCTAAATACTAACTGTCATATAGCTCTGTTTTTGGTGTCTCCCAACTCCTGAGGGTACTCTACCTGGTGCTTTTGTTGCTAATTGCTCAATTGTTTTTTCCAGGTGTTTTCTAACTCTTGTCTTTTTGCCATTTGAAGCTGAGCAGAAAATGTGATTTATTTTCAATGAAAACAGCTGCCTGCAGCTGCCAAAAACAACGCTGTTAAAGTAGTGACAGTGAATAAAAACTGTAAAGTTTGAATGAGCTGAAACAGTCTATAACGTTTTGTAAATCCAATGGGAGCTGCAGATTTGGGAGATTATTCCCAGTAGGTGGACAGGAGTACGGGCACGGAAGCAACATACTGCTGTGGAAGGTGGCAGCAGTATTTAGCCACTTAAATTAAAGGTCCTGCTTATGTACAAATTAGAGGCACACGATATTGGAAAAAACTGACAATGTGGTTTTTTTTCTTTGATATTGAAAACAAAGGAATAGCCACCCTAAGTTATGTAGGCTACATTTTAAACAAATGCAGATGCGCCTGCTCTCCGAGAGTAAACGGTCCAAACATGTAATGTATACAGTTTATTACTCCTTCTCTGGACTGCCGTCGTACCATTCAGGAAAGTTTCTCGTAGGGTGCGAGCAGCGGCATGGCGGCTCCCCAAAAGTGAAGCCAAAAACATCTCAACCGTCAGCAGGTGGCTGGTAGTTAGGTTAGGCAGCGCTTGATTCGATGTGCAGCTGAGTTTTCCATGAGCGCGGCATGCATTTTAAACGTCAATATCGCAGGCGATAGTGTTCATTTAATTATGGGAGGCCAAAATCGTGTCGTAATATTCGACTATAGTGCAGCCTAGGTGACTATGCTAGGACAAGCCCCTGATGAAAGTTATATATTTAATCGCTTCTAAAATGCATATGCTAATAAGTTGCTTCAAGAGGTACTCCAGTGAATTAGTGCCGTATGGCACTAAAATAAAGCGGAGGACTCAAAACAGACTGTTTAAAAGATAATGGTGAAATAATACAGGCAGAGCTATTCTGACTTTTAGTCTCTAGCACCGTTCAAGCTTTCTTTCAGAACTACAGAAGCATTATTCGTTAATTCTCAAATGACTTATAGGCTTTTGTTATTATTGCTACTAAGTGCCTCTTTCTGCACCAGTCTCCTTTCTATTGTTTTTCCCCTCACAAAACTGAATACATAAGTGTGTGCTACACCATGTCAAGTTGGCAAATTGCCAGTTTTCTCCACTCGGTGTCCCTGCAGACTTCAGCTTCTCCGGCACTCTGATGATTAATGGAAGTGCCTCAGACTTTCTCGCAGAGTCTCATCTCTGTGTGCACTTCTGCCTCTTCATCTGACCCAACCCCCAAATGCAACCCGTTTCTCCCCTTTCTCTTGCTATCCCCCCCACCCTTCCAGTGACAGGGCCATCGGTTTGGCCTCCTCTGAATTGCTGTAGGTTGGAGCTTTCGCAGCTGCTGTATTGTCCTTGGGAATGGTGCATATGGCGCGTGGACAGAGGAGTAGGTCTGTGTGGACGTTGTCAGTGTCTGGCTGCAGCACAGATGAGCTACTTTATTTTTGGGGGGGAAACCCAGCATTGTGCATTGCACTCACAAGTCACCTGAGTTGACTCTACTTTGTACTTGGTGGATCTATACTTGCCTGATCTCTTAGGTTTTTGACATCTCACTCTGATTCAACTTGCCTCTGGTAGTATGTATGTAGACATTTAATGGGGCCAGTTTGATATACTGTGGTGGATACTCAAATGCAATATTATATGTGTATCCAAAAATAGTTACTTGGTATTTAGCTGCTAAGAACTTTTTACTTTTGTGACTTATTATCGTCATATCTTTTGATAAGATCAGATTGAAAAAAAAGAGGGAGGTCTGTACGTGGTCAGTGGGATGTCCTGAACGTCAATACAGGAGGCTGCTCTGGTCACATGATCTGATCACTTCAGTTTTCTTTCACGTCCACAGTTTGACCACCGCTCTACGTTATGTCCTGAATTCACATCATTCACATGAGTTTACCTGCAGTCTTTCTACAAGATGCAGCCTCTGTTGTGTAAGTTGTTGGTGGCGTCGTGCACATACAAATTATTTATTGAGTTTAAGATTTCTATGTAGCTTTGTGGTTGCTTGCTTTATGGGCAAAGTGGCTACAAGAGATGTACTCCTAAAAAATCGAATTGTTCCACTTTGTGGAATATGTTTATGGCAGTGCTGCAATAATGGCTTTCCAATAAATTTGGCCTTGCTGGTTTAGTGGTTACTTTGGTAACCCTGACCAAGGTCTCTCTGCTTGAATTAAATGTGATTTAGAGATGCTCGTGTTTCTGGGACAGCAGGGTTCATATTGTTGATGTGGACCAATATATGTATTGGAGTAGTCCAGCCACTATATGAATGGCATTGGTCAATAAGGGCCAAAATAAATGATTATTACTTAGTAAATGTATCGAAACGACAATATGAAAAGGGGTCACTCGTAGTATTGAACCGACACGGAATTATCTCCCACATCTATATCAAGAGAGGGTGGAGTGCAGATAAGGGGGGGGGGGGCTTAAATTGGTGGGGGGAGGCACACAAGATCACGCCAAGGGAGGTGGGGGTGGGGCATGATGAAATGGACTGAGGAAAAGACAGGAAGGGGGTGGGGTGTTAAAGGTGTAAGAGTGTGAGCAAGAGAGAGAGAGGAGAGAGAGCCAGCACCTAAAGCTATTGATGGGAAAGCGGGGAGGGGTGGAATGAGCAAGCGCGTGGGAGGGAGGGAGGGTGAGTGGGCTGAATGAGGAAGCAGCAGAGCCATTTTTACTGTTGAGCAACTGCATGCTGGTCTTGCCTCTTGCTTGAGAGAGAGAGGGTGAGAGAGCTAGAGCAAGAGGAATAAAGCGCTCCTCCTGGATCTTACCGGAGCCCTCTCTCCCGTCTCTCGCCTTCCCCTCTCCGTCTTGCTTTCAGTTTGTGTCCATTTAAGTTGGGGGGAGCCCTGGAGAGGACACACAATGGAGCGGAGAGCCTGTGGCAACTGGGCCGTTGTGCTGCTGAGAGGGGGATGGGGTAGAGAGAGGACCGGTTCACACAGCTAACACAGCCGGCCGGCTGGAGGCTTCCTTTCCTCCCCGCCTGGACCCAGTGTTTCCAGGCCGGGGCCTTTTTTTTTGTGTGGAACAATCCGTCCTCAAACTTCGCTTGGACAACACTAAGGATTACTCATTGTGCTCTGTGGGATTTTAGGACACATACTGGAGCCTGAAAAATAAATCCCTCCTGTGTTTTGGATAAGAGAAAGAGGAGAAAAAAACTAACTTCTGTGTAATTCTTCTTACCTGTTTTTTTGGTTTCTGTTTAGTGGAGTTCATAAATGGATTACAAGATGCATGCCAAGTCAAACGATTTGCTGGATTTTCAAAAACTGGACGCCCTTCTGGAAAAAATTGCACATTCAGTCTCTGTGAAAAGGTAACGTTATCTGGCAAGGTTGACTCCTACAAAGTTTTCAGACATTTTAACTGAGGCACTAAAGATTTTACAACCATACATAAAAAATTATATGATCATTTGAAATTCATGGCTGAAAAACTGACGAGGTTGAATCAAAGACAGCCTTGAGTAATGGCTCTTGGGACCATCATGTGGTTAGCACTATCTCCAGTTCTACATGGCCCAGCACGACTATCCAGTTTACATTTGCAGTGTTGAGATTGGTATTGTTATCCAGATTTCAGCCAGAAGCCATGAACTTACCCCCTGGTGAGAGAGAGCGGGGGGAGGGTTAGTTCAGAGGAAGAATGGGGTTGTGTGTGTGCGTGCGTGTGGCAGTTGTACAAATGTCTCCTGATTCCTGGCAGGGTTTGGCTTACTCATCCCAACCAGCTGGAAGTTAAACCTGAAAGAGCTGGCGTGATTCTTGCCATTTCCTGTTTATGATGGGCCTGACTCATGGTTAGTCTATTCGACTCCCTTGTGCTCATGCACTGAATCATTCAGGAAGTGCTTATGATCAATACTAAAGGAACGTATTGAGATTTACAACATTGTTGTGATGAACACCCATAAAGACAAATGTAAACAACGCTGTCCATATTTGTTTTTGTGTCTAACTGCCGTTTGTCTGTAAACACACTTAAGTCACACAGGCCATGGGTGGTTACTGTTCAATTGGTAGGCTGCCAAAAGTAGGCGTTGGAATCAACGAGAATAAAAATACACTACACTTGCCAAGAAGTGGAGAAGTTGTTTTCCTTGAAGCACAGTTTCAGAGGTACTCCCAAGGAAGCAACCGATGGCACATGATACAAGGTGGACAAAGGTAGAATAGTTGCATCCCTAATGCCGTGGATATTATCGGTGTATAATTCTTACTGCTTTGCCAGTACTCAGCCTCACACTGTACAATAGAGTGGTCTCACCGACGTCACGATCTCCTTAGTTACGAGGTCTGTCGGCCATGTTGGAGTACATACAGATCCTACATGGCGGCGCGTGAACAAGGAAGTGCGCCGAAAATACCATACTTTGAATCACTGGATAGTGTATCAAAGGTTCGCTACCTGGCCAAATTGAAGGTTATTGGTAACTTGGATCCCTATACGATGAGTGCAGATCGTTTCAGTGCCGATCCTACTTATCGTCCATCGGTAAACTACGCCAACATCTACACGTATCTCGTGAACACCCCCAGTCCTTACACAAGTAGAATATGGGATGTATGGTTCTATAAAATGGTATAGAATTTGCAGGGTTGAGAAGTCCGGCAGTCCAGTATAATATCTCACTTTTTCATCATTATTTTCGAAAAATTCTGAATCAAACATGGATCGTTCATCGGAAAGTTCCTTTTTCAAATTCAGATTTTCCGAGAGTAGGCGCTGCATCTCAGCTTGCATTGCTGCAATCGTGGCCCCACCGAGGTCTGTCTGGTTGGCTTGGTTATTCTTATCCTCGTCCTCATCCTCTGCTGCTGGTTGGCTGTCATATGCATGATCCGACGTTAAACTCGTATCAAGCAATGCTGAGGCTGCTTGGATAGCTCCTTCGTGTCATTTCCTTGATGTGTAATGACCGCTGGCAAACGAAAGAATGATTTATTGTCTCTAACAGCTCTGCTGCCACAACCAAAGATAGCACAAAAGTTCACCACCGATAGGTTATGCATGCCAGTGGCTTTGTGTGTACTCCAACATGGCCGACAGCTAAACTGTGACGTCACACGAGACCACTCTATTTTGAGAAATGTGTAGAGCTTATTATTCGTCTGTTATTTCTCTACAGTTGTGTATGATGGCACTTAAGATAGCATTAGCATATTTAGATTGGGTCATAACATTGCCGGTACTACTGTTACTCGGCTAATTGTAATATATTGGTACTCGGTAGATGCATCATTGATGTTTGAATGTAGAAAGTAAGAAAGTTCACAGTGAAATCCATAATTAATTAGGTGTGCAGATTTTTATCTTAACCTTTTCCTAACGGACACATAATGATGAATAAAAAACATTAAAAGCTTGTATAAATAAGTCCATTCATGTTGCCTTCTTTAAAGCTTTATTTACACAGTTGCTTATAACAGGACACATTTTGGTTATAAAACAAATCCCATATAAAAGGGCTGCTCCTGCTCTGGCTGTCATTATTCACAAGTTAGAAAAATAAGGATAAAATACAATTATTGGGTGCGTACCAGCTTTATTGGAGAGTACAACAGTTGCCCTTCAGGTGCCATTTGGTTGTCGTTGAGGCACTTTGGCTGACCAATTTTCGTGTGGCCTGTTCTGTTGGCTCTAGTTGACCCTTAATGGCCGGAGGCAGCAGGTGAAAGACGGCTCTTACTAACTATAAAGCCTTGAGAATCAATGATTCCAGTCGTTTAGTGCCGTTTTTTCCTCTGCTTTCCAAGTAGGACAGTCACTGAGAGGCTCTACACAGGACTAGGCTTTCCTGGTGTGACATGTGAATCCCCCCCCCCCCAGTATTCAGAGCCACTTCCTCCCCAGAAAACATTCCACAGCAGTCGTCAGTGATCTATGTCCAGGTCAAAGATCAACTGGTATTCCAGAGCTGAGAGCCATGGAGAACGTGCTGCAACAGGAAGTGGACCTCTTGATTGACCCCTGTTGGGGGGGCTTCTGTAGACTTGATTAGTCTTGCATGCCAACATTGCTCTTACACATGGAAATGTTGCCTGGTGGTTGTCTTGGAATTTCTATCTGATCAATTAATTGACAGAAAATACATGGATTTCTGACATTTTACAGACTAAACAATTCATCAAAAAAGATTCGTTGCTAATACAAATTCAGACATAGGGAGACAAACCTAAATTAAAACTTTACTTTCGTTTGTAGTCGGTGTATTAGGGTTAC
This sequence comes from Melanostigma gelatinosum, assembly GCF_949748355.1. Classification (NCBI taxonomy): domain Eukaryota; kingdom Metazoa; phylum Chordata; class Actinopteri; order Perciformes; family Zoarcidae; genus Melanostigma; species Melanostigma gelatinosum. The sequence continues at coordinate 14,624,590 of NC_136646.1, forward strand.
TTACGGGACCACAAAGGGAACTAGAACAGGCTCAGCAGGTGCCCTTTGACAATATTATTTCAACATCTGTTGAAAGAACAACAAAAGTGACTTCAACCGTGTTCATGTTTGTTGTTTCTGGCTTCTGCAAAAGACCCAACGCATCACAAACCAAACCATTGCATTGTAATCATTTGGCGTAATTATTTGGCATAATCCTCAATGTTTCCTTGAGACACAGAAGAACTTCATCAAAGAAACGTTGAGCTGTGGAGTTTGTTCCTAACAATGAGGCTTGTTCCTCTCCGGGATTGTTTGGGTTAAAGGGCCTAAATTATATTTATGCCTGCAATAGACTGTCATTAAATAACATTGCGACATGATGCAAGGGGCTATTCCTTGACAAACTGCAGTAACTACTTTTGACAGACACGAATACAGTAGGCCGTAAACCTACTGTATTGGTGGAGCATGTTTTAAAGGTGAGTGAAAACCTTTTTGCATATTTTGTGAGACACACTGAAAGGCATTTCCCTTCAGTGTGTCTCACACAACTGGTATTTGTTAGGTGAACATAGTAGGCTCAAGTCATTAGGAATTTATTGCTGTAGTAACATGATACAAGTTGATTGAGGTGTGTAATCTGATCGCTGAAACCTGTCTCCATTGTCATGACGGGCAGTGCGGGATGGTCTTGTCTTCGCTCTCATTATCTTTCACAAATTTACCTTTCTGTGCGTGAAAGTGAAACAAATCGTGTGCAACCCTGAACATGCAGATCACAAACTTGATGAGTTAATTTGGATCAGAGCTTTCCAGAAGGGTGTTTACACTCGTCGTCGTTGCAGTGCTCTCATGTCAATGACTGTGGCTGTGAGAGTGCTTATCGCTCATGTTAATGAGCTATTAAGGACCATCTGGCAGTATTTCTATGACGAGACTTTAACTCAATGCAGCGCTGGAGGCCAGCTGTACCAGGCTCATGTTGTGGTTTTTAAAGGCTCCGTTACAGTAAAGTGGTGTCATTTTATCAACTTATCGCCGTTTTAGCTGTTCTATTATTTGCCTCTACCCACTTAGTCATTACATCCACATTATTGATCAGTATTGATATATTTACATACAAAAATATACAAGTGGAAAAGTATGTGTTTATGTTCTGTGTGTGTGTGTGTATTGTGATGTTGGTTGAGGGTCTGGGAGGTTGTGTATTTAGGGTTAGGCAGTACTATCTACTAAAAAAGGAAAAAGTAATTTAAAAAAGTAATATACTATCTAAGCTTGTCATGTTAGCAATGAGAGGAGGTTACCTTCCTGCTAACTTCCCTAAATGTTGTCTTTCTAGTTTGTTGAGTTCAACTGTTTTTCCATACATTCCTCTCGACTCCTTGATGTTCAGGCTCGACGCCCTCTCGGTAACTGTGGTTACGTCTTTCACATTTAGTGATCAGTTGTCACAGACCTGACAATGAAGGCTGGTGGAAATCTATCCAGCTGAAATTAATGGGGCTGAAGATGTTGCGGTAGACGCAATATCACGAACACCTGTGCAATCCAATGCAATAGCCTTGTCGTGTCAGAGAGGTATTGATTGTGCTCTGGTAACAGCTTGTGTTGACTAACACCATGTACCAGAAATAAGAGGACCTGCTACATCCCAATACACTTGATCGCTTAGGAAAATCTCACTAAAAATATGTTTGCACTGCTCTCTATGGGCTGTGTTTGTGCCTGTTCTACAATGGTCACAACCCAACCATGTGATGGTACAGCTGATTGAAGGCATGTACTGTGACTCAGCCTGTCACCATTTATTGCCATTTATGTATTATAAATTTCGCCACACCGGGATCATTTTATAGATATTGAAACTGAGTGACTGAGTCAGAAATGTGTTTTCTTCTCATATGTTAGATGTGATTGGAATACCTGCTGTTAGCCCACAGATGTGATGTGTAGACGCTGTCAGTGGTTTTCGCTACAACACAAATGGCTGTTTAGGCTGAAAGTCACCGGTGGTACTTGAAGTTATTAGACTAAAGCTGATTAGTCGACATAATTGTATTTCTTTGTAAAGCCAATTCAGCAAACTTTTGCATTTTACAGAATTTCCTCGGCTTTAAAGTTTTACACATTGGTGCCTTGGGCCGAGACGAGTTCTGTGCGTATTTATTTGTGAGGTTTTTCTTGCCTCCAGCCACAAAAGTTCCATCTGTATTAAAATGTTTACTTTTGTTCTTTCTTTCTTTAATGTGTTGTCATTCAACATATTGGTCAGTTCGTCAGATTATCCACTGTGTTCGAGTGCCTCGGGGGGGCCTGATCATGTGGTGTACAAACTGCTTCCCTCTTCTCCGAAAGTGACTCATCAAGAATGAGATTAGTCACAGATCTATACTGTGGCGTGTGTGTGTGTGTGTGTGTGTGTATACATCTTTAAGGCCCTGTTGTGGGGGTTGGTTTTAAGTCTGCAAGACTTGGGGGGCAACTTGTTTCTAATAGAGGCGTGAATACCGTATGATCAGTGCTTTATCTATTTTTTGTCACGTTTTCTTTATTTGGCCTTGTTGTCTTAACGGCCTTGTTGTGTATCTTGAATGAGATGTCTCTGACTGCCCTGGAGAGGACATGATGTTGGACTGAGCATTGCGTAGTGGAACACACAGTCTCCCAGCTGCCAGATGACGCTAACCCCCCCCTCACCCTCCACCCACATCCCTAAACACTCCCAGGTCCTTAGACAGTGTAGCAAGACAAAGATCTACTGAAAGCACACTCAAGAGCCAAACCTCTGAGCTCTTCTGAATACAGTGAATTTATTCTCGTAAAGTAATTAATGTGTCAGTAGGAGGATATCAACTTTGATATATTGAGTCATAACTAAAGGCTGGTGGTTGTAACCTTTTGTGGGCGTTCAGTGCTTGTAATTTATTGTTATGCTAAGTAGATATGAAATGATGATGAGGACTATGAGGAGGTCTGTGTGCCACAGCATCGTGTACTTTTAACATTATTATCTTATAATATCACAATCCAAATCATATCCACGACTAGGGCTGCACTGAATATTGTAAAGCTTTGAAGCATTATTCAAAACGTTAACATCCAAATTATTATAATAGTGAATATCTTACAGAAACGTTGCATGCAATAGTCCACCTTCTCTTCCTTTATTGCACCCCTTTCTTGTCTCTTTAATTGTCTGTCCTCAGTACAAAAGTTAAAGTTTATTGCAAAAAGATGTACTCACACCGTGTTTTTGTCTCGTGAAATATTCTGCTTCAATCCACATTTGTTGGTGCTTCCAAAACTCTCCCCTGCACGCACCAGTACTAACGAGCAGCAATCTAACAGCACCATAAATTACATCATTAACCACAATAACCTATTTTACCCATTGTTCAGGGTGATAGTCATAAAATATGAAAACTGACATTCAAAGCTTCATTTGAAAACCTTTGAATGTGAAGAAAATTACATTGGAAACAGCCCTAACCATCACGTTAACTACTCTTAAGCTTGGTTTACACTCGCCATAGTGAGGCTCGTACCACAATGCATTTAATATCAACTTCTTTCTTTACAGGTCTTGTGTAAAGGCAATCAGTTTTCCATGAATATGTGGTATGAAGTTACAGTTGATTACAATTCCTCCTCAGCATTGTGCAGGTTGGTTTGTGGCGTTTTTCCGGGAACACCGGTTGTGTTCTTGCTTCATCAGAGTACATTTTGTTTGTCCGCCCTAATGCAAACCAAGATGCTTGGAGAGCAAACGTTAGATAACAGTGGATTTGCCCATATTCAGGTGAACGATTTTACGATTTATAATCATGCTTCCGCTGTGCGACATTTCAGCTAGTTTCCCGACCCGCTGTGAGATTAAATACCAGACGAACACCTTTTGATTCCCATAGGAGTGTGTAGTCTCACTCCCCAATTGGTCGAATTGGTGTATCGCTGTGACCAACATACAGCTAAACTCAAAGAAGTGTTTCAGAGAATACAAAGTAGCTTTGTAGCTTGCGCGCCATCTGTAGAGGGCCGCACCGTGGTGCCAAGCATGAGTAGAACGAGCAGAAATGGATATGGAGAACGAAGAATGCGGGTTGTCAGATCCACGAAAAAGAGACGGCAAAGTAGTTTGTAATTAAGGATTTAAAATGTACTTGGGCCGAGTAACAGGGCTCAGCTGGTGCACATGCCGCTCTACCAGAAGCATCTCTAAATGCACCGTAGAGCACAGAATGTAGAGATTATTTCATAACATCTTAGTTTTGATAGAGTTGGTTAAAATCGCCTTAATATAAACCCTTCAATTATGTACTATCCACAAGCCTAATACCGTGTTCACTGATTTACTATAGTTTTTTAACTGTTGACCAGAGATATATTTGCAGGACTTTTCATTTTGCAACCAGCCTATTAGAAATGTCGAATTTCCAATGGCCATAGCATCGACTGTGATTTTCTACTTGTAATGTGGGAGTTTAGTAACCGAGGTAAAATCAAGCCTATGACTGTCATGACATTAGGAAAGAAATGTCTGTAAATCAGCCAATATATTTTATGAGGTAAATCAACTTCTGAGTATGAACACTTGAATACCCTGAACGCATCAGGTCCTAGAAGTTGTAAAATGCAGAAAATTGCTGGAAGATCCGGGTAATTTTATACTTTGTTGGAAGTCAATTATTTATTTTTGTGTTATGCGTCACTGAGCAGCTTTCATAGGAATAAATAGGGGCGCCACCTTCAACACTATCCAGTTCTCTTTATACATCCATCGGTGCTACCCAATACAGCTGCTGCTCCAATGGAAGGAAAAAACAAAACATTGGTAAATGACTAGTATGCCGCTGCCTTTTGCAATCCAATTACAATAAGCTCGATATCAGAAGTCTACCTAACAATGCGCTGATTAATGATTCAAATAAAACTTTGTTAATGATTGTGTTACTAACAAAATAACGATAAATTGTATTGAAGGCTGTTTAAAAAGACACGAATGACTGTGTTTTTTTTTTTTCATTCTCCAGAGAGTCCAGCGAGGAGTGCAATGGGATCAGTGGTGCTCTGTCAGTGGAGTCTGTGCCGGGGCCAAGACTGAACTGGTGTCCTGCCAACACCACTACCCCTGCCCCTGCAGCTCAAGCTCCAGCTCTGGGGCCTGAGCCCAACCCTGTCAGAATGGGGGACGGCCTGGATGCAGCACAGATGTCGGGCGGCAGCAGCAGCGGCAGCAGCCAGGGGCAGGCCCATCAAATGGGCAATCCCCCACCCCCAGAGTACATCAATCCCGACAGGCCAAAGCGCCAGACCAATCAGCTACAGTACCTGCTGAAGGCGGTGGTGAAGGGCCTGTGGAAGCACCAGTTTGCCTGGCCCTTTCATATACCAGTGGATGCGATCAAACTTAACCTGCCGGTGAGTGCTAGCTTTGTCCCTCTGTGTGCATGATGCCACGTACCTCAAAACTAAAAGCATTAGGCTGTACATCAATATGCTTCTCACAGGTTGAACTGCGATGATTTAAGCTTATTGCTGTGAGCAAAGTACACCCCGCTACGTTTCTGTACGTGTAGTGTTAACCTACCGCTATGCAACTTTTTTTCAGGACTACTACACAATAATCAAAACTCCCATGGACATGGGAACAATCAAGAAAAGGCTTGAGAACAGTTACTACTGGAATGCCCAAGAATGTATACAAGACTTCAACACGATGTTCACCAACTGCTACATATACAACAAGGTAACACAGTTGAAGACCGGAGCCGTTGTTGACATGAAGTGCCAAAGATTCTGAAATGCCTCTACTTTTGCTAAGCGTATTTGTCTCCCCCTGCAGCCTGGAGACGACATCGTCTTAATGGCTGAATCTCTCGAGAAGGCTTTCCTCCAAAGGGTCCAAGAAATGCCTGAGGAAGAAACTGAGATTGTTGTCATGATGGGGAAGGGCCGTGGTCGAAGGGAAGGAGGTATGTCACTTACCGCTTTACACTGTGTTTTCCTCTTTGGGCTGACCTCTGTGAGACATGATATTTATCCAGGTGTCTTCTTCTTCTCCTCTCAAGGTCTGAACTTGAAACCAGGGGCCATCATTGATTCATCGCCCACGACTCCTCAAACACGTGGTCTGTCAAATCTCTCAGCACCACCGCTGCAGACCAGAGGACCACCCCAGCCTTTGATGCAGGTCCTGCCGTCCCACGTGCTCCCAATGTTACCCAGCCACGCGCCACAGCTTGGAGCTCCGTACTCCCTGGGCCCATCGGACTGTGCTCCTCAAGGTCCCATCATGACTTCTGTGCCTCCCCCTGCTCAGACCTCCCTTCCCCCAGCATCCATCCAGAGCACCGCCCCCATGCTGCAGAACCCTATAACCATGACCAAAGTGAGTTTTGATAGACACGGGGAAATATGCTTGGGCAGGTGGGCACGTTTTTGACAATGCTTGGGGCTTTAGACAGGTTTAGTTAAGTTTTGTCAACTCATTCTAATCACTTATTTTTGTTGCTCTTTTGCACCATTTCTCTGCTCTCTTTGTATTCACGTCTATCTAGCAAAGAAAGAGCCAGAAAAGGAAAGCTGACACTACAACGCCCACAGCAAATGACCAACTGAGTGAGTCTTCACCAGCGGAGTCCAAATCTGGGAAGACACTACCCAGGCGAGAGAGCAGCCGGCCTACAAAACTGATAAAGAAGGACGCACCAGACTCCCAGCATCACATAGGCATGGTGATGGGACTGAGTGGACCAAGTGAAGGTCATAGCCCCAAACCACAGGATCAGCTGGGTTACTGTGCTAGTCTGGTTAGGGATATGTTGTCCAAGAAGCATACTGGTTATGCCTGGCCATTTTACAAACCTGTCGATGTGGATGCACTGGGACTACACGACTATCACGATATCATCAAATATCCAATGGACCTCAGTTCCATCAAGGTGCGTTGAAGATGTCATATATTTTCAGCTGAACAGAGAGGGTTCGTGACATGGCAGGTTAATACATATCCTTGATGTGTTTGATAGGCCAAGCTCGAGAACAGGCAATACCGGGAACCCCAGGAGTTTGCTGCTGACGTACGATTAATGTTTTCCAACTGCTACAAATACAATCCACCAGACCATGAGGTGGTAGCTATGGCTCGCAAGCTACAGGTAAATATTGGCTATCATGCAGGCAAGGTTGCCACGGCATGTGTGTGTATACATTTGTTTGTCCATGTCTGTATATGCCCAGTACATCACATCTTCCAATTGTTTGTTCTTGTGGTGTTTTGACTCTCTTCCTAAAAACGTACACGTATGCTTTGCTTAGCTCGTTTGTTTCTGTTCATTTTATAGGATGTCTTTGAGATGCGCTTTGCCAAGATGCCAGATGAACCTGAGAGCAAGCCTCTAGTTTCTGCCCCAGCTCCTACACTTCACCATCCTGCCCCTGTTAAGCCCCAGCCTCCTCTGGCCCACGTTGCTTCATCTACAGACAGCTCCAGTGATTCGTCCTCTGAGTCCGAGTCTTCGACCGATGACTCTGAAGAGGAAAGAGCCCAGAGGTTGGCAGAGCTCCAGGATCAGGTCAGTGACGGGAGTAGATTCAAGGTGGCAGCAAATCCATTGTCCAATTCTCGTTATGACGTTGTTGAGAACTGGTCTCTTCTCTTGATGCAGTTGAAGGCTGTCCATGAGCAGCTGGCTGCCTTGTCCCAACCACAAGCCAGCAAACCAAAGAGAAAGGAGAAGGAAAAGAAGGAGAAGAAAAAAGAAAAGCATAAGAAGAAAGGGGGCATGTCTAGCCTTGTCGATGAGATCCAGGATACTATACCTGTTCCGCAGCTCTCTAAGAAGACAAAGATTAGTAACAATAACAACAAAGAGGTTGTACCCAAGAAGAAACCTAGGTGCGTAATAAACTTGTATTTACTGTATTCATGTCATGTGGATGCTCGGTCATCTGAGGACACAGGAAGTGCTTGTCCTGTAAATAGATATAATCCTTAAACAGTTGATTGTGGTATTAAAAGAATGATTGATTGATTGGTATGTATGTTGAGAGATACAATGCAGAATGGTTTATGATTGGTAGGGGATCTTTGTTATATATTCTTCACCTGTAGTTTTAAGATGCGTCTGTTTTTAGTTGTGAAGCCTTTTAAGCTGTGTTTCTAGAGAGTTGCTGTTCAGGTAAAGTCTATTCAGTTTTACATATTGATGAATTACACATTTGTCTTTTGCCTCTAGTAAAAAGGAAGGGATGAAAAGCAATCATCCTTCCAACCTGCTGCCTGTACCCGGCCTGGAAGATGATCTGGGGGCCGCTGGGTCGTCGGCAACGGTGGAAAAATGCAAGCCCATGACGTACGAGGAGAAGAGGCAGCTAAGCTTGGACATCAACAAACTTCCTGGTGACAAGCTCGGCCGTGTAGTGCACATCATCCAGTCCAGAGAGCCCTCACTCAAAAACTCAAACCCCGATGAGATTGAGATTGACTTTGAGACGCTAAAACCCTCCACTCTGCGCGAGCTGGAGAGATACGTGTCTTCCTGCCTCCGCAAGAAGAAAAAGGTTCACGGTAAGTCCCGCTAGAAAACCAGCAACGGTAGTTATTCACCCGAGTGTGCAATTCTTTTGTTTATTTACGCCTCATTGGAAATCCATGAACACATAGTTGTTGGTTTGCAGTTGAGAAGCCTGTGGAGTCCATGGCTTCCTCCAAAAAGACTGGATCCTCTTCAGAGAGCAGTGGCTCCAGCACAGACAGCGAAGCTGAGGGGACAGGTGACTTACTGCAAATATGGCAATTCAAATGCCCACAGTGAAAGAGGAAGTGCTTAATCTTAATTTCACTTTATTTATTTTCTTTAGGAATAATTAAGCATCAGAAGAAGAAGGGCCATTCTGTGAAGGAGGGGAAAAAGACCCATCCTCATGTACACATTCAGAGTGGCCCTGCTCCGATTGGGCTTCATTCCCAAATTGCAGGCCTTCAGTCCAGCAGTCAGATGAAGCAGCAGCCTCAGCCACCCCCTGCAGGCTTCCCTTCTCCCCCTGTAGCTGCTCTGGAGTCTTCCCAGTTACTGGAGACTAGCTTTGACTCCCTGCCGCCCTTCGGCCAGCCCCTCATGCATCTAACCCACCACACGGGCAACTCCTCGCCCGCACCGCCGCACCTCAACGCTCATTCTGCTGGGCCAGTGTCCCCTGAGACCCACCCCTTCCTCAACCAACATCCCGTCCTCACATCTCCAGGTAAGGCTGTGTGCAGGCTGCTTCACTTTTGATAGGTCCACTACTAATCACTACTTGGATTTTCATTGTTTCTGTAGGTGTAACTGCAATCCCTCCCAAGAATAATGCTCTTACAAAGTCAACCAGTCCCCAATTAGTTTAGCAAAATGAATATTACCGTAAACGAAACATGTCAAGGATCACAAGCACAACATTTGTTGTATTCATCATGTGTTGTGTCTCTGCCTCCTTTCCTGGAACTGTGCAACCTTAGCTTTGCACATTTCCATGCCTCAGCAGCCTTCTCGACCCAGTCACAAGGCAGCGCCTCTTCATCCCAAACCCCCTCAGCAGCAACCAGCACCTCCTCAGCAGCAGCCAACCCTGCAGCCACAGCAGCAGCAGCAGCCGCCGCAGCAGCAGCAGCTCCAGCCCCAGTCAGCACCACCACCACCCCCACCACAGCACCAGCTTTCCTCTCAGATCCTCCACCCTCCTCAGCCCCTGCACCAGCGGCCCTTGTCCCCTCCAACACTCACACCCCAGGGCTTGCTGTCTTCCCAGCCTCCCCAGATGCTGCTGGAGGATGATGAAGAGCCAGGGTCTACAACGCCTATGAACCAAGTACAATTATACCTGCAGCAGTTCCAGCAAGCTCGTCAGCCCCAGCAGTCCATGCAGTCGCTCCAGCCACAGGCTCGTCAGCAGCAGCAGCAACAACAACAACAACAACAACAACAACAACAACCAGGACAGATCTCTCTCCTCCAGTCTGTCCACGGACAATCTCAACTATCCTCTCAGACCACACTGCCTCCTCCCCAGCTCCCTTTGCAGACCCCTCAGCCCACCCCATCACATCAGGCCCCGGCCCAACCGATGCCTCTACTCCAGGCCCGCCACATGCAGCATTCTCAGCCGCAGCAACAGCAGCCCCAACAGCAGCAACTGAACTATCAGCAGGGTCCAGGACTAGCTGGTCAGTCCCAGGGATCACAACACAAGGTGTCCATGCCCAGCAACAAAGCACAGCAGATCATTCAGCAGCAGCAGCAGCAGCAGCAGCAGCAGCAGCCCTCCCCTCGCCCAACCAAGGCTGACCCCTATAACGCTGGTTAGTTTGAGAAGACGAGACTAACATTAATTGTGTCACTGATAGTAGAAGCAAAAATTGTTGCTGTACAAATACATTGTGTATGCTGAAGTTGTATGCTGTTGACAGGTCACATAAGAGACAACCCATCGCCTCTCATGATGCATTCCCCACAACTTCCCCAGTATCCACCTGTCTCTCACCAGTCCCCACCTCACAACATGCAGCCCAAAAAGGTGAGGAACCCTTTTTAGAAACCGTTAAGTGCAGGGCCAGCATTGTGTCTCCACATGCCTGTGTCTGACTTTGACTCCATTTGCTTGTCATGCAGCAGAGGGGCCCTGGGAGCCATGGTGTACTAAAGGAGGAGAAACATTCTCCCTCGCCAGTGATGAGAGGAGAGCCATTTAACCCTGCCATGAGACCAGACCATCATAAACAACCCGATAACAAGCCTTCTCAACCAGGCCACGGCCATCAGAGTGAGTTCCAAGGCTTCTTGTATTTTCTCTCGCTTTCTGCGGCTAAAACGCCAGAGAAGAAGAAGCTACACAAGCTATTGAGACTGTGTGTGTCATTGTGTTGAGCAGATGTGAAGTCCATGGACAGCTTGCGACCTGTCATCCGCTCCTCCGAATCCAGTGGACTACCCTCCTCTCTGCAAGAAAAGGATAAGTTCAAGCAGGAGTCCAAGGTGCCCATTGCCCCCAAAAAGGTACAGGTGGGTGAAATAGTCACTTTAGAAAAATATATATTTTTGGCATTTTGCAAGATTTTTGATTGCAACTTAATGTTTTCTCAGGATGTGAAACTGAAGAATATGGGCTCATGGGCCAGCCTGGCACAAAAGTCCACATCTACACCCTCATCTGCAGTGAAGTCGTCGAGTGACAGTTTTGAGCAGTTCCGTCGTGCTGCCCGGGAGAAAGAGGAGAGGGAGAAAGCTCTGAAGGCCCAAGCCGAGCAGGTGGAAAAGGACAGACTACGCAGAGAGCAGGACAAACTACGGTAAGCTTGTCCAGAAGACCAATGACTAAATATATAGGGCGGCACAATGTTTACCTCATGAGGGACTTTGTAGAGTTTTGAGGAGTTACACCTGTCTTAAAGTTGTTTATTTGCTCCACGAATCTAAATATAATATCTAAAAAATGTGAATCCACTCATCTGAGGGTCCTTGTCACCCTCTACAGGCAGAAAGGGCTTCATTTATCATTTAACCTATCATTTAAACACGCACCATCGTGAGTTGAGCTGAGGCTGACGGAATTAATTGTGTCTGTTGGGTTCACGTAATTACAGATTGAGCAAAGCCTCAACTGCCTTAAAAAGTCAAATATTTTATCGTTGATGCAAACAACATCAACAAGGTACAGATGTCAACATTAAAAACACAGCTGCAGTGATAACCTAAAGACAAGAATGCAGGTTGTACTATGAGGTGATGTGTTATGCCCTCTAGTGGCAATATTGTAGGACCACCACAGCCACTGAGAATCGAGTAACTAAGGACATGTTTTGGATGTCAACCTTTGAACCAGAAAAGATTATCATCGATTATATCCATCGGTTGGTGGGACGTGATGTCGGTCCTCGACTACTTATGGGCATCTACTCTTGTTCAAGCCATCAGATGTTTACAGTGGCACTTAATACCCTGCTTCATCTGAATCTGACATAGCAAAGCTCTTTAATAGGACACTGATTATCAAACCCCACAGTAATGAACCTCATGTAAAGTTCTTGGTCAAAAAGCTGAGGCTTATATTAACCCTTTATTTCGTGAATGGAAGATTATAAAGTTAATAAGAGAGTGATTGGCCACCATATGTTTACCTGTTTTGCACGTGGCAAGATTTTAATACTTGAGTAACATCATGTCTAAAGCAGGGCTGCAAAATAATTCTGCATTCCATTGCCGGTAGTTGACACACCTTAGACTTTCACTATAGCTGGATAAAGCAAAACTCAGTTCTACGGTCCATTAAACAATAGTGAGCCTCGAATCTAGAGAAAGCTCTGCTCAAAAGTGTTCGATCTTTTGCCCCAAATATCCACCAAGATTACAAACCCGCTTGTCGCTTCCTTTAGCTGAAACCTCTATATTTAAATCGTTATGCATGTTGTAGATCTTGTTTTCTCTCCTTGTAGTTTCATATTTAGCACGTCCATTTTCCCTGTGACACATCCAGGATGACTCCAAACGTGAACCCCCTTCAACAATGTCAAAAGTATTTGGTTTCACCTGATGGGAATTATTGGCCTAAATGTTTTCCAGAGGTCGAGATGAAGAGGACATCATGGAGCCAAGCAGAAGGGTGCACGAGGAGCCACGCAGGCGTCTGGAGCAGCAACACATTCAAGCTCCTTCGCAACAACAGCAACAACAGCAGCAACAGCAGCAACAACAACAACAACAACAACAACAACAACAACAACAACAACAGCAGCAGCAGCAGCAGGAGCCCCAGCCAGTTGCCATTCAGCAGCCTCCTCAACCCCCAACACCGCCTCAGCCTGCCGCACAGAACCCACTTGACCAACAGAGGGAGCTCGCACGCCGCCGAGAGCAGGAAAGGAGGAGGCGAGAAGCGGTGAGTTACTTGTCTTTAAGCCTTTGTTGTCACATTTCTTGCTGTAGGAGCAATTTTCCAGAGGTTTGAAGATGCACTCAGAAATGCTTAGTTGTTCTTTCGCTCTCTCTCCAGATGGCGGCAACTATTGACATGAATTTCCAAAGTGACTTGATGGCTATCTTTGAGGAGAACCTGTTTTGAGGAGAGGAGCAACTCAAACATAACTGCAAAGAAAAAGAAAAAGAAAGAAAAAAGGAAAATACTTCACTTCCTCTTCAGAGGGATTTGCCGACCACGCACCACAGAGGGACACGGACTGTACGTAGATGTGACGGGCCCTTGGGTGGAGTACAAACGCTGGACGGGCGCTCGCAGGTCGCTTTGTCCCTGTGGACTGAACAGACACACAACGCATGGGGATAGTCTCACTGTCTTGGATGTCATATCCTCGGAATCTGGCATTGTCTGCCTGATATATCTAACAGGAGAAAGAGGACCCCCGGTTGGCACAGTTGCCTTTGTCACTTGCTTTTTACAGTGTGTGTGGCCGCAACGATGAATTGCAAGAGTAAGGACATCCCAATAACTATGAAAATGCTCTGATAATGTACTGATGGACTGTGCAGAGGTGTTTTGAAACTGCCAGATATCTGAGGTGGCGAAGAAGACTGGTCTTTTATGTTCTGTTTTGTTTTGATTGTTGTAAGTGAACAAATGAAAGGGGCGGGGCAACTTCCATACTGTAAATCATGTATATTTCTCAGCAGAGAAGGTACAGTTTGCCTTACACCTCTTTCCTAAACAGACAATTATGTTCTTTGGCCTGCACACGAGGACAAACCAGTGACATTTACAACCAGGAGTAGGAGCCGTGCAGACCTTTTTTCATCATCTAGTATCTACTGTAAAGAAGTATTTTCTTATACTACAATAACTGTTTATTTTGGATCGTCCTCTTTTTCCTCTTTCGGTCTAAATTGTCATAGATCACACTCCGCCACCTCTGTCTATGCCAAACAACTCACTATATTTTATGCTAAATGACTTGTCCTAAATCATGGTAGGTAGCTCGTGACAAAAAAAAAAAAAAAAAAAAACCTGAATATATGCATTATCATAGTTCCAACAAGTATTTATCAAATACAGACTCAGTTGATGTTTTCATCCTGCCTTGTATTTTTCTTTTACAACATGAACGTTTGCAGACGAGGGGAAAGGTCCAGCCGTTTCTGAGCTTTAGTTGGAATATGATTTCACTACAAGTGTCGCACCATTCTTTGTATTACACTTTGAGACGTAATGTTGATATCATTGGCCTGTTCACAACAGTCACACTACCGGATCAGTTCAGCAAAGAATAGATGAGGACCCCCTTGCTGTTCCCTCTGTGTGCACTCTGACCTTACGTAAAGGTTTTGATCAAACAGGTAGAGTGCTTTCTGAAGCTGTTACTTGAATCAGGTTTAGTAAAATAAAATACAAAATAGCTGAAGGGACTGGAATGAGCTCCCAGTTAGTTTTTGCATCAAATTGTCTTCAAAGGACAGACTGTCAACAATACAAAATAAAAAAGACAAACAAATGTTTCGCAACAGAAATCTCTGAAATAACAGTTTTGATTTATCTTTGTTCTCGTTTGATAATAGTTGATGTGAGTTATGATTCTGTTCTTGGAAACATTGTTTGGACCGGGGATGGGGGTTGAAATCGGAATGCGTCTCGTCCTCTTCACTTGTCTCTGTTATGGTGTTTTTCTCCAGTGCCTGTATTGTATTGCAATTCTCGTTGGCTTATATTACACTTCGAGGGGGTTTAGAAAGGGGTCAGGTCAGGATTGGGTGGTGTAATATTTGAACGGGGAGGGAGATTTTTGAAAGAGTTTGTGTAAAAAAAATTTGAAAAAAATGTAAAAAGAAGGAAAAGACAGCGTTTTATATTTTACCCGTTGTCAATATTCGGGTTTTAAATTTAGTTTTAGCTGGACTTCTGAGTGTACACATCTGAAAAACGTTCTCATTTTGTTCAATCAGCAGATTTTAGGTAGATATGTTTCAGCGTTGCCACACTAGCGTTTGAGTCTGGTCTGTGAGTGTGACTGTAAATTTGGACGGCTGTGTGACTGTATGTGTTTTGTTATTGTTCATTTTTTTTTGTTGAAGTGTGCGGTGCATGAGGCATTTTCTCCAATGCAGATGAGCATTCTATTTGAGAATAAACAGATAAACCGTACTTCAGGAGAACTTGTTTAAGTGCTTAAGTCACCTTTTTAATTTCTATGAAGTCCACCATATATGAAATATAGAATTTTTATTGTTAGACTGGTTTTGAAAGGGTAAAAAAAAAAAAAAAAAAACCATTCCTTTTCAGCCTTTTTTTCCTTTTCACAAAAACTGTTAATGTGCCATGAGTTCTACAGAGAATGTGCTGACCCGCAGCTCAGCCCAGAGTTTGCTTTATTCAGGTATTTTATTTTGTGTTACATTTGTTCTGTTTTGGGGGTTTTGTTCAAACATTTTCCTCGATTTATTGTTTGGTATGTGAGTGATCTATCGAGGTCTCTGATTCAGTCTGTTATGATCATTGAATAAACTCATCTCTTTTATAGAAAATAAAAAAATATACTAAATTCTGTTTTTCTTTTTTTTTGTGAAATGCCTCTTGGAACTGGTATATAGCTCACCTATTCTCATTTAGCAGCATTCTCAAGACAGAGCTTTAAAGTCATTGCTTTAGACATGCCAACTGCACTTAAATTCCAAAACAACATTGCCACAGACAAATGGGGTAATAACTTCTGCAGTTTTGACACTTTTGACACCTATTGTTGCTTTTTTGTCAGAGTTTTAGCATATTATGTTGTGACTTTTAATGGTATACTATACTATGATTTTTTACTTTTTATGAAATACTATACTATGGCACTTTTATGAAAGCCTGCTATACTATGACTTTTTATGACATACTATACTATTACTTTTTAAGGAATGCTTTAGTTTTTCATTTGTCAATTTTATATGACATACAACATTTTTAAACTATGAGATTTCATGACATTTTTACTACATACTATGACTTTTTGATGACCCTTTTAAGAGTTACTATACTGTGACTTGTTTTATGATACGACTTTTTATGACATTTTCAAGATCTACAATGATATGACATGCAATACTTTAATTTTAATGTTTCTTTTTTAATCTTTGTAATTTAAAGCTAGTTTTAGTTTTAAAGTTTGGTGCAACATGATTTAAAGTTAGGCCATGAGTACCCGGGCCGCCGAGGTGAATACCAGGAATCCTGACCGCTAGACCATATGGGACTTGTATTTTGATGAAATGTACGACCTTTTTCGACATACCATACTACAACATTTGTATTATCTTTTTCGACATGCTGTACAACTATGTTTTTATACATGCTATACTGTGACATTTTTATATTTTTTGACATGCTTTAATATGATTTATATAAAACCTTTTCCACACGCTATACTATGACTTTTTTGTAATCTTTTTCGACGTGCTAAACAACGACATTTTGATTGTCTTTTTTGACATGCTAAACTGGAACTTTTTTCTGATATTTTTCTACTTGCTTAGCTGACTTTTCAATCATCTTTTTCAACAAGCATTTCAGGATCTTATTAAAATCTCATTCCCATACCGGGAGTCGAACCCGGGCCGCCTGGGTGAAAACCAGGAATCCTGACCGCTAGGCCATATGGGACTTGTTTTTTGATGAAATTTACGATCTTTTTCGACATACCATGTTACAACATTTGTCTTATCTTTTTCGACATGCTATACCACTATGTTTTTATACTTTCCAACATGCTATACTGTGACATTTTTATGTTTTTATAACATGCTATACTATGACATTTTTATATTTTTTGACCTGCTTTATTATGATTTGTATAAAACCTTTTCCACACGCTATACTATGACTTTTTTGTAATCTTTTTCGACGTGCTCAACAACGACATATTGATTGTCTTTTTTGACATGCTAAACTGTAACTTTTTTATAATATTTTTCTACTTGCTGAGCTGACTTTTTAATCGTCCTTTTCAACAAGCATTTCAGGATCTTATTAAAATCTCATTCCCATACCGGGAGTCGAACCCGGGCCACCTGGGTGAAAACCAGGAATCCTGACCGCTAGACCATATGGGACCTGTTTTTCAATAAAATGTATGATCTTTTTCGACATACCATGTTACAACATTTGTATTATCTTTTTCGACATGCTATACCACTATGTTTTTATACTTTTCAACATGCTATACTGTGACGTTTTTATAACATGCTGTACTATGATTTATGTAAAAGCTTTTCCACACGCTATACTCTGACTTTTTCGTAATCTTTTCGACGTGCTAAACTATGACATTTTGATCGTCTTTTTTGACATGCTAAACTGGAACTTTTTTATAATATTTTTCTACTTGCTGAGCTGACTTTTTAATCATCTTTTTCAACAAGCATTTCAGGATCTTATTAAAATCGCATTCCCATACCGGGAGTCGAACCCTGGCCACCTGGGTGAAAACCAGGAATCCTGACCGCTAGACCATATGGGACCTGTTTTTCAATAAAATGTATGATCTTTTTCGACATACCATGTTACAACATTTGTATTATCTTTTTCGACATGCAATACCACTATGTTTTTATACTTTTCAACATGCTATACTATGACGTTTTTATGTTTTTATAACATGCTATACTATGACGTTTTTATATTTTTTGACATGCTGTACTATGATTTATATAAAACCTTTTCCACATGCTATACTCTGACTTTTTTGTAATCCTTTTCGACCTGCTAAACTATGACATTTTGATCGTCTTTTTTGACATGCCAAACTGGAACTTTTTTCTGATATTTTTCTACTTGCTGAGCTGACTTTTTAATCGTCCTTTTCAACAAGCATTTCAGGATCTTATTAAAATCTCATTCCCATACCGGGAGTCGAACCCGGGCCGCCTGGGTGAAAACCAGGAATCCTGACCGCTAGACCATATGGGACCTGTTTTTCAATAAAATGTATGATCTTTTTCGACATACCATGTTACAACATTTGTATTATCTTTTTCGACATGCTATACCACTATGTTTTTATACTTTTCAACATGCTATACTGTGACGTTTTTATAACATGCTGTACTATGATTTATGTAAAAGCTTTTCCACACGCTATACTCTGACTTTTTCGTAATCTTTTCGACGTGCTAAACTATGACATTTTGATCGTCTTTTTTGACATGCTAAACTGGAACTTTTTTATAATATTTTTCTACTTGCTGAGCTGACTTTTTAATCATCTTTTTCAACAAGCATTTCAGGATCTTATTAAAATCGCATTCCCATACCGGGAGTCGAACCCGGGCCACCTGGGTGAAAACCAGGAATCCTGACCGCTAGACCATATGGGACTTGTTTTTTGGTGAAATTTACGATCTTTTTCGACATACCATGTTACAACATTTGTCTTATCTTTTTCGACATGCTATACCACTATGTTTTTATACTTTCCAACATGCTATACTGTGACGTTTTTATGTTTTTATAACATGCTATACTATGACATTTTTATATTTTTTGACATGCTTTATTATGATTTGTATAAAACCTTTTCCACACGCTATACTATGACTTTTTTGTAATCCTTTTCGACGTGCTCAACAACGACATTTTGATTGTCTTTTTTGACATGCTAAATTGGAACTTTTTTATAATATTTTTCTACTTGCTTAGCTGACTTTTTAATCATCTTTTTCAACAAGCATTTCAGGATCTTATTAAAATCTCATTCCCATACCGGGACTCGAACCCGGGCCGCCTGGG
Source organism: Melanostigma gelatinosum (assembly GCF_949748355.1). NCBI lineage: Eukaryota > Metazoa > Chordata > Actinopteri > Perciformes > Zoarcidae > Melanostigma > Melanostigma gelatinosum. Next base: position 14,643,319 of record NC_136646.1, read on the forward strand.
TGAAAACCAGGAATCCTGACCGCTAGACCATATGGGACCTGTTTTTCAATAAAATGTATGATCTTTTTCGACATACCATGTTACAACATTTGTCTTATCTTTTTCGACATGCTATACCACTATGTTTTTATACTTTCCAACATGCTATACTGTGAACTTTTTATGTTTTTATAACATGCTATACTATGACATTTTTATATTTTTTGACATGCTTTAATATGATTTATATAAAACCTTTTCCACACGCTATACTATGACTTTTTTGTAATCTTTTTCGACGTGCTCAACAATGACATTTTGATTGTCTTTGTTGACATGCTAAACTGGAACTTTTTTCTGATGTTTTTCTACTTGCTGAGCTGACTTTTTAATCATCTTTTTCAACAAGCATTTCAGGATCTTATTAAAATCTCATTCCCATACCGGGAGTCGAACCCGGGCCGCCTGGGTGAAAACCAGGAATCCTGACCGCTAGACCATACGGGACTTGTTTTTTGGTGAAATTTACGATCTTTTTCGACATACCATGTTACAACATTTGTCTTATCTTTTTCGACATGCTATACCACTATGTTTTTATACTTTCCAACATGCTATACTGTGACGTTTTTATGTTTTTATAACATGCTATACTATGACATTTTTATATTTTTTGACATGCTTTTATATGATTTATATAAAACCTTTTCCACACGCTATACTATGACTTTTTTGTAATCTTTTTCGACGTGCTAAACAACGACATTTTGATTGTCTTTTTTGACATGCTAAACTGGAACTTTTTCTGATATTTTTCTACTTGCTGAGCTGACTTTTTAATCATCTTTTTCAACAAGCATTTCAGGATCTTATTAAAATCTCATTCCCATACCGGGACTCGAACCCGGGCCGCCTGGGTGAAAACCAGGAATCCTGACCGCTAGACCATATGGGACCTGTTTTTCAATAAAATGTATGATCTTTTTCGACATACCATGTTACGACATTTGTATTATCTTTTTTGACATGCTATACCACTATGTTTTTATACTTTCCAACATGCTATACTGTGACGTTTTTATGTTTTTGTAACATGCTATACTATGACATTTTTATATTTTTTGACATGCTTTAATATGATTTATATAAAACCTTTTCCACACGCTATACTATGACTTTTTTGTAATCTTTTCGACGTGCTAAACTATGACATTTTGATAGTCTTTTTTGACATGCTAAACTGTAACTTTTTTATAATATTTTTCTACTTGCTGAGCTGACTTTTTAATCATCTTTTTAAACAAGCATTTCAGGATCTTATTAAAATCTCATTCCCATACCGGGACTCGTACCCGGGCCGCCTGGGTGAAAACCAGGAATCCTGACCGCTAGACCATATGGGACCTGTTTTTCAATAAAATGTATGATCTTTTTCGACATACCATGTTACAACATTTGTATTATCTTTTTTGACATGCTATACTACTATGTTTTTATACTTTCCAACATGCTATACTGTGACGTTTTTATGTTTTTATAACATGCTATACTATGACATTTTTATATTTTTTGACATGCTTTAATATGATTTATATAAAACCTTTTCCACACGCTATACTATGACTTTTTTGTAATCTTTTCGACGTGCTAAACTATGACATTTTGATAGTCTTTTTTGACATGCTAAACTGGAACTTTTTTCTGATATTTTTCTACTTGCTGAGCTGACTTTTTAATCATCTTTTTCAACAAGCATTTCAGGATCTTATTAAAATCTCATTCCCATACCGGGACTCGAACCCGGGCCGCCTGGGTGAAAACCAGGAATCCTGACCGCTAGACCATATGGGACTTGTTTTTTTGATGAAATTTACGATCTTTTTCGACATACCATGTTACAACATTTGTCTTATCTTTTTCGACATGCTATACCACTATGTTTTTATACTTTCCAACATGCTATACTGTGACGTTTTTATGTTTTTATAACATGCTATACTATGACATTTTTATATTTTTTGACCTGCTTTATTATGATTTGTATAAAACCTTTTCCACACGCTATACTATGACTTTTTTGTAATCTTTTTCGACGTGCTCAACAACGACATATTGATTGTCTTTTTTGACATGCTAAATTGGAACTTTTTTATAATATTTTTCTACTTGCTGAGCTGACTTTTTAATCATCTTTTTCAACAAGCATTTCAGGATCTTATTAAAATCTCATTCCCATACCGGGACTCGAACCCGGGCCGCCTGGGTGAAAACCAGGAATCCTGACCGCTAGACCATATGGGACCTGTTTCTCAATAAAATGTATGATCTTTTTCGACATACCATGTTACAACATTTGTATTATCTTTTTCGACATGCTATACCACTATGTTTTTATACTTTTCAACATGCTATACTATGAAGTTTTTATAACATGCTGTACTATGATTTATGTAAAAGCTTTTCCACACGCTATACTCTGACTTTTTCGTAATCTTTTTCGACGTGCTAAACAACGACATTTTGATTGTCTTTGTTGACATGCTAAACTGGAACTTTTTATGATATTTTTCTACTTGCTTAGCTGACTTTTTAATCATCTTTTTCAACAAGCATTTCAGGATCTTATTAAAATCTCATTCCCATACCGGGAGTCGAACCCAGGCCGCCTGGGTGAAAACCAGGAATCCTGACCGCTAGACCATATGGGACTTGTTTTTTGATGAAATTTACGATCTTTTTCGACATACCATGTTACAACATTTGTCTTATCTTTTTCGACATGCTATACCACTATGTTTTTATACTTTCCAACATGCTATACTGTGACGTTTTTATGTTTTTATAACATGCTATACTATGACATTTTTATATTTTTTGACATGCTTTATTATGATTTGTATAAAACCTTTCCCACACGCTATACTATGACTTTTTTGTAATCTTTTTCGACGTGCTCAACAACGACATTTTGATTGTCTTTTTTGACATGCTAAATTGGAACTTTTTTATAATATTTTTCTACTTGCTTAGCTGACTTTTTAATCATCTTTTTCAACAAGCATTTCAGGATCTTATTAAAATCTCATTCCCATACCGGGACTCGAACCCGGGCCGCCTGGGTGAAAACCAGGAATCCTGACCGCTAGACCATATGGGACCTGTTTTTCAATAAAATGTATGATCTTTTTCGACATACCATGTTACAACATTTGTATTATCTTTTTTGACATGCTATACCACTATGTTTTTATACTTTCCAACATGCTATAGTGTGACGTTTTTATGTTTTTATAACATGCTATACTATGACATTTTTATATTTTTTGACATGCTTTAATATGATTTATATAAAACCTTTTCCACACGCTATACTATGACTTTTTTATAATATTTTTCGACATGCTAAACAACGACATTTTGATTGTCTTTTTTGACATGCTAAACTGGAACTTTTTTCTGATATTTTTCTACTTGCTTAGCTGACTCTTTAATCATCTTTTTCAACAAGCATTTCAGGACCTTATTAAAATCTCATTCCCATACCGGGAGTCGAACCCGGGCCACCTGGGTGAAAACCAGGAATCCTGACCGCTAGACCATACGGGACTTGTTTTTTGATGAAATTTACGATCTTTTTCGACATACCATGTTACAACATTTGTATTATCTTTTTTGACATGCTATACTACTATGTTTTTATACTTTCCAACATGCTATACTGTGACGTTTTTATGTTTTTATAACATGCTATACTATGACATTTTTATATTTTTTGACATGCTTTAATATGATTTATATAAAACCTTTTCCACACGCTATACTATGACTTTTTTGTAATCTTTTCGACGTGCTAAACTATGACATTTTGATAGTCTTTTTTGACATGCTAAACTGGAACTTTTTTCTGATATTTTTCTACTTGCTGAGCTGACTTTTTAATCATCTTTTTCAACAAGCATTTCAGGATCTTATTAAAATCTCATTCCCATACCGGGACTCGAACCCGGGCCGCCTGGGTGAAAACCAGGAATCCTGACCGCTAGACCATATGGGACTTGTTTTTTTGATGAAATTTACGATCTTTTTCGACATACCATGTTACAACATTTGTCTTATCTTTTTCGACATGCTATACCACTATGTTTTTATACTTTCCAACATGCTATACTGTGACGTTTTTATGTTTTTATAACATGCTATACTATGACATTTTTATATTTTTTGACCTGCTTTATTATGATTTGTATAAAACCTTTTCCACACGCTATACTATGACTTTTTTGTAATCTTTTTCGACGTGCTCAACAACGACATATTGATTGTCTTTTTTGACATGCTAAATTGGAACTTTTTTATAATATTTTTCTACTTGCTGAGCTGACTTTTTAATCATCTTTTTCAACAAGCATTTCAGGATCTTATTAAAATCTCATTCCCATACCGGGACTCGAACCCGGGCCGCCTGGGTGAAAACCAGGAATCCTGACCGCTAGACCATATGGGACCTGTTTCTCAATAAAATGTATGATCTTTTTCGACATACCATGTTACAACATTTGTATTATCTTTTTCGACATGCTATACCACTATGTTTTTATACTTTTCAACATGCTATACTATGAAGTTTTTATAACATGCTGTACTATGATTTATGTAAAAGCTTTTCCACACGCTATACTCTGACTTTTTCGTAATCTTTTTCGACGTGCTAAACAACGACATTTTGATTGTCTTTGTTGACATGCTAAACTGGAACTTTTTATGATATTTTTCTACTTGCTTAGCTGACTCTTTAATCATCTTTTTCAACAAGCATTTCAGGACCTTATTAAAATCTCATTCCCATACCGGGAGTCGAACCCGGGCCACCTGGGTGAAAACCAGGAATCCTGACCGCTAGACCATATGGGACTTGTTTTTTGATGAAATTTACGATCTTTTTCGACATACCATGTTACAACATTTGTCTTATCTTTTTCGACATGCTATACCACTATGTTTTTATACTTTCCAACATGCTATACTGTGACGTTTTTATGTTTTTATAACATGCTATACTATGACATTTTTATATTTTTTGACATGCTTTATTTTGGTTTGTATAAAACCTTTTCCACAAACTATACTATGACTTTTTTGTAATCTTTTTCGACGTGCTCAACAACGACATTTTGATTGTCTTTTTTGACATGCTAAATTGGAACTTTTTTATAATATTTTTCTACTTGCTTAGCTGACTTTTTAATCATCTTTTTCAACAAGCATTTCAGGATCTTATTAAAATCTCATTCCCATACCGGGAGTCGAACCCGGGCCGCCTGGGTGAAAACCAGGAATCCTGACCGCTAGACCATATGGGACCTGTTTTTCAATAAAATGTATGATCTTTTTCGACATACCATGTTACAACATTTGTATTATCTTTTTTGACATGCTATACCACTATGTTTTTATACTTTCCAACATGCTATACTGTGACGTTTTTATGTTTTTATAACATGCTATACTATGACATTTTTATATTTTTTGACATGCTTTAATATGATTTATATAAAACCTTTTCCACACGCTATACTATGACTTTTTTGTAATCTTTTTCGACGCGCTAAACAACGACATTTTTATTGTCTTTTTTGACATGCTAAACTGGAACTTTTTTATAATATTTTTCTACTTGCTGAGCTGACTTTTTAATCATCTTTTTAAACAAGCATTTCAGGATCTTATTAAAATCTCATTCCCATACCGGGAGTCGAACCCGGGCCGCCTGGGTGAAAACCAGGAATCCTGACCGCTAGACCATATGGGACCTGTTTTTTTATGAAATTTACGATCTTTTTCGACATACCATGTTACAACATTTGTCTTATCTTTTTCGACATGCTATACCACTATGTTTTTATACTTTCCAACATGCTATACTGTGACGTTTTTATGTTTTTGTAACATGCTATACTATGACATTTTTATATTTTTTGACATGCTTTAATATGATTTATATAAAACCTTTTCCACACGCTATACTATGACTTTTTTGTAATCTTTTCGACGTGCTAAACTATGACATTTTGATAGTCTTTTTTGACATGCTAAACTGGAACTTTTTTATAATATTTTTCTACTTGCTGAGCTGACTTTTTAATCATCTTTTTCAACAAGCATTTCAGGATCTTATTAAAATCTCATTCCCATACCGGGAGTCGAACCCGGGCCGCCTGGGTGAAAACCAGGAATCCTGACCGCTAGACCATATGGGACCTGTTTTTCAATAAAATGTATGATCTTTTTCGACATACCATGTTACAACATTTGTATTATCTTTTTTGACATGCTATACCACTATGTTTTTATACTTTTCAACATGCTATACTATGACGTTTTTATGTTTTTATAACATGCTATACGATGACGTTTTTATATTTTTTGACATGCTTTAATATGATTTATATAAAAGCTTTTCCACACGCTATACTATGACTTTTTTGTAATCTTTTTCGACGCGCTAAACAACGACATTTTTATTGTCTTTTTTGACATGCTAAACTGGAACTTTTTTATAATATTTTTCTACTTGCTGAGCTGACTTTTTAATCATCTTTTTAAACAAGCATTTCAGGATCTTATTAAAATCTCATTCCCATACCGGGACTCGAACCCGGGCCGCCTGGGTGAAAACCAGGAATCCTGACCGCTAGACCATATGGGACCTGTTTTTCAATAAAATGTATGATCTTTTTCGACATACCATTTTACAACATTTGTATGATCTTTTTCGACATGCTATACCACTATGTTTTTATACTTTTCAACATGCTATACTGTGACGTTTTTATGTTTTTATAACATGCTATACTATGACGTTTTAATATTTTTTGACATGCTTTAATATGATTTATATAAAACCTTTTCCACATGCTATACTATGAAGTTTTTATGTTTTTCGACATGCTGTACTATGATTTTTTTAAATATTTTTCCACATGCTATACTATGACTCCTTTTGTAATCATTTTCGCCATGCTAAACCATGACATTTTGATTGTCTTTTTCGACATGCTAAACTGACTTTTTTCGACGTGCTTGGCTGACTTTTTTTCATAGTTTTCAACATGCTTGGACAGGATATTACAAACACTGTCTCCTCATTCTATTGTTTCATTTTGAAGGTATTTGTAGCCTACATATTGATGACAATCAAAACAGCTGTTGTGGCTGTTTCCTTGATTTCTTTGTTCTTCAGGAAATATAAAATCAAACACAAACTTACGGTTAACTCTTTGAAATTATTATGAACAAATTCAAACAACCAGAAACAAAGCTACTGCAAAAATAATAATATTACCATTATCACTCTACATTCAACATATGGCATAAACACACAAGTTTAATACCTGTACAATCGTTATACACGTTGTATATAACATATCACTGTGTACGAGTCATTATTAGTGGGATCATAATGAATATTTTTTCTATCATTTAATCGTTATTTAACCAGGGTTAGAGTTAGTCAAATTAAGATTAAAACTACAAGATTACACAATAAACAGGAATTAAAAACAGCTACACGAGTCATAAAAACATCAGACAATGGAGTTTAAAATGAGAATGCAGGACTACTTTGAGAACAGTTTGCATTCATTTAATTTAAAAGGTGCATAATACCTGAAACCAGTTTGTGTGTGTAAACATGAGGAATATCCAGGGTAAAGTAGTTACTGGATCGTGAAGTTACTACATTTAAATAACAGAAACGACGTGAGGGAGTTTTGGCGCTTCAACAGTATATTTTTAGTGAATACGGGTTAGGTTCTGACTTTTTCGATTTATTTCATCAACTAGATATTTCTTCTGTTACTGTAGATTCTAAACTTTAAGCATAAAAAAGACAGCATAACTGTCACAACCATAATTGTGATAAATATCTGTGTTATTACCACTGAAGGATGAGAAGATGTTGGTTACTTTATTTCGAGTATACCTGAAAAGTGCTGCATAATGTGTTCATTGACTAATCTAATATTGCAGTTCCTCGTAGTGACCACTAGAGGGCGACGACCCTCATAATTCTGAACACATTCAAGCTAACCGGCCGTTCTATACAAATGGAGGTAAACAAGTAAGTAAGATTTGCTGCAGAACTGTTTATATGAATGCATTACGTTGCACATTCATATTGTTTGATGACAAAGTGTAAATATTCTGCTAAATACACCGCAGTATTAGCCAACCTATTTAACGTAGCGTAATGTAATGTAGTTATTCACGGTCGCCACAAGAGGGCGGAAGATACTCGTGATTCTAAACACGTGTATGAGAACAGTGCATGATCTAAACACATATTGAAAACGTCTCATTTAATGTCATAGCAGTGTACGTCTTGATGCTAGTAGGAGTGATTTGATGACATATTTAATGGCATACTACAGTATGAATTTTATGGCATAGTATACTCTGCTTTTATGACATTGTTTGTTGTATTTTTATGACATACTGTGCTATGATATTTGCTATGAATGTTTATGAGTTTTTTTACAACATGCTATACTATGTTTTTTGATGACCATTGCTGTGGAATAATATTCTGACATTTTTAAAAATATTTTTTGTGGCATACTATAGCATGGCATTTTATACTATGGTAATGTTCATGGTGTTTTGTAATACTTTGGTAATTTTCGTATGACGTTTTTCATGGCATGCTATACTCTGACACTGTACTTTTTATGACTGAGGATTTATGTGTTGGTAACGAATGTAATGTAATGTTGTAGTACCCCACTGTGACCACTGGAGGGCAGTGATTACTCATTTTCCACCAGCCTTAAGACAAACACAAAACTATACAAATTTTTCCGGCAAATACCTTCAAAATAAAAGTACCAAAAGACACTTGTCCAACATAATGTTCCGTGATTTCAGATGATATAACATGAGCACTGTCGTGACCAGGAATTTACTTTTTTACTATTTATTGCCACTGAGCTCTCTCGCGTGGTCGGAGTCCCGTTTTGTTTTTTTATGTTCTGTTGTCTTTATACGCTCCTCAAAACAAATCCCCTAAAAGAGTGAAACCCACTGTGTGCATGTTCTTTTTCCTATATTCCAGGCTGCAGTTGAAGGCAGCACGGTTACCGGTCTGTCGCTGATCTGAGTGAGAATGATTCACTGAGAGGCGTCGACTTCGATGTCAACAGAGACAGGAGCGCAAAGACTTCGTGTTTCATCAGATAGCAGCTGTTAACTCTGGGTTCATGTCGGAACTGTCTGGATGGAGGGGACGCTAACAAAGGCGGTTGGTTTCAACTACTTGTTTTGTTCTGTAGAAAGTCTAAAAAAATATATTTTTTTTAAAGAATATATATGTATAATCAGCACCAGCAACACATGTTCACTGCAAATTGAAACACGTTGCATGAGCTAAAATACATTTTTTGACGAGTACGTGTGTTTAGATGTTGTTGCCCCAGAGTAAAGAGTAAACATGTGTTAAATTGTTGTATCATCGACTGCTTGTCAAATATTACTCCACCGAATGGTTTCAGCTCTTCAACGTCTGAGGGACTAAAGAGCAATTTGAAGATCACACTTTAGATCCCTGTGAAATTGTACATTTGGGGGGTTTTTTACGTTATTTTCGGACATTTTATAGATTACACAATTGATAGAGTTAATTTCCCGAGACGCTTTTTGAATTAATCTTTACTGTAGCACATCTGTCTTTAGAAATAAGCTGTGTATGCAGCCTGAAGTTGTGATCACTCTCTGGTATTGATGATTGTGTCCCGATCTCACTGAAAACCAATGTGTTGAATGTATCGAGTTATGACAGCAAGTGACTCTCAAAGTCCACAGTTAACGACAATAATTTATTTCCAATACAGCAAAAAAAGTTATTACAACATTCAATTTGTAAAGGTATGTGAAATAAGAGGATTAAGCTGTTATCATGATTCAATTACACCTGGTGAATATTGAATAAATACAGTATTGTACATTACCTGTTGCACCTGTTGTAGACACCCTAACATGTCAGCGTTCTGTCTGCAGCTATGGCCATGGAGAGCAGTGTGTGGAGTCCCTGCGACTACAGCCACAATGTCACCTTCTTCTACAACTGGGTGGGCAAGAAGATCAGCGTGGCGTGGACGACGCGGGACTCTGTGGTGATCGGGCTGGGCTTGACGGTGTGTCTCATCGTAGTCTTGGCCAACCTGCTGGTGATGGTGGCCATCTCCATGAACCACCGCTTCCACTTCCCCATCTACTACCTCCTGGGCAACATGGCTGCAGCGGACCTGTTCGCAGGCATCGCCTACGCCAACCTGATGTTGCACACGGGCCCGTGGACCAGCACGCTCTCCAAGAAGCAGTGGTACATCCGCGGGGCTTTGATCGACATCAGCCTGACGGCCTCTGTGGCCAACCTGCTGGCTGTTGCCGTGGAGCGCCACCAGACCATCATCACCATGCAGCTGCACAGCAAGATGACCAAGCGGCGCGTGGTGCTGCTGATGGTCTGCATCTGGGCCGTGAGCATCATCATGGGCCTGGTGCCCTCCACCTTTTGGAACTGCGAGTGCGATCTGGACGATTGCTCCACCGTCGCTCCTCTCTACAGCCGCCGCTTCCTCATCTTCTGGGCAGTGCTCAACCTGCTCACTTTCTTCATCATGGTGGCCGTGTACACTCGCATCTTCGTCTATGTGAGGTACCAGATGTCGCACGCGTCTCATCACACCACGGACATGCGGCACAGGCAAACTGTTGTCAACCTGATGAAAACTATCTCCATGGTTCTGGGTGAGAAGCTGTTTGTGTGCAACCATCCACTGCCGGATGTTAGTTGTGGGTCAAATGTCAAGTTTTTTTTTGTTTAATCAACCACAAAATGAACAGTCTAGCTCTGCCTCACTCTGAAAACACACATCTGGGCCGTTTCATTTATTTGTTCAGTATCTGAGTCCTAATCTTCTACAGTTTCTCAGAAAGTAATGTTTAATGGCTTCAACATGAATTCAGCTTTCCACTTAATGTGAGACAAACTGAGGGCGCTAGTGTGTATTTTGAAGGTGTCGATACTGAATGTGCTCGGGGAGATGTTTCATATTTGGGTGCGTGCTACCTGCATTCTCCCACTTCCCCCAAAACCAGTTTGGCAGCTCTAACCTGTGTGTTAGTCAATCATTGTTATATTACATTGCTGCGTTCGTGTAAGATTTGAGTTCATGGTCGTCGACTCTTTCCTGTCCTCAATAACAACCCGCATGTCTGCAGGCGCCTTTGTGATCTGCTGGATGCCGGGCCTCATGACTCTCCTGCTGGACGGGCTGCTGGGTAAAGCCAGCCACGCCAATGCCTACGAGAAGTTCTGTTTGGCGATAGCGGAATGCAACTCTCTGGTCAACCCCGTCATCTATTCCCTGCGAGACGACGAGATGCGGAGGACGTTCAAGTGGATCCTGTGCTGCTTGTGTCGGAGAGGTGCTGACCAGCAGAGAGAGCTGTCACCTGTCGAGGTCAACTCTCCACTGCCGGAGGTGAAGCTAGAATACAGCCTCACAGCACCTTTCAACAGGCGTTACTCCATGTTCACCTGTACCTGCGGTCGTGATTAACAAAAAGAAAAAAAGGCCCAAATTCTCCCCCTCTGAGTCATGCATGTTTTCCCGTCCTGCACTAATGAACACTGATTTTAATCTAACGTATCTTGTGCGTGGCGCAAGATAGAACCAGTAAATTCCTCCTCTTGATTCGTCTTGTTTAGTTTCGTTAATCTTTGAGTCAACACCACTTTTCTCGTAAAAAGTGTCTGGGAGGGTTAACAGTAAATGAATGAATGTTACACGGCAACATATTTATCTTTATAGCCCGTAATGCTGATTAAGTTGTGTTTCTTCTACAGGAGACTCTTGGCTGTGTGCAGAAGTTAGATCACGCCGTCTGTACGGAGACAAACCATAAAGAAGACAGTTGGACGATGCCAGGGGTATGATGGCCTTCAAACGAAATACCTTCACCTTTACTGTCATCTAACATCGTATATGATTCAATTGAATGAAGAAATTTATATAAAGATGCATCTTTTGAAAAGGATTTGTTGGATAAATGCTTCTGTCTCGCTCAGTTTCTAAGTCTGACAGATTCACATATTAACCATCAGATGGTGCAATCTCTCCTTTTATTACATTTGACTATCACAAGAGCAGTTGTGACAAATTATAAAATGAAACACTCCTAAAAATCTGAAATCAAATACTGGAAAAAAAAAAATTCAAAAAAAATAGTCACACTAAATCATTTTATTAATTTTCGAATAAGAACACCACAATTTGTCATATTCTTCCTTTTTGTTTTACTCTTTCTAGAACAATTCTAAAGTTGAGGTATAAAAGGAGTTCATACAGACTCGCAGGTCTGAAAACAGTGGGGGTTATATACAAGAGAAATGGACAGACAGAGGTAGAGAGAGGGGTAAATACAAGGGAAAGAGGGGAGATACAAATAGACTAATAATAAAAACAAAGAAATCAAAAAAGGTTTAAGACGCCATTTGGTGCTGTGGAAGTAATTTAGTCACTTGCAGAATCCAAAGAAGATTTAAACATGATTAACGTCAAATTAAGTTCCCGGTTTTTTTTTTACTTGCAGATCTGTTGCAAAGATTCAGGCGTTCAGTCTTAAGGGTTTATGCATGAATGATTTGTTCTGTGTTTATTTTCAAAGTGAGCGGGCAATGACAAACTGTAGCCCACAGGCTTTTATTGTGAAGGTCTGCCTCTCTTCCTGCTTCAAGGTGTTGCAAGAATTTAAATAAAGTTGCCAGTTAAGTTCGTCAAATTCCTGAAACTAAATTCATTAACGTCCTCTCAGTCGTATGCAAATGTACTGCTGGCATATTCTCACAATATTTGAGAATCAAAAATGACAGACTTGAGTAAGTTTTCGAGGTTTTGGGATTCACATCTGGACGTTTACATTTAGTCGTCATGTGCTGATAAATTTGAAGCGCCAATTAACCAGTTTCAAAAACAAATTTTTCCATTAACAGAAAGCTCTGATCTCGAGCAATAAGTTGAGCATGTTTAAAAACAGATTTAGAAGCACAAATGGGTGAATATTTGGGGGAAGGTAGAAACTGAAGGGGAGGTCCATAAATCTATATGGCAAAATACACCAAATAATGTTCGTCGGAGAACCTCAATTGATACAATTGTCTTTCCACAGCACCAAATGTCACATCTGTAAACCCGACACTGCCACCCGGTTATGTAACAAAAAGACCGAAATAATAATTCAAAAATCGATAGTTATCGTGAATCCTGTGACACAAAGGCCAAATAAAACTGGCATCTCAACCAAAACATCAAAGTTTATAAAAGAAAAAAAAAAAGAAAAATACTGAAACATTACACAAACTGTACAGTGACATCCATTACAACAGGTAGAAAAAGGAGGGGGCATGGTGATTTGGTGTGGCGATAAGGTTATTCATAAGATACAGTCGTATGAACTGCGATGAGTAACAAAACAAGTAGTTAGATGCGGGATATCACACGGGAGCAGCTTTTAAGCTGGAGTTTTGTTCTGTAACATAGAAGAGTCTCGACCGACACTTACATCTTCATAAGGCTTGACCTTACTATCAAAATGCTTTGTTATTCACAGAACAGTTAATGTATAAAAAAGCTCAGAAGAATTCAAATCCCCCTCCCCCCCCCCAAAAAAAAACATGTCGCAAGTTTGTCTTAAACACGAGTTAAGAGTTGTCCCTCACCCAGCGCTGCCTCTTTTTTTGGTAACAGAGGAGAGAGAGAAGCCCTTGCCCAATCGGCCGTAGAACTAAAAACTAAATATTTGTGGTTTTACCAAGAAGCTGTTAAAGGAAGAGTTTAAGGGGAGAGCACAGCTTCTATGCTCACAATCAAATTACAGGTGCGATATGACGGTCCTCACACCCCCCCCCCCCCCCCAAAAAAAAATTAATCAACTTGAGGCATGACAACACCACACAGAGAGACACAAGATACAAATATAATTCCCTCCTCTCGTCGAACTGAACCGGTTGCTGTGCACCAACGTTAGAGCCACAGAGGAGCATTATTACATTGCTGAACGTGGCATTTTTGGTTTTGGTACAACAGAAGGTTTTAGTGTGTTGCCTTGGGCTCACAAGCTTAAATGTTTTTCAAGATGGTGGGGGCGGCGGGGGGGATCTCAGTTGAACCCCACACAATGGTGTGTCATTGGCTGGTGGAAGCACCCCCCGTCCCCGTCCCCCCCGTCCCCCGTCTCTCGACTGCTTACAAAAGGTGAGAGGGCACCAGCCGGTTAGACCAAGACATCCCAAGAACACTGTACACACAGAGACACACACATCAGAGCAATACACGATGCACTTTTTTCCTTTTTGGTCTTGACTGTAATAATTATACCCTTTTATTATTTATGTTTTTTTGTTTTTTTTTTTGTTAATAAAAACGAAGCTTAAAAACTCGGAAGGTTAAATGAAAAACAATAATATCACGCCTAGAAGTCCTACATGCATGGAAGACAGTCACTTTTCTAAACTCATGTCACGTTTGTCCCAATAACACATCGATGCCCCACAATCTCTTCCACCCTCCTCACGTCATTTAGATGCTTTTATTGAGCTCATTTTTGGTGGCGGCTGGTGCATTCTTGGTGAAACAGCATTAGAAAATTAGCCTACAATCAAATAAACTAGTGGACAGAAAGCAAGAAGTAAAGTCTACAAGCCATCTACCAACACCCCCCTATTGGTAAGCAACAAAAAGGGCTATTAGTTACATCCACTCAACCAAAGATATCCTCCTCTCTGCCCTTTCCTCCTCCTCCTCTCACCAGCCCTTCCTGGTTTAGAACAGCGGTCTCCTTCACTACCCTTTCACAGGTAGACACACCCATACCAAGGATGCTAACTGCTGTGCTCGACACATCTTTTAATGTCGGCGCACTATGAAAGCGACTGAGAAGTTGTGAGGTGTGTGTGTGTGTGTGTGTGTGTGTTATGGAAGCGGGGAGCACGTCTCGATTATTCACTTTGTTTGGAATGAAACATCGAGCTGTAAAGGACTCGAGGATGTAACAGGGTCTTGTGTTGAGTTGGCAGAGGGTGATCTCGGAGGGGGGGGGGGGGGGGGGGGCAGCACTTTGGTACGAGCGTAGGTGAGCGGAGCTCCCTGCTGATCCGTATCAACAGTTTGGCTGTCGGATGCCACGGCTTCAAGAGATACAGGCGATCACACACAGTTGTCCAAAGCAAAGGGTCGAGTGCAGAGGTGCACACGGACAAGCGGTGTGAGTACTGTGTGAAGTTAACGTGCATATACACAACGTACAGACATCGTGATCATCTACACAGCTGGGTCAGTGGTTGTTTTTTTCCATCTCGGCATCAGTAAGCTCCACCCCCTCTTTTATTCGGAGTTAAGGAGCTTCGAGCGTTGAAGTGGGGCTACTGTTGTCGGCTGTCCTGTGTTCCAGCACAGTGCGTGTGTGTTTATGAAATGCGAGCACAGCCAATGCGTGGCTGTCCAGTTGAAGCGACGAGGGAGCAGAGAAAAAGATGAAGACAGAGGACGGTAGTGGGAGCAGACCGCGGTGGGAATGAAGTGACGGCAGGGAGGCGCCACCGAATCAGTTGGAGGTGTCGGAGTGGACGCTGCCAGGAGGACCGGGAGGAGAGGTGACCGAGGGGGGGTTGGTGGTGTCCTGCCAGCTGTTAGCCTGCAAAACAAAGTCAGGGAGGAGAGTATTCTGCATGAAGGCGTTTTATAATGAGTTGTCTAAATCAGCTTTATTTGTGCTTACAAGCCAAATGACCGGCTTGCTGGCTGGGGCTCTGTGATTTCGGCGATGCGGAAAAAAACAGAAAGAATCGCGGAATTTAATGATAGAAATGACATTGGCTCGGCGCTCACTGCTCAATGACGCGAGCAGAGAGGCTCGGCGACGCATCATCGAGCAGGCCGACCTGTCGGCGAGCTACGGCCAATGAGAACGGAGGAGTTCAACACCAGCAGCTACATTCAGAACACGCTGTTTTATAAAAGGATGGAATGTTCTGTTTAATAACTGCATTGAATCACTTTCTTTGATAAAAGAAAAAATCGAATTTGTTGATTTTTAATCCATTTTCGATATTTCTTTCTGAATGGTTGGACTTTTATTCATCCAGAAAATAGCTGGGGTCATGTTTTACCCAATTACAGAAAACTTGTTTCTAGTTTTCTTGATGCTCAAGAAATTGTCTTACTGGAGAAAACCGACTTTAACCAGGCCACGTAAGTGCATGCAAACACGCCGCTCTCTAACCTCAAGTTATAAATTATTCAATTTAAGTCTCTAAAAATGATTCACCAGCAAAATGCAGCTCTTGGTTTATTGTCAAATCCCAGAAAGCATTAATTCGGTGATTGGCAAGTTTAAGTCGCCTAAAAGTTGAGGTTAAAACGGGCCTAAAATTGCTTTAAATGCATAATTATAACCAGGAATGTTTTGAACCGTAGTCCAACAGCGTTTCAATGACATTATTTCAGTTTGAATCCTTTTAACAATTGTTATGTGGAACACAGACATTAAAAAAAATTATAATTAATTTCAAGCAAACTGAGCAGAGCATATTCTAGCCAAGTATCTTGGCTACTAAACGCAAACGTATCCATGAGCTACACCACAAAAGGAGCCTTTAGTTGGTACTCACATCCAGGCAATGAGGGGTGTAGAGGCCACTACCCGACAGCTCCTCATAGCCGCCCGTCAGGTGTGTAGCACGGTGCAGGGTATCCACCTGTCACAGACACAACACACACACACACACACAGCTCAACACAGGTAGACATCTTAAGCTGAACCACAGGCTGGACAGAGGACTGATGGGGTCCACAGACCTCTGCTGTACGCAGCAGAGCCGCTCTGTATTACTCACTGCTCTGCTGCTAGTGACCTCGTTTTAATTAATAAGTCAGTGCGATCACTGAACATCGTGGCTCACCGAATAACTTCATGACTCTCCATTAAAGTGCCAGTCTTATGCCTTTTTGTTTATGATTAATCCATTATTAAATGTAAACAGCAGAAATATGTGGACTCCTCCAGAACAACAAAGGTGTGAGGACATGTCCTCCTCGTCTACATTAGGAGGTGAACACATGGAGAGAAGGGATGGAGGAATGTGTGGAAAGGGAAGGAAAACAAGGACTAAGAAGGAAGGAGGCTGTTGGAGGTGCAGGAGGACCTAGAGGGAGAGAAACTGATCAATCAGAGCGCTTTCTGCTCTATGTTGACAACTACTTGAGGAAGGCCCTGTGCTCTCTCTAGAAAGAACACACGGGTAGGGACTGTGTGAACATTGTACCTATAGTGGGATATGCAACAACAAACTGACATTATCCCTCTTGAGTGAAGCTATGAGCCCCTCAGGGCTCACTGCGCCGAGCAAAGACGGGTCAGTTTGGTGGTTATTTTATTGTTGGGGGAGGAGAGGATGGGGCCAGAGGTAACGTCAGGACGGGGTCTGAGGTCGACAGGAGCTACGCTACGGGTAGGTATCCAGGGATTCTGGGTAGGTGGGTTAACGGCATTGAGGTCAAGTCCTCAGCTGTCCCCGGTGCGTACCTGCGGCTGTAGAGAGGGGGCGATGCCGAGACCCTCCCCGTTGAGGGAGTGCAGGCTGAGGTAGGCGTCGCCTGTGTGAGACAAACTGTATGGCCCCGGTGACCCTGCAGGCAATATATATATATAGCCAATAACCAATCAGCTCAAAGCGGTGTCATGGGGTCAAATAGTCACCGCTGGTCACGGACATCGACTGAAAGAAGTACATTTTAATAACCAGCTTCAACATGCGGGTCAATGGTCTCAGCCAGCGTGTGCTGAATTCATTATTCTACAAGCCCGGCTTCAGCTGCGCACACACACACACCAACGGCCTAAACGTGTGCCAGCTGGACCAAAACAAACACAAACATGAAGAGAGGTGGGTGCAACTCTAAAAGTTGCAAACACATTTTTTTAGCTGCAAAAAAAAAAAGAAGAAAAAAAAAAAAAAAGTAGTAGGTTTGGTTTGTGTGGTGGAGATGGCCTTCTCTGTGGATCACAGTTTTGGGGGTTTTGATAAAGGAAAACTGAATGCGACACGTTTACGTTTCCATGAGTTGGTGGTTTTGTCCGGCTGGGCGTTAGCGGAGTGAACAGGTTTCACTGTGTGGACGAATGAAGGCGACAGTCGACTCCAAACAAACAGTAGCATTCATTGGTCTGCTTCATCCACATCGAAACAATCTTGTTGGAAACCGGAATGTTTACAACAGAAAAAAAAAAAAACTTTGTGACATTCACAGAACATAGTTTGTCTTTAATACTTTGTATAATCAAAGTACAAAGTCTCATACATGTCTTTCATTTTCTGGTTCAAATTTGCATAAAGATATCCAGTGAATTGGTTAAGTTGGGCGTCTGCCCACTGAAGTCGCAGTCATACTGCATCCTCCATACGCCTCTCACCAGAACCGTTTGAATTTGTGAAATTTGGTTTAATGCCGTGATGAAAAATGCACAAAATAAACCGTTTAAAGTGAACATAAAATGAACTGTGGACCATTGCACACATCTGTTGATCAGTGGCAACTGAGTCATACTTCCTCTTGCTATCTTAATGCTTTCCTTTTTCACTATTTATTCATAAAAGGCCTTTCAGTCCTTTTCTCACACACACACATCTTTGAGTTTAGTCACTCTTAAAAAGGTTTTAAACAGCCTGGCTGTCCAGAGCGGTTATTATATTATAACTATGTGATGCGTGTTCAGAAAATGCAGATGCAAAGATTGAGGTAACACACGCAACAAAGGCAATTAAATAAAAAATAAATGGGGACGATTTGTAGAATGAGTATCGAGTTTGTCGAGAGAAAATATGGGAAATGGACAGAAAGCACGTCCTAATCTGGTCCTAACTAACCTTTGACTTGATAGAAAACCAGATGAGCAACAACATTACAGACTTTTTACTCTACGGGGATGAAGATTTGGAAAAGTGACTGCTAGGAAACAAAGTGAAAGTGATTTCATGCTAAATAAAAATCGGCTCAATTCACACGACTCTGAAATGAAAGCATAGAGCCTGTTGATGAGGAGCGAGAGGGCTTGTGGGTAGACGAGAGGGAGCATGTGGTACCTGAGTTGGGCGTTGCCGGAGAGTTAGCCTGGCTAGCCTGCGCAGACACGTTGGCAGCATCCACCGCTGTCTTAACTGCGTAGAGGTTCGCTTCCTCCTGGAACTTACCGATGTTCTTCTTGTAGCGTATTCTCTTGTTGCCAAACCAATTAGAGACCTGGGGGACAGACGGATGTCAGATATGCAAACTCAGGGTTTCCTTTGCCATTCATTTAGCTGCTGCAGCCCCCTCCGCTAGTCAGCTTATTTTTGTTTTTTAAAAGATGCTATAAAAGTAAGCACTGAACCTGATCTTGAAACAGAGACACGACACCCTCAGCTTCCCCAAAAACAGTTGCAGTGTCATCGTACTCGATTATCCCTGGATAACAGTGGTGTTAGCAACTCACCTGAGACACAGTGATCGCACACTTTTTGGCCAGTTCCTCCTTGGCTTCCTCACTCGGGTAAGGGTTAGACAGGTGGGAGTAGAAATACTCGTTCAGCACCTCTGTGGCTTGCTTGTTGAAGTTGCGCCTCTTACGTCTGACACACACACAGAGAGAGAGAGAGAGAGAAGAGATAATGACCAACATGCTTGAAATGTGGAGTCTTACACATTGTCAACATGCTCAGATCACTTCCTCCCACAAGGAAATAATCTGTCATTCAACAGACAGACAGACAGACAGACAGACAGACCTGGCGTCGAGGAAACGCGAGCGCAGAATCATGACGGCCTCGCAGGTGCTCTGTTTGAGCTGCATCTGAATGGAGCTGAACTTGCGGTGGATGATGGCCACCATGCGCTCAATCTCCTTGGGAGAGATGGGCCGTGTGCGAGACTGCTCTCTCAGCAGGTTCATTACATGGTTGGTGAACTCACTGCAGGCCTGGACCGAGGAGAGAGCGAGAGAGAGAGATGTTGAACGCGACTGTAAAAAGATAGCCCGAGCACAGATTCTGTCTCGTGCCGTGACATCGTTTTGATGATGACATGCCTCGGCTGTCTGACTCCTCTGTCAATGCTCCTTCATCTTTTCTCAGCAGAATAGAGCAACACCACGACACTTTCTTTGTGAGTTACTCGTAGCATTGGAGCCATAAAACACAAGGTGCAGTAGTGGTTCTCAAACCAAAGAATACAGACGTGATTCGTGACGATGTCACGAATCACGTGACATCGTCTTGGAAAGAAGATAATCTGAATGTTTGCTCATATACCAATTATGAATTATTTGCGTGTGGTAAAATGTATCAATGTTATGAAGAAGCCACCTCTTATTTAAGCAGTTCAATTCTAAGTGAAAGGACTTTAGAGTACACAATGAGGAAGAGTCCAGATACTCATTTGAACGAGACTAAAGCATTTGTTTTCACAGATTATGTACTAGCTGTTCGTATGAATGACACCTGCAGACTCTCAGACTTCACAAATGTTCATTCCAAACAAAACTACAGCGCCTGATTATAGTAATTTAAATACCTCAAAACACGGAAACAGGTAATCAGTCGTGTAGCGTGGCATTGTTTGAATACAATCCTATAAATCATATTCTAACAGTAGTTTACTGTCTACTTCCTTTCATTTAGCACAAGATTGTTACCAGACTGACAAACCCAGGTCCACAGACGATACGTTTCCCTCTCTAACTAACTGACCTGAATACATTTTAACATGTAAATACCGGCTGACAGTATGCGTTGGGTCCGCTCTGCACACACCTGCTCGTACTTCTCCAGCTCAGAGTGATAGATCTGGCGGATCTGGGCGAGCTTGGCTCTGTAGTCGGAGTGTTCGATGCTGCTGTCGGTGGGTGAGCCCCCCGCAGCGGCCGCAGCGGCGGCGGCTGCGGCCGATCCTCCGCCCTTCTCTGGTCCTGACACGCCCTCCGCTAGCAGCATGTTGTCCAACCGCATGATCTGGGGGTCTGGGGGGTCCTCCTCCTGCACACCTCGTATACTCAGCACTGGACAGGAGGAGAGAGAGGACGTACACGAGTCAGGCGGGCAAGGTCACAAATGTACCGGTGTGTTTGTGTTACACTCTGCCCTTTCTAGGACTGAGAAACCTGTTGGTTGGAAAAGTTTTTTTGAAAACCGACAGACCACACGTTTCCCTTCGAGGAGGAGGCTAATCCTGTGGGTTCTAGAGCTGCATACAAAGACACTTTAACACTGCTAAAATTCAAAGAAGTGCAGCCCTGTCAGGACCCAGTCAAGTTCCTCCCCTGAGTCATTGCTGTGGGTGCCTGGCTGAATCCTCAATGAGCCTGAACTTCCTCTGACTCAGCAGCAGGGGGCAGTGTGGTCCCTCTGTGGCAGGCTGCCAAAGATAAGGGCATGAGGCATGGGACCAGTAATGGGAGTGCATGTGCTGTCACTATGAGCCCCAGTGGCCATAAGTATAGTTATCAGTTGCTGCTCTCCACCACTGCATTATACCAGGACCTCTGTCAGCCTGCAGCCATGCTCTCATCTCTCCCACACACACACACACACACACACACACACACGCACACACACGCACACACACACAACTCTGTTACCGAAAAGTTTAGCACAGACGACCGTCTTTTCTTCAGAGCCCAAAGCTTTTTAAATCGTTTGCCCCCTTTTTGCTTCTCAATCATTCAACTTCAGAAAGTTGGCATCATAAATCAATATCTCGGGCACATTATGTGTAAAAGTCTCTTTTGTAGATTACAGTAATGATATGAAACACGTGGATCTGACATCTAAAAATAATTGTAGAGGCTGTTACTTTTATTGCATATATTTACTACGTGCTTTTTTTTATTGGTAATTACATACATTACATATAAGAGCTCAAATGATTGGTTGATTAATCAACTAGCCATCAAAAGACAAATGAAAAAAAGAGCAGTAAGCTAAATATCTCTGACCGGTGGCCTGCTGGTCAGACAAATAAAGAAATTTAAAGAAGTCTCCCGAGGTTCCTTTGCTTCTTCTTTTGACTATTTTTAAAATGTTGTAGATTAAACGACAACAAAAACAAACCAAACAAATGGATTCATCTCAAAAAACTGAACCGCAAATTAGTTGATAGTTAAATTAATCTTTGCAGCCCTACAACACACGCCAGCAACAATAATATCACGAGGTAATAAACACACCAGTGCCACACTGATGTTGATCTTGTAACTGGAGACTTGATTAAGAAGGAAAAAGCCAATTCAAACAGCGCTGAGACAGACCAACAATATGGATGACAAGATGAATCCCAGTGGAAACTGGGTTAGGCGTTGGTCTTTAAGGATTACGCTGGTTAGTCAAAGCTCATCATCAAAGGGTTTACGGGGGGGGTTGCGTGAACTCACTCACTCATAGCGTCTCTAACTTTTTACTAACTTATGATTCTTTATGCGTTTGTCAAAGTTGAAGAATCGAAGAATCACGCTGGAGGAAAAAGTAAAAATAAAAAAAAAAGTTTGCAGCCGAGGAGCAGTCAGAGCTAACAAATGAGTAGAGCCGCACTACAGCACCAACACATGGGAAAGAAATGAGGACAAAAACTGTTTTGCTTAAAGTTTCCAAGCGCTACGGAGCAGATGAGTTTTTGCTTCTTTTTTTTTTTTTTTTTTACAAACTTCATTTGATAAATGAGTCTGTTCCACCATTTAAGGCCTCTCGCAGCAACGCGTCCAACTTTTCCTCCCCTTGTTTTTTTTTCTTGTTCCTTCTTGCCTTTTTCTTTTTCTTTCCCTCTGCTTCTCTGAGGCGCATTCCTGCTCTGCTGCTCCCCCATCTCAGGGCTCAGGAATGCAGCAGACCCAGCCGCCTGAACTAATGACCCTGATTCGCCCGTCTCTTTCCCTCCTCTTTCTCTTTCCTCTCGGTCATTCACGAGCCATCCCTGCACTTCCTAAACAGATAAGCTGAAGCTACATTTAATGACCGACGACAAAGAGGCGGGTTTTGTACCTGTTGAGTGATCGGTCGGGTACTTTGACGACAATCTGATGGCGGTTAAAGTTTTTGTGTGTACTGACAAACTGTAGTAAAGTGTGGGGTTGATCTTCAACTGTACTGTGTTCACTGAGAAGTACAACTGACCCACAGTGAAGAGGGCAACTGTGGCTCTTGAAGCTTCTCACCTCTCCCTCCTCCCCTTTGCCCCCCACACACACACTCATCATCATCATCATGGCCCCCAGCTGTAGCCTAATGCCCCTACATTCCCCTAATTACTCTAATTAAGCTGTGATTACCCACAATTGCACTCATGCACAGTCTAGTGGCCTAGTGGTATTACAGCAGCTGTTGAGACGAGTTAAGATACTGCACAAGAAGAAGAAGAAGAAAAAAAAAAAAAAGAGTCCAACTGTGCTCCGCTCACAAACCAACACGCGACACTCCTGAAAAATACAAAGAATACGAAATCAATCCAGAGGTCTGAGAGCAGGCCTTTTCGCCGCTGGGCTGGTTCCGTTACTGAGAGACTAAAACTCAGAGTGCTGTAAGTAATGATACTTAAATCTTGCTTCTTTTTTTTGGGGGGTGGGGGGGAATAAGAAGACAGCTTAAGGCCCACAGCCTGCATCCACAGCTCTTAGACATTACACTATTATGCACAAGATACCACCCTAGCTGGGCTGCGTGGCATTGAGAGACAGAGCGAGCAACACATACTATGAAATATTCAGGGTATCCAGCTGGGCTTTCACTGCATACATAATCACTCTCATTGCTGCACAGCCAATGTGGAAACACAACACACACTATATGAAGCAGTGCAGGTAAGGGTGAACAACCCGACCAGCAGTGTGTGTTGCTGTACATTAACTGTAAATGCCTTCCACACATAGGGAGAGATAAGACTTAAACGCACTCAGTATATCATTGCTCAGCTCACAACACAAGCTTTATCCTTGTCTGTCTTTTCCCTCGCTAGCATCCCCTTTTTCACTCTGTCTCCCCCCCAACACACATCCCCTCCCCCCCGTCTCCCTTTCAGCACACCCCCACCAACCTCCCCCAGTGCCCCCCCCTCCCTCTGTTCTCCATTTCAGTCGAGTTCTCCATGTGAGCCGCAATCCCTCATGCTGTCAGCCCCCCCCCCCCTTCTCCCTCTCTCTGTAGACAGACAGGATTAGCATTTTAATTGCATCAGCTCCCTTGGGTATTCTCAGCCTTTCACTGGGAGAGAGCAAGGGAGCGGGGCGGGCAGAGAGAGAGAGAGAGAGAGAGAGAGAGAGAGAGACTCTCTCGCCAAGGAGAATTGAAAAAAGGAGTCACAGGAGAAGATATGTGTGCAAGAGAGGAAGAGAGAGAGGAAGAGAGAGAGAGAGAGGGAGAGAGTGGCTACAGAAATATACAGAATCCAGAGTACAGACGTGCCACAGAGCAGGCGAGCCAGAAAGAGTGAAAAGATAGGACTGTGAAAACATCAGTTTTCTCTTTCACGACAGACAGAGAACTCCGATAAAGAGAACGGGCCACAGAAAGATGCATTTTACGATGAAAATATGCGCCATGAATATGCAAATTCACCTTGCAAAAACAAATCTCAACTGCGGCGCTCTGGAGGTGCGAAAGGTAAAAACCCTGTCGAAGGATTAAACCGGTTCGCGGGATGTAAAAACAGTGAAGGCAATGCAAATGTGCCAGGGAAAATAAAAAACGGGGGCCAATCTGCCTCGTCTGTGTTAGACGAGAACTCGAACAGAAAAAACAGAACTCCTGTACCAAGCATGACCCTGAGGACAGTGAAACCCCACACGGTTGAATTTGGTTTCTAGGTTGAATGAAACACGAGGAACTTTCATTTGACTAGATTTGAATACCGAATCTAGTCGTGATGGAGTAGTTCACTTATAGGTCAGACATAGTGTCGCACTGATTTCATAACCATGTTTAAGCTCCTAACAGTGACTTTAAGTCAGGACTGAGTGATTATGGACAAAATTCTATTCTACATTTGATCATTTTACTTCATTATCGTCGATATTATCAGCCGTTTATAGCCAACATTAGTGTTAAGAAGTTAAACATGATTCCCTCTCTAATATGCATTTATATAGCTGTAAAAACATCTTTCAAACAACTGTGTTTATTCAAGTTTCTCGCCAAATTTAAAAAACATAATAATGCGTCTGTTAGCTCGGTTAGAAGCAGGACTGTCCAGGGACCCCATGCTGTCGGCAGACGAGCCAATCACTGCAATTACTCAGAGCAGCATGCATGGGAATGAATCACATAATATGAAAGCGTCTGATTAAGTTAGTTGCTCCAAATATTTTAAGGCTGTTCCTCTGCAGCTTCTTTTGGACTTTCAGTGACGAGCTTCACGTCTTCTTCCCTCCTGCTGAAGAACTGCATGTTGTGTGTGGCTGTGGCGTTACTGTGTGTGCCTCAGTAAAGCGATCATGAACGGGGAAAAAACATCTCAACAGCCCCCTGGTGGCTGGCTGTTAGTTTAGGAAGCGCTTGACTGGATATGCAGCGGCGTTTCCCATAAGCGGAACACTATTCTACACATTAATACCAAAGTCCATCATGTTCATGAATTACCAGGAAGCCTAAATCGTGATAGAGACCAATATTTGATCAATTGTGCAACACGTGTGACTAAACCCAAACGTGACCAGACCTAATATGAATTCTGTTTTTCCAAATTGTAATGTTGCACCACTTCAACCTCCACCATGTTTACCTTTAAATGCATGCAGTGAAATACAAACTTTGAGTTCATTACGCCCAATTAGTCCCCCAGTAAAGTCTGTTCATGTCAAATGTCTCCGATATCACCACTAGCAGTCTTTAGCAATCGGAGTAGGAACTAATGGCACTTTATTTACAAAATCACATGATGTAACAATCAATTAATGTCAACTTTCACCAACAGCTTCCTCTGTGCATGGAGCCATTTGATCTACCGTGCCATTTCGGTAGAATATAGGTTGCTCAGAAAAAAGGGGGCTTGGGTGAATAAAATGTTGCCTTAGGCGAGTTGTAGAATATGGCGTTGGAAAATTAATAACTTCCCTCATGGGCATTGTGCCAAATGGATAATGCGTATATGCTAAATTTCTATGGTAAATTCAGCATAAAAAGCGTGTACCCCATTCTTCAACAATGGCATTTCTGTGGCGTACAATCTTCTTAATGAGCCCGATCCATATGTCCATTGCTACTTTAAGCAGCTCACACTAATCAGCATCTGTTTGGGTAGAGTCCTGTTGCACGCAGCCCCCCACTCTGACTGACTGACACACACACACACACACACACTCACACACAGTGGTCTGATTAAGGTGTGAATTGGAGAACTCACACCTTGGGCAAACACAACAACACTTCAGTCCAACACATCATTAATCAGCCCTTAATTAACTAAAGCGAGCGAGACGCGGACACTGGAGTGATGACTACGTGTACCGCCCTTGAATGGTCATACACAAATACACCATCACACAAACAAAAACACACACAAACACTAATGAGGGATAGATCAATTCAGGTTGTCACTTAATCTGAACAAATAGAAGGCATGAAAGGATCTGCAATGAATGCTCCCTGCGTCTATAATACCTACGAATAGTGTAATAGAATTGTTTCCGATAGTTCTTCGCAGGCGACTAGGAAATAGATTTTTTGCAAGATTTCTTTTGCTGTAAATATGGCACAATAGTGCTTTAACAAATGGTGTTTAAAAAGGTTAGTGAAACACCGTTGAGCACCAGTAACTGCATCGCCAACACGATATCCCCAGTCTAGTACGGGTCTGCGCGCAGAGAGAAAAAAGAAAAAAGAAGAGACAAGGAAAGTAGGAATTTGAAATGTCACAGGAGGAAGAGGAGGATGACGAAGAGCACCTAGGCAGGAGGCTTGTTAAAGCACCGCCAGGATCTTCCCCCAGTCAACTCTCATCAGGCCAGCTGCCTCCTGTGCTCATTAGCGCAGACTCTTAAGGAGCTCCTAAAGACTTTGTGAAAAATGAACGCTCATTTGAGAGGTCGTTAATTTGCACTGTTATGCAAATTAGGTGGCAATTAAGCGATAGATCAGAAGAGCAGTGCCCATTTATAACAAGCGAACAAGCATTATGACACAGTCAGATGGTGCCGGAGAGAGAGAGAGCCGGGGCTACATGGTGGGTCTGCACGGGTCCGATGTACCAGTTCAGTCAGGAATCAGATCCCTGTGTGTCTGCGGTGCGTCTGCCTGGTCGGGGTAACAATTTACCAGCGGTTTTACAGGAGCGTGTTCTGAGTTGGCTCCGCTAACCTGTGCACACACATGAATGAACACACATATTACAAACTGATGCAAACAAAAACTAATTATCTTTCCAGAATACGGATTTATTCTGGATTAGCATCAATCCATCCAGCGATACTGATGAAGAGTGCCACAAGCTTAGAAGCAGCATGGGCTTCCCATTATCTGTAATAACACCAATGCATACTGCTAATCCCCCCCCCCACCCCCCCACCCTTTACCAGCCCCGATGTTTCCATCTCGCCCCTGCATTGATGACATGGTGTGAAATATACAAACATACTGTCTGGGACAGCAATGTGCACTACTGCAGAGGGGTGGAAGGCTCCCATCAATTGTAATTAATCCTTAATTAGTCAGGATTAGGAGCTAGGCTCTGGCACTCGCCCACCCCACCAAACTAATGCAATCCAGCTGAGACCACATTTACATATCTTTAATTAAAGAGACGCCTTCTTCTTTTAAGAGCAAAGCCTGAAAGCAATGCGAGCGGCATAGATATGCTGAGGGAGAGCAGATGAGATGAAGCGGTAGGCGTCCGCCCTACTGGGGGATCCTTGACCAATACCGACGGGTCACTCAATATCTCCTGGTTACTTATTGTTAAATCCGCGAAAATGTCTGCATCCAAAATAAGGATAGTATAGGAAAGTGTGCAGAACATAGTGCCTTGCCTATCGTGTCACTCCGGCCAATTAAATTCCAGCAATGTCTGTCACCAGTATGCAAAGTCTTATTTGTTGCCCTTTTTAATTAAGTAAGTAACCCCAATGAAACATGGCACTAATGAATCTTTATTTCATTTTCTGTTTAACGTCAATTTCCAGCACTCAAGTGGCAGCAAATGCTTCATCGTTGTTGACCCGCGTTCTTCACTCCTCTTCCAACAAACCCTAACACTACGGTTCTACCGTCAAACTGTATAATTATGTTCTTAGTGAATTCAATCAGACAGAAGAACACCTAGCGTGGGCATTTGTGCTAATAAAACCATGCAATTCATGAATTCATCACGCAGTCTTCCACCGAGCTTTTCCCATCCTACAAACAGTCCACACAGCAGTTTCCCTCGTCAATACACAGAGGTCCAGTTCCGACAGGAATTATACCACATGGGGGAATCAGCTGGCCCACACACCATTAGGCCTACGCTGAAGGTTGGGGTGCGCTGCCTCCCCACTTTGGGCTGGGTGGTGGTGGTGGTGGTGGTGGGGGGGGGGGGGGGGTGTCTGTCAGGGCCAGGGGTCTGTGTGATATTAGCCGTCTGCCAATCTGGCTTGGGGAATGGACACAGAGTAATTACTCCTGCTCTTACTGCCTCATCAATCTCCCTGTATCGCTCCTGCAACAACCCCCCCCCCCCCCCCCCCCCCCCCCCAACACACTGTCTTTTTTCCGTTCTCTTCTGCAAAGAGGTCGGGGGAAGAAGAAAAAAAACCGATTGAGTGGCAGGACAGCACAAAAACAACAGAGAATCCTGAAAAGCCGATGAGATATAAATCCAGCCTCACCGGATAGTGAGAGTAAATATAAAACGGACTCTTTCAGAGGATTTGACCAAGGGACGTGTGGCTGCACAAAGGTGGATGACCCATTCTTGTTTTAAACCCAAGAGATAGTAAAACTGACAATGGCGGTTTGGTAGCTTCACATCGGTTACATTTCTACCACAAACTATTTTTATCTCCTTACTGCTTCTGGCTTAAAAAGGCAATGTATGCCTTTCCCTCATAAAAATATAATAAGACTTCCCACAGGTTCCTAACAACTCATAAAATGTTATGGCTCTGCTCCAAATTGGGCTCTTTTGAAAACGAATAATAATTAAGTTGCCTTAATGAGGCATGATTCACTAGACTCCATGTACTGTAGTCTGTGGAATGGAAACTCCTAAATCAAGGCTGAAGAGGTTTTTCCCAACAGGACAGCGCTGGTGTGTGATGTTTGGTCCTCAACTTTCCTGCCTAGCCTCTAAAATAAACAGATGCAAATTTAAAACGAGGATTCCAAAAAGGTTCTAGAAAAGTGAAATGTTTGTTTTAGCTGTGAATTACCACACGGAAAGCATGTGTGACTTTTTGATGCGGTTTTGTTTTGGGTGTTTTTACAAATACAAGCGTGCTGAAATTCAATTAACATGTAAATTGGGAGCGTGTTGTTGCTGAAATGGTATTGAGACAACCGGAGTGCTGTGAATGCTACGGTAGAGCGACGACGCCACGTTTTTAAAAACACTACGACCCCGAATGAGCCGGTTTAACATCCGTTGTTTAATAGTTTGGTTGCTCTCTGAAAAAGGGTTTTGTGCCAGTTTGTAGGCTGATAAGGACAGAATATAAGGATCCATTCAGATAAACACTACGAAACAAGGGGCTGCATTGGTGTGTACGGCTACAGGTTACAGGATCAAATATGAACCACTTTGAAGGCTTTTTAAATGCCAAGAAGCTGCACGGTGGTTTACACTCCTTTGAGGTCGGATTGTGCAACTCTCGACAGTCAACACGGCCGTCATATATTTTCTTCATCAACGTCTCACTCGTATTAATTCCCTTTTCACCAATTGTATTTGTAGTAATTGATAAGCCATCGTAACTACACAGGGGCTGCTTTTAATATTAAACGTAACCAGGAATAGCACTGAAAATCATAAAGCAGAGAGCTCATGGAGAAGGCTAAATCTCACCATTCATCCATCTTGTCAAAACATTAATAGGATGTGATGATGGGTTGTCAGCTAGCCGCTTTGCCAACATACTAGCTAAGTGCTGCTGGCTCTGCCGGCAGCCATCGACTGGGAGATTTCGGCGCTTGTGTGCGTTTAGAAAAATAAAGACATTTCCATCCAGCATTTGGTAAATATCAGTCAAATTTAGGGCAATGAATGTGATCCAAAAATCCTCAGATCAGATGACGCAAAGAGAGTGGTGAGTGAGGCAGACAGAAAACACCCAGACGCATTGTGAGGACACCTAACGGAACAATCGACTGGCTCAAGTTAACATCACGCTGGCTGCAGGCCATCGGGAGTTACGTGTTGTTGAACCCTCACTGTTGCTGCTGGGATGCACGGCCCATATTAATGGCGGTGTATAGATACATGCAGAACATGAGAGAGAGGGTGTCATTAATTAACTTTTAACAGGAAGAGACGACACAGAGCTAGTCCTACACCAGGTAAGATGCTCGCCAGGTTGCCACCATTTCTACTCAGCCA
Organism: Melanostigma gelatinosum; assembly: GCF_949748355.1. Taxonomy (NCBI): domain Eukaryota; kingdom Metazoa; phylum Chordata; class Actinopteri; order Perciformes; family Zoarcidae; genus Melanostigma; species Melanostigma gelatinosum. The sequence continues at coordinate 14,673,936 of NC_136646.1, forward strand.
TCCAGCAGCATTATCGCACAGAGCTGTTTATCAGACAGCTTATCAAGATGAGTGTTGGAGGTGTGAACTTGTCCAAGGAGGGAGGGGGGGGGGGGGGGGGGGAAGAGGAGGGAGAGACTGTAAAGCTTCAATTCCGCTTGAAAAGTTTTTTCAAAATCCGTCCAAAAATAAACAACTGGGAATGTGCAGGCTTGAAAGGAAAGGACTCGAGCAGGGTGACGGAACAGAGTGAGTGACAGCTTCACTGTTGTCACGTGTGAAGCACAAGGAAACGCATAAAAGTACGGAGAAACGCCTCAAACATACCCAAAGTTAATGAAAAACTTCTGAGAGTAACTGCAGTGGCTTGTGAGAGATTTTGGCATAAGCTGTCCCATTGCACCAAGAGCTATTTTTACAGCAAATACCCATGAGAGCGAGGGAGAACAGAACCGAGTGGAAGCAGAGTCACTGGCTCTCAACTTTGATCATTTCCCCGTCTTTTTGTTCCCATTCGCTGTAATTCCTGTTTCCGGGAGTGTATCTTCAACGAAGTATTAACAAGAATCAAATGTCACGCAGACGGAGGTCATGTTTAAATGTGAGAGAGCTCAGGACAACGCAGGCACTGTTGTAAAATGGGGGGGTGTTTTGGAGGAGGTAGTGATGGTGGGGGTGTGGGGGGGGGTACTGGCATTTGCGCAGAACATTTCCTTTACAATGAAAACAATCTAACCAACTGCAGCACTCAGAGGAATTCACCTCCCATCCCCCACAACCCACCTCCCCTCCTCCACCACCACCCCCACCATTACATTACCATATCAAAGCGCCGAGTTCAGAGCAAGTCTTCTCTTTCAAGAATGGGAGCGAGGCAGAGCGAGGAAGGGAGGGAGGGAGGGAGAGAGGGGGGAGAGGACAAGACCGAGGCAGTAAGAGTAGACCCAAGACCGAGTTTGCTTTTATCCTTTTTCGGTGTGTGTGTGTGCGCGCGTGTGTGTGTGCGTAAGAGAAACACAGTGTGTATGCGGATGTGTGTGCATGTTTGTTAGTGAAAAGAAGACTGCAGAAAATCTTGTGGAGATACTAGAGGACTACTGATTGGGTCTTCCACGAGCTGCACTGAAGAGAAGTCAATTCACATTCCAGAGGCACATAATGGGGCCTGCAGGGGGTCTGATGGAGTAGCAGTGAAATGCCAAAGCAGGTACTCGGTTGCAGTTAGGAGGGCACTGCGTGGCAGATGGCCAGCAGAGTACAGGCAGAGCCAAAAGATCTCTATTTATCTCACGGTTGGCATATTCACCTCAGGCATGAATCTTTTGTTAACCTGCCTCTATGCTCAGCTTTACTGTAAAATTACTCACAGGCACTCTCCGACTTGCCGGGAGACTAAATGCGAAAATCAAAGTGAATGGCATTAGGGTAAATAAGACCACTGGTTGCCTGGGAAACAGTGTACCCGGCCCCACTCACTCAAGCCTAGCCTTTACTTTTGGTCCAATCACTGGAGAGCAATAATACATTATTGACAAATGGCCACAACAGACAGCAGTGCAGCATTTTTAAATTGTATTTTGAACAAGAGAGGTTTGCCGTTAGAAGACACACAAGGCAACGGAGAGAGAGGGAGAGAGAGAGAGAGAAAAAAGCACGACGGAGAGAGAGAGAGAGAGAGAGAGGGGATTCAAAAACACCCCCCATTTACACTACCATAACCATCAATCTGCCATCCGTCCCAGGCCTTTGAACCACACTAGAATCTGTCAGATAGCTGACTTGAATAGCTAACAAGATGAGAATAAGAAGCGCGTTAACTTTGAATCATTTTACGAGTAAAAGCAAATCTGAGGTGTTTACATTGGCAATACTTTCTATGTGTGTATGTGCGTTAGCAAGCCAGCATTATTTGCTAAAACAATGTTAGAGTAGTTTTGTGTTGCTTTGCCTGTTTGGATGAAGATACTGCATTTATATGTATATCCATTTATTCCCAATACACAATTACCCCCAACACTGTCTCGTGAAGTTGTTTTAATAGTGCGGGAGGAAAGAGAGACTCTTTGAACTGAAATAGCATAAGAGTTTGACTGTAAAGCAATAACCCTGTGGAGGTTTTTTCATATCTGCCTGCTGTCAACCAGCTGCGCATGAACTTTCTTTTTTCTAATAATTTGGATGTGATACGCTGTGGTAGTGGCAGCAGAAGGCCTCATTACCCTGCTTTAAAATAGTAACTAGCGCTGTGTAATTCAATCAACTGTATCAGCCTGCTTGGTTTGCACCATTCATACATTCTGTCACAGAAATGCAAAGTATATTTCTTCAGGTACTCCAACAATCTGGTAAATAAGAGTGTAAACTCCTGTTCTGCCGTCCGACTCAATTATCAAAAGGCACCAATCCAGTGAGATTAGTTTCAGCTGGTCAGTGTGAAGTCTTGGGAGGTTTCTATAATTACTAGGCCAAAACAAAAAACAGTAACGCATATTAACATTCATCTTGAACCAAAGCATGCACGATACATGCAGCTAAATCAGAGTTCTCTGCAAGTAACTTGGTTTTCAGGTAGAGTGGAACAGAGGCGCACTACATCTCCACATTACAACCTGTGCAGACTGGAAGACAGGCGGAGAACGAGTGGAGTAGAAACTCACCCGTCTTTTCTTTGATCTCACAGAGAACGCTGAAGAGGGCTGGCTTCATTCTGTGACAGTTCAGGGCATGCTTCCTGTAAGAGAGAAGAGGGAATAAGAGAGGGAGAGAGAGAGCGACAGCGAGGAGGATTACGATAAACAGACCTCCATCTCGAGTCGTTCCATGTCCTCCCCCATAAAAACAGGTAGAGGAGCCGTATGTATTATGCATACAGCATTTCAACAGTGCCGTGCAACACAGCAGGACAGAGCCGTGTTGTTTAACTGCACTTTCGACGGTCAAATAGCCGTCGTCGGTGCAGAAAACATCCCCGACGTGTCAATCGGAACAAGCAAAAGTAATGTTGTCATGTTGGACGCTTTGCACTGTGGGACAGGTAATGATGCCAAACCTCAAGGTCATCATTACCGAGCTCCAGATTCCAGAGTTAATTCACAGTAATCTCATTTCCACCTCTCACAGAAAAACCTGGTCCATAAAAGTAGATGGCGAGTTGATAGAGCGGATTAGGATTGAGTTTCAATTTAATCAGAAACATTCACTTTATTGCCAACGGGCTAATAGCAATTTAAAAAAAAGGAGAAAAGGGCAAAACTTCTACAGTTCACCGTAATTAAATCAGAACACCACAACAACTAAATGTCCTGCTAATTCACATCCACGCACCCACACAAACAGTTTACGTGTGTATTAAAACTTGTAAAACTGGAATGCTGTAACAAAGCCCCGTTCCTAATGCGGCCCTAAATGACACTATATTCTCTAACGTTAAGTGTTGTACTAACAGTACACACCAATTACGTCAGAGGAGTGCTGAGTACACACAGAACTTTGTTTTTCACATTCAAAAACTTATGAAAGGCACATATAACAAAAACATGTCACGAAGCATGCAATACGAGCATGCTACACCCATGTAGCTCATAATGCTACTTGTCAGAGAGTTGTTGTTTAACTCTATAGTGACTGTGTGAGCATAGCTTGCAGCGCTGTTGTAATATTATGTCGTCTTGTAAAATGTTTTTGTTATTTTGTGTTTAATGACGACTTCTATAGATGGAGAAAACAAGCATAGCGATGTTTTACAAATCACAACAGGCATCATTTAGTGGCAAAAGCATAAATATGCAATTGGGAAAAAAACAAAACCAGCATGAGGCCTCCGTTTCTGATGATTGGGAAAAATGAAACAAGAAAAAACTGACGATCACAATGAAATAAGGAAGTTCTTCTCCAAATAACATCACTAACAAGTTGAAAACAACCACAGATGAACATGATTTGGCTACACCTGACCGCAACACCAATTCCAGTTGTGAATGTCCACTGCAGTATTAATGAGGGGACTAGCAAATAGTGCTCCTACTGTATGCCACACAAGATACGTTGTGAGGCAGTATGATGTAGAGAGTTATGTGTCGAGCATTACATGGGTCATTTTTGTCCACCAATTCTGTCACTGCTGGATTGAGTTGGGGGGAGGGCTGCCTTCAGCATGGAGGGTATGAGCAGGAGGGGGAGGAGGAGGTGCTCATGCGGTCCTGTACTGACCTGTGCTGGAAGTTGAGTGGCAGGCCACCCCCTGCCATGCCCCCCCCTGCTCTCCCTCCCTCTGTGGGGTCGTCTGATCCACCCCAATGCGCCGGCGATTCCTCTGGCCAGCATCTGAACATATGGCGACAGGGTGAGAGGATGAGGGTGGATGGTGCGCAGGAAGTGTACTCCGCGACACCGAGTTCTTGCGCTGCCCTGACCACTCCCCATCCCGACACACTGCCACCCTGCACGACAAGGACGTCGCGCCCGCACGAGAGCCACCGCACGTTAACTTGTAGACCGTAGACCGAGGAAGAGATTGATGTGTGGGTGACAAACTTGATCAGAGTTAAGTATGATGTTGATGAAGAACTGTACATTTTTAGGTCATAACCAACTGCTCTGCTATATATTATGAAAACAATTTGTAACAGACAACATGTAGTCCTGAAGTCGGGTTATGTTTGGTGCTTGCAAACCTGCAAATTAGCACACAGCCTAACAATTCCACAGCTAATGCTGAATGTATACCGTTCAGAAGATGAATATTTCATTAACATTATCAAAATGCCTTCAATGATTATATACAAACTATGCACGTGACAACAGCAGAGATTTACACTGTACATGCGACACAATTTGTATCCACTGAAGTGCCAGTAGGCTGCACTCTGTTTAGTATTATTCCTGCACATATATGGCATGAAGAGGACATGCTCTGAGAGGGAGTTTAAATCAATACAAGCATACAGCAAGGACACCTCTGGCACTTCCGAGGCAGCCACACCTTTAATTAGTTTTTCAGAATAGCCTGTTAACATCTAATAATAGCCCTGCTGTGATTTCCTACACTGCAATTGCCCCTTTAAATCCAAATAATTGAAATTGACATGACTGGTTGCACTGTAGAACAACCTTTCTGTAAATGGTATTCACAAGCCATAAAGGACTTAAAAAGAAAATTTTTTAAAAAGACTGTGAGAAGATGGAAAATAACAGACTGCAATACATATTTCAAAGCTAAATTATTTGCATGTGTCAATGAAATAAGGTCTGATTAAGCCCTCAAACTTGTGCTGGAGAGAAATGTAATACCCCAGTGTTCATAAGCTGCTGGTATAGCATCATCCCTCCCCCTCACCACCATCTCATTAATAGAAACTCGATTTGCGGACAGCTGCACTCGCGTACACATTATAGGAGAATTGATTGCACCCAGCACACAATGAAAAGGATGAACACCAGGGAGGGAGGGAGTGAAAGAGGAGTGAATTAATTAAGAGAACCAGGTGGTCAAATGTTGGGTGGAAAATCACTAGCTAATGACACATCACACTGTGGCCACAGTCTCGCAGTGGACGGTTGTCTATTGTTGGAAAATACTGTCTGCTTCATCTCAAAAAACTGCCCTCATGCTCCTCGAGCCACATGGCAAACGAGTGCGGGGTCACTGCGATGCATACTCAAAATAATGGTATCCGTAAAATACCTCTAACACGAAACATTAAGTCATATGAATGAGTGACTGCTATCATCACAAACAGCACTGGGACTTGAGAGTAACCCTCACCCTTAATGTATCCGCTCATTTGCATATCAATGACTAATGATATCGACGCTCATTTGAGCGTCATTTCAGATACATGTTGTAATTGGGCAAAACTAATTTGCCATAGTCTAGACGAAGCTTTTTGGCAATATGACCAGAATAACCTATTTTCACTCGCTTAGCTCTGGCGCGAGCAACTTAAAAGCATGCACTAAAAAGCATTCAGTCAATTGTTGACGTATTCTTTGTAGTCACACCAACTAATTGGCGTGAAAAGGGACATTTGCGTCACTAACGGGATATTGTCCTATGAGCCAATGGAAAGATTAAAATAATAATACTACTGATGTGGTCTGCAACTACTTTTTATCAAGAGACCCAAGCATGCAAACACATATTAAGTAGTTATATACATTCTAAACGGAAACCATTGTCACAGAATCAATAGGACATTCAAACTTTCACATTTAACCCTTCATTGTTATACTAATTACGATTAACATCATCGCCCCTTTGAGCATGTTTACAAACATTACAGTACACAATAAAAGCACGATGTTAAGTAACAAAGAACCACCTTCCAAACTACAACAGCACTGTAATGTGGATGTTTCAAGTTACGCTGTAAATTCCTAACGGTTAAGTATTGGTTCAGCAACTGATTACAATGTAACGTGAAGTTGCATTAATGTTGCAGTTGTGCGTTTGCCTACAATTTACGGGAAGGTTTCACACAAAAGCTTGAGCCCTGAAGCAGAAAATAAGACACACAAAACGCACTTTAGCTTAGCTATCATGTGTGGAAAATGGCTCTTCGCCTGTCTCACCTGGCCTGCGCTTCGTCCAGGCTTTCGTCGGTGATGGCCATTATTTGCTGTAAGATATCCCCTATGTCTTGTTGAGGTTGACCGAGGGACTGCTGTTTCCTGACCGAGTCCGGGTCACCGACATCGGCTTGTGCAAGTCCACCGAGTCCGGTGAGACCAGTCATCATCCTGGTCTGGTCATCCATACTTTCAAAGAAAACTCTCCCGTTTTCTCCCAGTCGAAGAATACAACACAAATAGCTAGCCTGTTAGCTAGCCAGCAAAAGTCTTTTCTACGACAAAAACCATACAACTCTTCTTACCGTACCCGACAGCGACGACTAAGAAACGGTTACGGGTTGTTGTCATAAGACGGATCGCACGGACACGCTTTACATTCGCTGGTGTCCCCCCCCCCCCCCTCCCCCCCGCGTCAATAAACGCGGCCGGGCTAACGTTAGCTCACCACCGAGTGAACAGCAGCTAGGTTAGTAGCCGTAGCCCAGCAGAGGAGCAGCAGCAGGGACACACATGCACAGACTGTGTGAGCTAGCCAACAGCGCCTCGCACATTTTACCAAACAATTTAAAACGGAAAAAATGTTAACAACAGTCGGAACACTCTTGACTAAAAAAATAAATAAAACTCGTTAATTAAAAAAAAAAAAAATGAAATGTGACATGGAATTCAGCGACTAAGCGTTCGGACCGTCTCGCTCCCAATCAGAGATCTCCTACCAAAACAGACCACGGTTTGGGTTTGCCATTGTTGTTGATGTCGCGCGAGTATGTGGGACGTTCTTGGGGCTGCGCGAGCAGTGTGCGTCGCGCTGACCATTGAACTCAGCACCGTAGAGGTTGGTTAATCGGTAGACGACAATATAAACGCAACTAATACATATACATGTCTGTATTAGCTGGTCCAATGCATCAAATACACATTTTGTAACACAGTGTTCCAGACCCTAAAACGGTATTATTCCTGCAGGTGACAAGCTTTTTCCTCTTGTACGGCCATTACAAATGGATAGTCCCTTACGTCATCAGCATTGCTTGCTATTATAATTGGTTCAAACCATTTCCCTGATTAATATATGGTGATACCACGTACTCAACAATATGCTTCTCTAAACAAAACTTTGAAATGAATGCTGGTAGGCATTTGAAATGGGGGTAGTGCGCTATTTGAGCTCATCGCAAGCTGTGCACACAGCTGTAAACGTTAGAAAACGTGTATAATCACCAAGGTGTTAAAGCCTCTGCCATTGCACATGTTTAAAAGATTGTTTATTGAGAAAGTGCAGAGGTGTATGAATTCAACAAGCCGCAATATATGCTCACAAGTGTGTCGAATAGAAAAAAAGGAGTATTGAAACTTATTTGTTCTCTGGGAGTCAGTTTCATCTCATGAATTGTGCCTGAAAGTCGATGCACCGACATATATTTGTGTTTGCAGATTTTGGGAATGAAAAGAGCAATATTCAATCTCAAAGCGAAACAGTCCAAGCAAAGAATATCATTCTGTCCTACTCCTAAACCCCCGATGAATGAAACATCCCATCAGTTTTCAGTATGAAAATGTTGACAGCACAGATTGAAAACAAGTGTCCTTGTTTTTTTGCAAACTGGGCAATTCTGCTGTAGTTTATCACTCAGATCGGAGAGACAGCTTTCCAAGACGAATGGCTGGCTGAATGGATGTGGAGGAGAGCTGCAGCCTATAGCTGCACTGAGAAGAGATGATGGGTGTGCATGAGGGAGTACGACCAAACTGGCAGTGGTTTATGCTGACTCTCCACACATCCATCTACCACAATCTGCAGCTAATCAATCTAAAGTTAGAGACAACGAGAAGAGAGAATACAGCAAACCTAAACAGTCGTCGTTGTTTGCATGTGCATATAGGCTGCAAGTCACAATCCACGTTTTCATGGTGTTTATGCCAGCAGTGGATTTTAACCCCGTAAAATGTTAAACCTACAACAAACCAATCATATAAACATTGGGCAGTTATAGAAAACCAAACTGTTCACATATAATAGCAAAAAGAACCCGCCTTTTATTTCTTAGTAATAACAGTCACACCTTCATCCAAATGTGGACTGCATCCAAATCAAACAGGAATAACTTGTAACATGCCATTCACTTGGGTCATTGAGGTTGTTTAAAGCAACATTAAGCTCTATATGTAAGTGAGGAGCTGCAGGGGTTACCACCTAACCCCAAAGCCAGTGGCTTTGTAAACTTCTTTAAACCTTTTATTGTTGGTGATTCATTTAAGGATTATTTCAGTGAAACTTCTCTTCATTTAGATGCTAAAGCTGCCCTTCTCTCACCCCCACAAGCATCAAGCCTCATTTTCATCTAAATAAGAATCGATCTTTCCCGCTGTGCACCGTCCTCCCTTACTCACAACTCTCACGGTCACAACCCCACTTGTCTTCTCTGTGCATGTCCCTGTGCTCTCCAGTCACTCCCTTGCATACAATCACAAGGAAAATACTCCATGTTGGCGAGACCACAACTGCAAAGCACAGAAAGTCATATTTATTGTTGTCAATTGGGCAAGAAGGGGTATTCTGGTGCAATCAGCAGAGAAACAATAAGTATGAACATTAATGAGTGAATGGGTCCAAGAGATAGGAGTGATTGCGAACAAAGCTTTGACTGACTGGTACAATGTCAAAGCTTCGTTCTGCATCAGTGACCCAGCCAAATGCAAGAGATGGGGGTGAGTCACTATGGGGGAGGGGCCTCCTCCTGAATGGTCAGGGGACACCACTGAAGTGAAATAGATGCAGCATCAGAAGAGAGTACATGTGCTGAAGATGAGCACGTAAAAAAAAGACAGTATACATAAACCAGACTATAGGCATATTGTATAATATTCCTTCTGTATTCAACAATCTTTAAAAGTTAATGCTTTCCAGTTGTCCATTTTAATTGAAAAATGGCAGATTTCTTCACAGGTATACTTTTTTTGAAAATAACACTAAATGTCACTACATTTAAAGACAAATTCAGTTTGGTTTCCAGAACTGTCATTATATATATATTGACTTGTTCAGTCTATTTTATGAATGACCGATTGTTTTGCAGGTTTCTGCAACATTTGTCTGTTCCTTTGTCCCCAACAGCTGGCAGTCAGGTCTTAACAGTTTTAGGTTTTAACAGGTAGGAATACACCTAATTAAGGCCTAACAGAAAAAGCCACCCTGGACATTTGCCAAGCCTCTCATAATATAGTATAGCCAGCTACTGCCACCTGCTGGTCAAACACGTGTATTACCCGAACTAACTGTTACCAGTCCGGCTTCAGATGAAGTTGTTTTATTTGACACAGAACATATGCAATTAGAGCATACGTTATCCAATAACAGGTGACAAAAAATGACTGAGCAAGAAATCATATGTTCCAAAATCACATAACAGTAAAATTACCCAAAAAAGTATGCATTTGAGTATCATAAACCAGTCATAAAAAGTCATGGTCCATTAGATGATGGACTGCAGGCGCTTGCCTCCTGCCAGAGGGACTATGTAGTTGCAGAGGATAGCGGTGCTGCAATGAAGTTCCTGATGACGTCAGCTGAAAGATCCGGGAATCTTGCCTCTGCCGCTGTTAGAAACAAATGTAACCAGATTAAATGTCAAATTGCCACACATTTGTTTATTCTATTTAATTATATTTAAATAAAGTCATTACCCAAACGGCCACTAGTCTCTTTCACCAATAGCTGCGACTGCTCCTTGATGGACAGAAGCTCTCTAACCATCTTCCCCTGAATGTCCATCTGCACACAAAAAGGCAGAACTCGTTACATAACATGTTAAAGTACATCAAACAAAAATACAGTACAGCTGTTAATTGTTTTTCCAACAGGTCTGATGTCTTCATATTTCAGGGGTAGTCAGTTCTTAAAGTCCTTGAAAAGATGCTATTTTAGATTAATAAATATTCAAAACATCATTACTAATTAAGGGTACATTAATTTAAATTAAGGAAATAGTGCATTCTTGAAGAACTCGGCACCTTTAAAGCATTGAACATGTTGCTGCAATCAAAGTACAGGTGTTTTTTTTAAAGTACTGATAAAATTATATGCATTTCCCACATACAATCGCCGCCATAGTGTGAAGCATGGGCTGTTGTCTACAGAGGAGGCCGTGGTAGTCGGGTTTACTCTGTATAAAGCGGTGCTGTGAGGACCGGGCCACAGCTGTAGAGTCCAACGATACGCCTCCTTTCTGGCCCTGCTCCACTTTCCTGCAAACGAACACAGAGCACATGATTGATACACAGCCGAGAGGATGATAGTGGCTCTTGATACAGTATTCCTCAATGACGGCACACGCGTTCACCTTTCCAATTCCTCCGCTTTACTCCGGTGTTTGTTCAACAGCTCCTCCCAAGAGTCACTTTCAGCCTGGAGCCTAAAACCCAACACAGGCCAGTAAACTAAAGAACCTCACGTGGAAGGTGTTTTTAAGTTTGAATGTATGTTTTGCATGAATACTTTGGATGTGTTATCGTGATATTAACAACAACTTGCCTATTGATGCCTTTCTGGACCTTTTCCATTGCTTTTTGCACTACAGGATCACTAGAACAGAAAGAACAATAGAGGCACACACCCAGTATAAATTATTAACTTGCAGGTTAAAACTAAATCTATATAATGCATGCAGAGCATTGAATATATAGAACATCTACAATACCTGGCTGCTATAGAAGGGAGTTGATGAGCCCCTGGTTCATCGCATATGCTTTTGGCCAGACAGCCCCAGTCTTTCTGCATGTGCTCAACTGCTCCGAGGAAGACAGAGAACATAGACGAAGAAATAACTTCAGGTAAAATACAGAGCTCCGTGAAATATGTACAGAATGCAGTAGTACAAGGCACGTACCTTGTTTATGAAAAGACTCCATTGAGGTGTGCGGCACGGACTGCAGCGACCTTTGAGTTCTTTCTATTGCCAGCTAAAGACAAAGCAGAGGTGATTAGACAAGAGTCATTCGTTTTGGTTCATGAGGACTACAGCAGGGAAGTACTTGTGAATAAAATCATAACATCGGATACATCTCTAAGTTGTGAATCTTGTATTTTTTCCCTTAGTTGCAATCCAATAAGTATGTCTATTTTATATTTCAGTGATTCTGTAACAGAGGGCATCATGTATCTGTTGAACAACCACTGGTCAGTTTCGTGAAAAGACGATATTCATCTCAAACAGTCAATACCAGAGACCCTTTATTAACCCTGTCACACACTCACCTTCATTGAAGCCTCCATCAATTTCTCAAGTCTCTCTTGCTGTGGTAACGATGCACTTATGCTCCGGCACAAAACTACAACAGACACATAAATAGGGATTTATATTGCAAAACAAGCAACAACAAAAGACAAAACCCAATGACATTTGATTCCTGATTATAAAGGTTCAATAAAACCAGGAACCTCACCCTGATATGGGTTGGGGAGGGCAGGGAGAGAGCGTTGGGTGATAGTGGCTCTCCTCCAGGACTTCCTCGGTGCAGTGGGGCTGACTTTGGGACTTGAGGGTTTCTCCTTGTTGTCTGTCTGCATCTCTAGTTTGTCTGTTTCTGACTGTCCTTCCTCTTGATATGGAGACTGTGTGCTGGTCGGTGGGAACACGGTACGGGGAGATTTGTTTGGGGGAGGCGTGCTGGGGCTTGTGGAGGAGCATCTTTTCTTTGTCTGTTTCACTGAGTCCACCTTGATACAATTGAAGAGAGACTCACATGTATCATGAGTAGTTCATGGGTTTATTAGCATTAATTAGCTGGCTTAAAATGTCAGTTAAAACCTCTTACCTCATTCTGGGTAACGATGGGGTCATCAGCAACGGCGACACTTCCGCAACTGCAAGAACATTGTTGTGAATTTAAAAGCCAACGTTGACGTAACGCTACCTAAATAAAATTAAACATTTTAAGTAAAATCGGTTGTCGCACCGGTGAAAGAAAAAAGGATACAAACCTTTCTTGTGCTTCTTCCGAATGTTTTTCCGCCATTTTTTCTTTCAAATAGTTTTTCTCCACAGCGCGCGCCCAACAAGCCAACCCCCTCTCAGCTAAGCACCATGGGAAATGTAGTGTGCTTGTAAGACAAGCGACAGCAAACACGGTATAACTGTCGAGGCAAATGTCATCTGTAGTCCCTTTGTTTTAATAAAAAATGTTTCCAGTTTTATTTGCAATAGATAATTAATTGTGCTTAGAATATGGATTAAAACACTTTCAATCGTGTTTATGCTTCCTGGGAAACAAATGAAAGAAACCCTCCGTGAGATGATCTGTACAACTTTATGTGACTGTCACCCATGAGGAGTTGCACGATTATCCACAGATGTTTTTGGTGTGTAGATCATTTGACTTTACAAAAGTTACAGGGCTTTTGTATGGCAAAAGAGAGCAGCTTATCAGTATATGCATAGAAACATAAAAGTTTAATTTTAAGATTTTATCAATTAAAGATTGTAAAGTGGAAAATACTGTGAGTATGATATATAATTTAATATATTTTAAATACTAAAATGAATTGAGGAAACCAAAATGCAGGCTGCAATTACAGTTGTTTCTGTATGTGGCCTTGAGGGGTGGATGAAGTCATTAATCAAGTCCTGGAAACCCCCACAGACCAGGTTAAGAGCAAGTGTTGACCTACTGGTTGAAAGAGACCATCCTGGCGCCAATCCTCTTTGCAGGCATTGGTTGGATTTCGGATATCTAGCTGAACAGTTCATCAGCTGGTTCTTCAGAGTTCTTGTGTTTTGGCCTCCAGAGTTTAAGACCCTGTGCTCAACAGCGTATAGCCTCATTTCACGGCATTTTCCAACCGCTGGCTATTTGCCTTAGTTTTTCTGAAATAGATCTGCAGAGTGCAGCTCAGTCATGAATACTACCTAACATGGCTCTTCTCTCACACTTTTTTCAGTTTTTCAGTTATCATTTCAGTGCAATGCAACTGTGTGCAATATCTACTAACAAAACAAGTAAAAGTAAATCATAATTCTAATAATATAACTTTAAAATGAAAAGAAAAAAAGGTTACTTTTAGCCAAGCATAAATCTCCCTATTTTCTATTTTTGAACTGCAAATCTGTGTCACACTTTAAACTGTATGTATATATTTTTGTTTATTATTATAATTATTAACAGCTCCAAAGTTCTTGAATGCTTGATGCAATCTATGATTTACAATGCAATGGACTGGATTTCTAGTCAGAAATATTCTATTTTTGGTGGGAAAGTAATTTGTTTAAGATGCTAGTTTAAGTAAGTTAATATCAAAGATAAACAGCAAACAGTTATCTATGGTTGATGGTCTTTCTTTGTGCAGTTACACTATACTCTCATACCTTGATTGTTCTTTACTTACCTACTCGTGTGAACAGGATAGTTCATGACCAGCTGCACATGCTCATCCTGTCCATGTGCAGACGCATCAGTACTTGTACTTGACAAAACACTTGGCAGACTTCATCATTTGTTATCTGTAAGTCTTTATAAGTCTGTTAGAGATGTTTTTCACTTTTTACAAAAATCAAGGAGAGGAATCAAAAAAATCAAAAACACTTTTGCAATTCTCTTGGAGAATTGCCCTTCCTGTGTTCCAGCATGTTTCACTCTGGCTGGCACACAGTCTCGCACTCCACTCAATACTGCTGTCTTCATGGCCTCGTGTCGCAGCGGGGAGGGACAGATGAGGAAAGAGGGAGAAATGTCGAAAAAAAAAAAAAAAGAGTTGGAGAATGGAAGAAAAGAGCTGGTGAAAATGCAGAAGCACAGATGGTTAAGGAGGGGCAGAGCAGGGCGAACGAAGGGATGCACGGAACTGCACGCCATGACTGTCTCGGCTGTCTTGTGTAAGTCACAACAGCTTTAGTTCTCCTCCTCCTCCTCCTCCTCCTATCCCTTTACAGTTTGGTTGGTAAGGGCAGTGGTCACTGTTGGCACTGAGTTCAAGAAGGCAGCCTGAGAGCTCCTTTGCCCAGCAGGAACTGCAAGACACGATCCACCAGCAGCGCGGCGACAAAGTCCACAACCAGAACCTGGGCGATGATTAATTTGAACTGCAAGGAAGTAAAAAAAAAAGTAAGCAGGTAGAAGACGTAGATAATTATCACAAGGCGACTTCAACAAAAATGATTCATGGTAAAAATGACATCAGCTCACCTCAGTTGGAATATCTACAAGAGAAAACTGTTCGTTGAATTCTGGCGAGGAACCAGAAAGAAGTCCCACAATCGCCAAACCCGACAGAGCGATACTCCATAGTAGCGGCCGATTCTCGGTGAGAGACTCCATGAAGGGGTGACCCTTTTGGACGCAACAAGGCATGCTGTGAGTTTATATATATAAAGAACGCAGAGACAAAGAACACTCATGGTGTAAAGAATAAGTACCTTGTAGTTAATGGCAAAGGTGGCCATCTGCATGGCCATGGACATTATATACACGGTGCTGTTAATGAGACTGGGTTCAAACTCTTTGTATAGATCGGCAAACTGGTCCGCTCTGCAAAAGACAACGGAAAATATGTTATTATAATGTATTGATGTCAGATTATGAATGTAAATATTGAACTTTCTCTCTCTCTCGGTCTGACAGTGATTTACCTGGGCGGACTTCTGGTTTGTGCCTCTTTGTAAAGATACACCAGACTACAGAAGTGAACAGCGAACTGTAGCAGCACAGTCAACACTGTGTAAAGATTGAAGATGTTTGGTAAGGGCCGCTCTCGAGACAACGTTTTCAGTGGCTGTGCAAACAGAGGTAAAAAAAGATATTTCATAAATTAGTTTTTCAGCAAAAACAGTAGACATTCAGTAAAGACTGCCTTGCTAGGAGAACGATCAACCGAAAGCACGTCATATAAATTGTCACCTTTGATCTAGAGATGAAGAGGAAGCATCCGGCCAGGAGCAGGCCCTGCAGGGTCGCCTGGAAATCGCTGAACTTGACCCCCTCGAGGTAGAGTACAGACTGGCTGTAGGCCAGCACCAGGGCATTGAGAGCGAGGATCTTGAACATCTGGAGCGTTGTCACCAGAGTGCAACGGCCTTGCTTTATTACATGGCAGACTGGGGGGGGGGGTAATAGTAAAGAGTTTCAGAGGTGCGGGGCAGCTTCATGTTCAGGTCTTTGCCAACTGTGTCAATAGCTGAAATCATAAACATGTGCTACTCACTGCACTGTATGGAGGAGAGCTTGGAGGTGAAAGGTGCAGCGATGGAGGCATCACCCAGTTTCACTACTTGTATCTGATCCTCTTCAAGTTCCCGTAAGACTTGACTGATTCTCTCCTGTTACAGAATAAACCCGGATGTTTAGACCTGTGCACTAAAACTTGAGAACTATGACAAAACTTGACACTATGAGAACCAGGAAGGAGGCCCTTTCATGAAGATACACACCTTTTGCGCTGCAAGCTGCTCTTCTCTCTGGGTCATCGCTCTCTGCCTGGCTGCCCGAGAGCTCAGTTTGCCTCCTGAACCGACAGGTGGTAAAGGTCTGGACTCGGCTGCGGGCGCCTCCTTTTCTCTCCCCCGTTTCTTTCTTTCAGGCATGCGCTCGGGGGCGTTGGCTAAAAGAGCGACACCTGAGGAAAAAAAAATGATCATCACTACACACTGTTGGGGTCATTCACAGGGAGGGACACGTGCTTTCAGTCTTGGTGGTTGATGAATCGTACCTATGTGGGCGTGTTTGAGAGCTCCAACATCATTGGTGCCATCACCGCACATCAGTGTCACATAACCCAGCCCCTTTAGACTGGTGATGACGAATTCCTGAAACAAAACAACACTTAAAGTTCACCCTTAGACATTTTGACATTGTTCCGTAACGTACCATCAATCTGTCATCCTGAAAATACTGTTGTTTAGTAGAATACTGAGACTGCCATTCGGCTAAACCTCTGCTTTGTCTGTGATGAATATCACTGTACCATTGGTGAACAAAGAAGCCTTTGATTAAACCCACACCATCTGACACTGACTATTGATGCTTGAGAGAGCTCAACACTTTCTGCCATCCAACTCCATTGTGGCTGTGATTTATAAACCTCAATGTCTGTACCTATGTTGGTTTTTGGGACCTACCTTCTGTTTTGGACTGACACGAGCAAACACTTGAATGTGAGGCAAGAGGGCGTGGAGAAGTTGGGTGTCACAGGTCAGTCTGGCTAGCCCCTCCCCTGTTACACACAAGTCAAACTGACTGATAAATGTGGAAACGGAGGGAGGGGGCAGTGGTACATGCACGCTGCCGTCAATGGACTCCCACTGCCACTCACCTGGAAAACAAAACGACATTAGAGGTAAGTGATTGTGTACTTTGGCTATGTCCTTGGTCACAACACCACCTGCGAATAGATTACTACGAGAATGTTCGTGCCCTTTAGCTACAACCTCTTTTACAGACATCGTGCTCCAATGACAAATGAGTAATGCATGTAATTCTGTAAAGTGATGACTTGTCTTTACCCTGACCCGGGCCCGTCTGTAATACAAGTGTGTGTTCTTTCTGGATGAAGTGGAGCTCTCTTGCTACATGGCAGGCCGTTAGAGGGTTGTCGCCTGTGATCATCACCACCTGGAAGCAAAGGGAGAGGATTGATCTCTCTTTAAACTATGCCGTTTGAGTCCGTGTGCACAATTGTGTCTCGTCAGCGTATTTACATGATGAGATGCCTCCTGGATCTCTCTGATGACGGCCTTGCTGTCAGTCTTGAGGGGGCAGGACACGACCATGAACCCAGCGAAATGCAGGTCACACTCCAGCGCATCGCGACTCATCTCCCGGACCTAAAAAACAGATCCATCTCAGTTTGTAACTAACTCTATTCCCATCAGGCCAGACTACTCAGACAATATTTGATAGTTTTGAGTAAAATGAAATAAGAACCTGCTGATGACTGAGGTGTCCTATCTCTTTGTAACCCAAGGCCAGCACTCTAGCGCCTTCCCGAGACATTTCCTTGTGGACTTCGTCATAATTCGCCGTACATTCTGAAAACTATGATCACGGACACATTAGGGAAAAATCAATTAGGCTAGACGAGAGCATGTATGTATTAAGGACATATGTACCATTCCTCTGAGTGTCTCTGGAGCTCCCTTGACAGTTGAGACGTAGCAGAGTTCAGTGGAGCCGAGTTTCTCGTACGAGGCCAACACCGACATCCTCTTCAGAGCGCTGGCAAAGTGGAAACGCTGGTGGATCTTAAGTCCCTGGGTTTTGATGCCTCGTGAGAACACCTTCTCATCTGGTCGAAGTGACGAAAGTCAATGAGACACACACACACACACACACACACTAAAGTATTGTGCTATTGAGAGCAAAGCTACCAAAACACTACCATCTACATGAAAAAGCAATGCATTTGAAGAACAGCTTCACTTGTAGATGAACCGGTCAAATTACACCACCAAGCTGAACACAGCAGGTTTAGTGCAAAGAAAACAAATTCACATTTGTGACTGTAAGTAGCACAACACAAACATGAGCATACACATGCTCTCTCACACACCGGCCACTGCCCTGCACTGTGCATTTAGTGGAAGTCATTTCCTGTTACCTTTAGTGAGGGTCCAGTCAGCCGCAGTCAGCATGGCCTTCTCCAGTGGATCTCCGACCAGCTGTCCATCATCCAGAGTGACCAGTGAGTGACAGGTGGCCACCACCCGATGCGTCTCAACCGGGATCTCAGACACAGGCATCACCTCCTTTCCCTCTCTGTCATAAACGCAAACACCAGCCGGTAACCTCCACTCCAAACAGTGCAAACATATAGTAACCTTGCCATCGCATAGTATACTTTGTGTGTGTGCTTCATAAATTAGGACCCTAAGAATGGTGAGCGGGGTTTACCTGAGGCCAGCTACTCCTCGTACCACGAGGCTGTCGCTGGTCAGTGTTCCTGTTTTGTCAAAACAGCAAACCTCCACCTTCCCTGCAAATGGTATCCTGAAGGGCTCTGTGCAGAATACATCTAAGCAGGGGTAGAAAAAGGAAGATTCAAATGAACCACTGCTGTTACAAGCTTTGTATTGTACGCTGCTTTGTCTGGGTTTCATAATATATATTCTACACGCATGCAAAAGGGAGCACACACACACACAGACATACAAAGTTTAGCCAGGGCGATAAGAGACGTGTTAACCGCCAGAGAAAGCTCTATGGGGAGTTCTGGTGGAACGACCGAAGTGAGGATTAACGTGCACTCCAGAAACAGCTTGTAGCGGTTCCTGCTGGGATCCTTGGTCCCTGAGGGAGGAATACAAAGCACAAAGATAGTATTTAGATACCATACTTCTGTCCTCACCTATCACTCTGACTATGATAACGTCCGTGTCCTCACCTTCTACCCACACATAAAGAGCTGCAGCAATGGCAAACACCAGGAGGAAGAGGATGAAGATGAAAGTCTCCATGTTGTTCGCCGTCACTCTCTTCACACCAAAAAGGATGGTTCGCAACAGTTTACCCTGGAGACAAGTTTGCACACACAACCGGTACACTTTCACATTTCACTCCACATGTTGTCAAAACTAGAATTAAAATGCATGATAAGAAAAAAAGACACACTAAGCGACATCCTCACCTGCGAGGTGTAGAATCCTGTTCTCAGTACGTAGGCCACGCAGCCGTTATCTACAGCTGCACATAAAGGAGAAGATTAATGAGCTTGCATCTGGATTTGATGATGAAGATTGACAATATACGCACTCTTGAGTTCGCTCATTCAACTGCCAGTATGTGTTGTTGGTAATGAAGTGAGGAATTACTGCTTACGTTTGAGTCCGGCGCTGGCCTTCAAAGGGGGGCTATGTTGGACCACTTTTGTCCCTCCGGAGATGATGTGAAGTCGAGAGTCTGTCTGAACGTCCAAGATTCGCTCTGGGTCCAAGTCCTCCACCGGCTCCTGCACACTCCATATTGTCAGCAGTAATTTTGACACCCGACAATCATAGTTTATAAACGTTGAGGCTTACATTCCTCTGCCTTCAGCTCTGTACTGTTATTATGTATAGTTTGCCTCTAACCTTCATCTGGGGCACCGACTCTCCAGTCAGCATGGCCTCGTCCACAATGCAACGGCCCCTGAGTAGCAGCACATCACACGGCACCAAGTTCTCCTGGGGCGAACGTCCTGTGACGTACAGAATACACATTTTAAACACACACACCAAGAGAGCCCATCTGATGTTTGTGGTGAGGACGTCATAGAAATGTTGATAAGACATTTACCTATTGAGACGATGTCACCAGGGACGAGCTCATCGCTTGAAATAGGTCTCCACTTCCTGTTGCGATATACCTGGCACAAAATACACCAAACTAATTAGGAATGCTTTAAATACATAGGAAATGTACTGTAGTGTAGATGATGGACATTTTATTGTACTACATTTTAAACTTGATCAAGCCTACCTGGATCATGTAGGGCTTGTTTCCCATTCGGCGGATCTCGGACATGTTCCTCATTTGCTGCTGGACCAGGGAGGCCTCGAACGCCACCAGCATGAACAGTGTGAAAACACTGTAGTACCAGTACTCGTCCAGACACCACAGCCCCACACAGAACACCTGATGGAAGGCAGTCACGATTACAAGGTCAACAACATCATCATATCTAAAGCCATTAAACAAAAGCAGTAAAGTCAATTTTTACAACAAACACACACATACGCACATACCTGGAAAACAAAAAAGGGAGCTGTGGCCCTCTCTTTGAAGAGCTCGAGGAAATCTGGCACCATCATCTCGGCACAATTGGTGCCATAGCGCTTTTCGGCAGCTCTGAGTTCGGCCTCCTCTTGATAGCCACGCCAGGACTGAAAGTTGCCCATTGGGTTGTCAATGGGAAAAGCAATCGGGAGGAAAGATTTCTTCTCTTGGTGGTCAAAAATGTAGCGGATCTTTTGAAACTCTAAAGATAAAATCCCCTCTCCATTCTCATCCTGTTGGTCAGAAAAAAAGGAAATGAAATGTAAATTAGAGAAAGAAAGAAAAATATATTTTTTCCTTGAACTTGAGAGAAGATATGTGAACTGACCTGGTCCCTCTGTAGTGCCACAAGCTCGGCTGAACCGTTGTTGGGGGTGGGTATGACCTTTGCCAGCTTAGCCTTGTTTGGATCTGGTTCCTGTGTGTACAAATGAATAGGTGACAGATTCACACTCTGTGGCATGTCATCATTACTTTTCACTGTGTGCCTCTGGAGCACCCAGAGGCACACAAATGTCCCGCTCAAATGAGACCGTATGTCCTTATATACAGCTGCTTGATAAATATATCATATATGTCATGAAACACAATTTAGTCTTTTAAATTGGTGGTACAAAGCTACGACTACCAATAAGGTTGTCTCATGAAATACTGTGGAATGCTGGTTTAAAACTTCCCCTTTGCCTTCTAATCCAATGATTATATCAATCAGCAGTCGGTCTTTAGGTTTGCATGATACATATTGCTTCTCCTGTAAAACTTACTGGAAGGAAGTTTAATGTATAAGAAAACGTACACAGACCCTGCCTATTGTCTGTATACAAGCGATATGGGAAACCTGTGGGCTCCTTTAGTAACATCAGTGGACATCCTCACTGTTATTGTTGTTATAACTTAATGTTTACCTTCGAACAAGTTAGCCAACAGTGCGCGTGCACGGACCAATAACCAGATAGCGCTGTCAGAACGTGCGCGATCCCGATAGCGGCTAGCGACAGGAGGCCTGCCTCCGGATACTCGGAGGCACCGTATACTCCTAACCACACGTACAGCCAGCCCGGGTAGAGAACAGTCAGGAACGGAAGCACCGTGCCGTGTAGTAGCCGGGGCCTGCGTCTGTACAGCGTCACCGAGCTCACCAGCTCGTCGCCGGTGCCGCTGTCATGCTGGTTGTGGTTCTCAGAGGGGGCCATTTGCAGATCACCCGGTCCCTGGATCCCGTCTGCATCCAAACTCCCCTCTTTGTTGGCGTCGTTCATTGTACTTTACTCACACCTCGGCCCCCCCTCTATCGTCCACCACCACCCCGTCGTGCTGTAGCCGGTACAAATACGTTTCTACACACGGAGCGGCGCTCGGTCGAGCTTTCAGAGCCCGTTCACTGAATCGCTGGTTCTCTGACCGTTACTTCCGCATACGTAAGCACGCAAAGGCACGCAACGGTTTGCTTGGTGGGCACCGCATGATTAAACCAGAGAAGTCAATCATTTATTATCTGCCATTCAGTTAAAATGTGTTCATGTAGGTTGAGCTCCATGTAACACGTTAATAAAGAGGATAATTTGATACAATTTCGAGTGCATTTATAATTTAACGCTTACATTAAGTAGTGTCTACCCCTTTAATAAATGCAGCGTCATCAAAGAGGAGGGGCCAGAATGAGAGATTGACACAAACCTGAACCAATACAATGAAAGAATTATTTCAGAATGTTCTATTTCCATCCAATCAGGTAGTAAGAGGTCCGTATCGTGTCGTTACCGCAGAGACATGGCTCCACATGCAGAAGCACTGGCACTATAACCTTGATTGATCAGCGTCTTCGCTTGAGACCACCTAAAAGAGCAACATGTAAGACATTTAAATATGGTTGATACCAACATTACATTAACTATGTTCTCTAGTCAAGGGAAGTAGTCGTAGACTGTAGATCCAGACTCTAAATAAAGACGTCTGCTACTTTGTGAATCAGCCTGCGTCCTCCACAAAACTATTGCTGACACACTAAGTTTGTTAGGTTGATGATCGATGGCTTATTGGACTTGTCTGTAGTCACTGACCGGTTTACATACATCTGTCACCTTTCAGGCAGGCTGCTATGGATATCACGGCAAAGTATTGCCATAAAGAAATGGAGGCATATGGGTTATGTGTGGCCTCCAACCCATCAACATGGCAGTCAAAGTGTTATGAACTGAAGATGAAGGTTGCACAGTGCACATCATCACAGTAAGGCAACATATACTTGTGCATTCCCTCCCATTCACCACAACATTTTCTACACCCACATTTTCAGGGTACATTTGTATCTAACCACTCCATATTTTTCTGCAGCCCAGTGATCCAGAAGATCAGACAGGATTGCTCTGCAGAGTTTGTAGAGTTTGAGCGCTGCCTGAGAGAAAACCAGGACAAACCTACCTCCTGCTCATTACATGTGGCTCGCTTTCTGGGGTGTGCGGAGACAGTAGACCTCAGTGCAGTGGGTAAGTCCTTGCTGGAACTGAACACACACAACTCAAGGTCCCCAAAAGACAATTGTAAACAGTCGTGAAAATAAATGAAACAAAAAAGAAATCGGAATGTGCAGATTTGTATGTCTCACTTGTCTGTTGAATGGGGGGTTACACTGAATGGATGCTGGTTATTCAGACTTGCAGCAGTTAGGTCTTGTACTATCTTAAAAAGACACATTGGTTTTCATGTCTAAACTTAAGACTAACACTGCACCATCCTTTCTTCCTGTTCCTTTTCTTTTTCCACTCATAGATCCGGTACCTCAGCCATCGTAGCATTCAGACATCTTCCATCCCCTTCAGATTACTGCTGTCTTAACAGCAGGACACATGGGCTGGCTTTGCACTTGTCCCATCCATGTTAATGTTTTCCTCTGTGTGACTTATTTTGTCTTTCTTTGACAAAGATAAATGTGAATTGCAACGGTACAACTGTGAGTTAGACAGGTTAGAATATTCAATTACTGCATCGTTCTTCTCGTACTCGTCATGGAAATGTTGTGTTCATGTGATGATAACATGTATAATTGCCTGTATGCAGGAAGTCTGTTTTTTACAAACCATCTCATTAAAATTGACATCAGACTTGTATTACTCATCCGGTGTAGTCATCCTCTGTGGTTTTCTGTTGGTAATGTCTGCCCCTCCCACCCCTTGCCCTCTCCAGGTCTGAGTCAGAGTCAAATATTAAACTGGAATGTACCGCTCCCACACAAACTCTCCTGACTACTCAATGACTTAGAAATAGGGAGTCTGGGAAGGAAGGAGAAGTAGGAGGCTGTCCACTTCTAATCAGCGGGACTACTGAGAGACACAAAGGGAGGATATTGAGTTATGAGCCCTGTGACCACTAAGCAGAACAGACCTTTTCTGGTTCAATTATTAAAGCTTTGAAGGGGAGGGGAAACAGATTCATTTCTTTTCAAGTGTAATATCTGCTGTTCTTACCAGACGAGAAAGTAATCAGTGCATCACCATTTATCATATTTAGGACAATAAGGCAATCGCACTTCAAAGATGAAACCGCAGATTGTATTGAAGATACGGCAACATTACATTCAAAGCACATCACCTGGCAGTCACTGAACAAAAAAGCAAGATAGGAACTTGCCTAATACCGCACAAATAAGTTACATTTACAAAAATATCACTGTAAAAATACCATGAGTCAGTGATCGGAGTCAAACATATGTCATGATATAATGTCACAAGCTGCAGCCGATCACTGGCACCTAAATTAAACAAGTATCACCCTAATCCTATTTTATTCTGCACCACATTGTGAGTCTGATCCTGGTGCTTTCTGCACTTGCTTTCCAACTTCAGTTTGGAGGCTATTTCTTTAGACCTACTTTGTGACACATAAATATCATGCTACAATTTAAATATTTGCTGATTATCACAGAAGAAGGTACAAAATATCAACCGAACAACATCTAATTTGAGATGTTTGAGAAAGAAGTTATTACAGAAATTGACTACAACAATTAAGTGTAACACAGTCATACTCACATTTACATTTGAGAGCACATCATCATCATGTGCCCAGTGTTCGAACTTTTGGGCGTTCTAGATCTATTGGTTGTCATTTACTGCACTGCTTCTAAGTAATTACATTATAAAAGAGAAGGGAAAGCAAAATAAATAATCACTTATACAACCCTGTTTCCGCATAAGGCTCCTCAAATAACCCTGTATTGTTGTCTAAATGCTAAAAAAAGATGCGATTTTTTTTTTTGGTCCATATTAAACATGCATTATTAAAAACTAGTGGTTTGAAATTACCATTTCAACATGGAGAGTTTCTTCCTCTTTGCAATCTGCGTCCTTGGATTCACTGGGCAAGTTAAATTGTACTCCTATCCAGCTCAATATCCTGAGTTATAGCTCAGGTCACATAAACATACACACTAACCTGAGAGCAATTTGTACTCCAATCCATATACAGTATTGTATACGCTGCAGTCTTCCACACACAACAACTAATCACTAGTCCTGTCGAGAAAAAAAGTAATGCAAACTACTATTCGACTCTCAGCTGCTCATAAGGCCTGCCAAGACTCCTGATGCACGTACCTTGATTGATGAATTCACTTTCAACAACCAATCATCATCTGTAAATCATGATATACACATAAATATGTTTGATAGGTGTCTTTTGTTTGTCTTTTTTTTTGTCGGAAAGTGCCATGAAACGTGTTTCATTGAACATTACATAAATACAACAGGAGCAATTTAGGTCTTTTTACATATCTTGGACATTTACAGTGTTTGTATTTCCAGCATGTGATTCGTATCAAGAAAAGATGGTTGGGACACGTAGCTAATATGCTGCAAAGTGATGTTATGACTATGTTTGGCTTTGTGATGATTTTAGCCTGTAATAAAAGCTCAGAAGTGAGTTTGGGTGTAGGCTGTTTCATGGAGAGCGGTCCCACAGGCATGTTGATGGACAGACTCCATTAGCTGCATCTCTGAGGTGAAAGGTGGAACAGGAGTGGGAAAGGCGAGAGTTTATAAGGGTCAGGAGGTGAAGTAGGAGTTCTGCATGGAGTACAGCCGGTCAATGGGGTTTCCCACTCGCCCTGGCAGGAGACCGCCGTCCCCTGTTGCCAAGAGGCAGTCTCCAAGGTGGCCGAGGCTTCCATCGCTGTCCAGGTCATGGAACACCGTCTCTGAGTCTGTGGTGCAAAAAAGAGTGTGCACAGCTGAAGTGGAACGGCCTTTAATTACCACCAGAGAGCACAGAAGAGTATTAAAAAAATGAAAATAGGCACATATGTTTCCTCTAAACGCCAAAACGAGTCAGTCTCTGTAGTTTAATCTCAGCCTTCTCCTCACATCTTCACAACTTTTAGAATTAAAAACCTCCTTCAAACATCCTCCTATTAGTCTTACCATAGGAGTGGAGCTGCTCGTTGCTCAGCTGAGGCGGTGTAAGCCCGTGTCGAAATGGTTCTCCGCCGTAGATGTTGGGGTCCAGAGCGAGTAGCTGCTGACGTGGCAGAGAGGGATATCCCAGCATCCCATCCATGCCATGGGTACTAGAGCCATCTGTGTGGAGATGAGTATCCCTTTTAGTCATACCATGTCCTGTGTTGTTCTTCTATTCTTCTCCATCCTGCATTGGCACTTCCAGCTCTTACCCTCACTGTCGTCATTGCTCTGGCGGCCCCCTCTGCTTGGTCCTCGTCTGGTCCCTCCCAGCTGCTCTTGTTCCTGCTGCTGCTGCTGCTGTTGCTGCTGTCTGCGAGCAATCTTCTTCATCTGAGGCACAAAAGCATTGTCTGTGTGAATTTCTTCTTTGTGTCGATCTGTGAGACAGAACATGTCCTCAGAACATATAAAGTCTGACCTTGGCTCTCTGGTTTTGAAACCACACCTGCACAACACGCACTGTCAGCCCGGTCTCAGCAGCCAGTGTCTCTCTCACCTGCAGCATAGAGTTGTTCATTGTTTTTGAAATACAAACTTTACAGTGTCAAGCACACGTAGGGATTAATTGATATGCAGACTGACAAAGATGCCCCAAAAACAATAAAGTCAAGGGAGTATTTTCTGGCACACATTTTCATTGATAAACCAAGCAGGTCCACCCACCTTGCGGCAAGGCTTAGCAGACACTTCAAAGGAGGCCTTGAAAGCGCGGCGCTGCTGTGTGGTCAAGATGGTGCGTGGTCGTTTTGAACGCTTGTGGTCCTTGCTTTCATCACCACCTTTCCCCCCGCCAGAACCTCCTCCACCTTCCTCGTCCTCACTTTTTACTGTGCAAGGTAAGCAGACAACAAAACAGTCAGATCAGCCCATAGGAGAAGGTGTATTTTCATTCTTCCTTAAAGGAAAAATAAGTATTTAAAACTGACTGAGGGTTTCTTAAACTCGTCCCTAGTTCTGTAGTTATTAAATCTCTGAAGAAGAAAAATGTTTCTAGAGGGTTTAATGCCAAATTGTTCCAGTGCAGAGTTCAGCTTAATATACAAGTAACTTCGAATTGATTTAAAAGTGATCCAGACAAAGCAACCTTATAATCTACTATACCTGATTCAGTTGGTGTGGGACTAATAGCAGCCAACATTTCTCTCTCCTTCTCATAGTCCATACGGCAGAGCAGCTGGCCTTCTTTCAGTACAAACTCATCACCTCTTTGCAGCCGGCGTTCACACTCGCAGCAGGTAAAGCAGCCCAGGTGGTACACCTGGCCGAGCACACGCATTATCAGCTCTGAACGTCCAATCACCTGCAGGCAAGCGCTGCACTTCCTTACAAACAGCCTGGAGGTGCACAGAAAGACACATGGGCTTGTATATGAATGATACTTACATAAACTGTAAGGAGTACTGAAAAAGAAAGGTAATTACAGAAAGCGGCGCAGTCAAGGAGCTCCAACGCGTTTATCCTCAGTTTTAATGACTCTGGAGATTAACATCGTCTCTTAATTAAAGGTCCTATAAGCATTACCCAATACACAGAGCAAGAAGGTGAACATCTGCTGAGAGGAATTACAGTAGAAGGCATCTTTACATTGTATTTTCTTTTCTCCCTCATTACAGTAGGTGGCAGTAGTTAGCTTATGATAAGAGCTGCCTGTTGAGAGTCTTTCCCTTTTGAATCCTTAAATGTGGAGATCTGTTTGATGAGGTAAACTCCAGTCTGTCCATATCCCACCCACAATCTCAAAGTACTTATTTAAACTCTATAAAGCTTAATACACCGTCTTTCTCGGGTCTATTGCTTTCCCCATGACCACTTTCCTCATTTTGTCCCTCTGTCGCTCCTCCTGTGAGATGTTATAACCCTTCAATTTCTGTCCTGCCTCACCATCTCTTCACATCCCTGTTTCCATTCACAGGGCTTTAAGTCTCTGCCATTAAATTCCTCTCAAATCCCTGCTCTCACATGCACTTGGTTTCCTCCCCCTCCGTCCCCAGTTTTTTTCTGCCAGCATTCCCAGTTCTCCCTCACGCCCTCCCAGCCTGCCTCCCCAGTTCACTGAAACTAATAAAGACAGGATTAATTAGATTGTTGTTTAAACAGTGCGATGGCCAGACAGACGCTGTAAACTCATAACCAGGGATTGGGGATAGCATGGGGTTAATCTCTCTCCTCTCACTTATGCACACTAAAACACACTTACACACACAAACATAGACACTCACACACACACACACATGCATGCACACGCACAGGCCTGCACACTGACATTTGCACCCACCCACTGAGAATCAGTATATCGTCTGACATTGACTAGAAAACCACATTCACCGTACCATCAGCCATGATCATGCTGATGTTGCAACCTGCAATCAGGAAATAGTACAGATAATCTTGATCACCAGAATATCCCTTTAACGGCAAGAGTTTCCGGAGCATAGGTGTAAGTAAGAGAACGATCAGCTGGTGCAGAAATAGCACTAAGAACACAACACAAACCTGGAGGGATGGGAGGATGAGAGGGGAGTGAAAAGGGGGAGGAAGGGACAAAGGCAGAAGTGTTGACGGTCCCTGACTGAGTGATAGGAAGGTGTTGCTGCCCAAATCTGGAATGTAAAGAAGGAGCCAGGTCTGCACATTAGAGCTCCTAATCTGTGATCCTGTCCCAAACGCAGCTGCTATGGCTAATCTCTCTCAATCCATCTGCCAAACGCTCCCCAAATTCCCCGAATGACAGTGTCGCTAGTTTAACATCATGACACAAACACAAGTGTCCCTATAAACAGCCCTTCACGTCTCTATTGTGACAGGACCTTGTGTTTAACGAAAGGTTGCTCCCCCTATTTTCTTACAGAAACAGTGCATCGCATTTTAAAGAACTGCTTCTGCTGGGAAATATCTGCAAAAAACGTATTAGCCTTAATATTTGCCATCTAATATATTCTGCAAAGGGGAGCCATCACCATGTGTAGCCTCACTCTCCATCCAAACAGACACTTCAACACTTCCTTTCACTGTGAACAAAATGCAACTGAACTGGATTGTCACAGGATTGCTTGACATAAGACTGATGATGTTGGTGGTTAAGTCCCACACTCCCTAATCGGGGTGTACACAGCAGGGCAGGAATTTACTCAACATGGCAAATGAAGGCAACTTGGGGCAACTGCCACAGAGGGGGGTCTGTAAGTAGATCAGTCTAATCCCTCTAATAGAAGTATCATTCACACTGGCCCTGACCAGGGTCCAATAAATCACTATCATCACGTGATGTTTAAACTGCCACATGAATAAGGTAAATTTAGGTTCTGCACATTTTTTTTGTGTTTTGCACATTTTGCTAAACCTTCTGTTGAGAGATTGTATTGCAGTTTTATATTGAATTTTACAATAGATTGTAAAATTCAATGCCATATGGTTACATTTTACTTATTTCTTTGTTAATTTGCCATACTTGTCAAACAAACAGGCATGTTTTTTTGATTATATCTCGTGTTTACAGCAGAATACATGTAAGGTAAAATACTCCAAAAATAGTTTGACAATCTTATTATGTGGAACTACAATAAAAACATGATTTTATAAGAGTGGATATCACCAATATAGAAGTCATATTTCTGGGTTTGGTTCAGGTGTATGTTTGCAAGGCCAGAAGAACCTGACTTGGGCAGATTAAAGCTTCTCCAAAGATCTACCGTTCTCCCTCTTTTTGATTCCTAACTCGTAGTTTAAGATGCATTTCGGTCTCTAAACAAGGTATTCGTGTACCAGCTTGAGATTCCAACATACACTATGTGCTTAGAATGACCATATGTGTCACACAAATGGGTGTTCATACATCCCCTTTAAAATGAAAGTACATCCAAGGATTCATGTGAGGGACCTAGAAAGAACAAATGATATGCAACAATCTTACTTTAAAGTTGTATTCTGTTTAGTATCCATTTCTTCAATGTGTGTGTAAGGGTGTGTGTGTGTGTGTGTGTGTGTGTGTGTGCGCACTTTCGGCGGATATTGCTCTGTGAAGCAAAATGGCTCAGAGCCAGGGTTCAGTAATCACATCATCTCCTTTTATTAAATCTCCCTGCACTGCTTCTGTGTTATTAAAATCTCCCAGCATTCCCCACGATACTCGCTACCCCTGCCACCACTCACTCACACTCACTCACACAAATACACACATGTATATAAATATATATATATATATATATGCAGTACAGTCACACACATACAGACACCTACACATACATTGGTATACATACGGTCACATGCACACGTAAACACAAATATGCACAGTTTGTGTAAACACAGATAAGGTGCCTGCGTACAAACATCAATAAAACACTGACAGATGCTGTCATGTGTGCACCCCATCCCTCCATGCATCAATAAAGTAACATCATAAGCAGCCCTCTTGTAAAAGCCATATAATAGTTGTTATCTAATGACCATGAGGGTCTGCAGAGTACGGATACATCTTTCGAGACAATCTGCAGAAACTCTCAAGCCAATCTCACAGTTACATGTCATGACTCTCACCAGAAACCATTCACACTGGCAATAAGACGAGCTCTACATGAGAGCAGCACTGACGCCTGTAATATTCAAGACCTAATACAATGTACCATGTGTAGAGTAACAACTAAAAACCTGCATGACGCGCATGGTCTGCATGATATGTGTCTCTGGGTGTGTGCGAGCTACACCTGATGCTCCCAAGAATGAATGCTATGTGTGAGGATATAGATGTGTGTTTGTGTGCGTGAGTGAGTGGGCGTGTGCGTGTGTGCGTGTGAGTGCGTGTGTGTGTGTGTGTTAGTTTAGATAAAACAGTTAATCCCCAGGCCACCAGAACGCAATATCCTGTCTGCCCGTTTCTCATTTCCTGTCTGTCTCTGGCGGAGTGGGAAGCAGCGGGGAGGGGGTGGCGGGGGACAGCGGGACCCGTTGCCCCAGAAACAGGAGATACAGCCGCTCGATTTGAGAAAAGTCTACGCCGATCACCCTATCTCTCCCTCTCTGGTGCGACCCCCTATTCTCTCTCTCTCTCCTCCTCTCCCTCTCTGCTTTTATTATCTCAGATTTAATAAAGCCAAGGCGAGCAGCTTGTTCTGCCATGAAACATTTATTAGCTGTCTGTTATGAAATTGTTGTGGGGGAGGAAAGATGATGGGGTCTCATCTCACATTATGCAAAAACAGTGGCAATATCACCCCCACCTCACACACACATGCACCCGGGCCAAAATCTGATGCTGCATCCCTTCTTAGAAATCTCAGACACCTCGTCTTTACCTTCTTCATCCCATTTCGAACCCTTTCTCCATCGTCATTACGATTTCTCCCTGATGTTCTTTCATTTATACCATCAAATCTTCTTGTTCTGCAACAGCACAACATCCAAACACAAAAACTCCCCCATCACCACTTTCCTTCTTCTGGCACTCCTCCAATAATCAACTGTTGAGCTGCGGGTTCAGCCTGTGTAGGCTCCTGGGCAGGGGGAGTGTTTGAACATTTCAGAACCACATGCATGTGTCATGTAGCTTCTCACTGGGATTTCTACAGTCCTGTCAGTCAGTCAACCACAAACTTTCCTTCCACTTGCAGAAAAAGCTGATATTTTCTCACTTGCCTCAAATGATTTCTAGCGATGCAGATAGTTTCGGTTTAATTTGCTCAGGTTTTGAGAATTTCTGAGATTTCTGCTGGCACCCAAAACATGACAGTTTTACCCATAACATTTACTTTCACAACTTGTAATGCCATTTTTAAATGTAACTTCATAACTGTGCAGTTATTGATTTTAAAAGTACCTCGTTAATGTGGCATTGACTCACTAACCAGAGTTGAAGTTGTAGCTGATGGGGATAAGGGCTTGATGTTCTTCTGACGTGTCATTGCATAATTCTCTCTAATAGTATTTCCCTGCAGTCTAGTGTCAGGCCTGTCATCGCAGGACAGCCACAGAATGCTGGGTAATTAGCACTGTACCCAATCAGCCTCCCCACCACCTCCTCCCCGTTCCCTTCCCGAGACACAAAGAGGCGCTGAGGGAGGCGAGGCGATTAAGAGAAAACAAGGGATAAACGGAGAGATAAACTGTTTTGGTGTCATCGCTGCCATCAATCTCAACGAGAAGGAAATGAGGTTTGGAATAGAGAAATATTATTACAAAGCAGACAGTGATGAACGAGCTAACGGATAGAGAGACAGGGAGCGAAACGGTGGCTGGGATGGGGGTTTGGAAGGAAGAACGGGGGTAGAAGATGCTGTTTCTATCCTTCGTCTATGAGTTTTAAAGCCACAAGTCTCAGAAGTTCACTCACATCAATGCAGAGTAACTTGAGAGGATACTCTGTCAGGCCGTCAGTGTTAGACTCACATATAGATTCCTGGTCAGCAGAGGAAGATTCCACAACTGTGGCGGCGGGGTCTCCCTCAGTCTGTCTGCAAAGGCAGGGTTCGTAGACCTAGATGTAGTCTCAGTGCCCTCCTCCCCACAGAGTGAGGTATTAAACCCGAGCTTGAGTGAATATCCACCCTGGTGACCTGTTTTTCACAGGGCTGAAGCTGCCTTTATGGGGCTTACAAGGGGACAGCCAGACTACCCTCCATTCTGTCTGGGCGCAGCACTATTGACCAGGGAACACTGGCCTTATACTGCTCTGTTTGGCAAGGAACCATAATGTCGAGCCGGTGTGTAAAAGACAACGTCTGTGACAAGTGTGTGTAAGGTACCGAGGATGGGAGACAATATTCATGCATGTCCGTCTGCTAATCAGATGGTTTCATTGTCTTATTTTCAATCAGAATGATATCTAGTCATTTTCTACTTTTTATTCAAAATAAATATGTTTTTACTTTATAATAAACAGAATTAAATAGTCGTAGCCAAATTTCTACCTTGGCTCATTTAGGTCTTGAAATGTTACTCATTATAATCAGACTTCCTGTTTCCGATGTCGTAAATTCTTTCCATCCAAATTTTTATTATTATACCCATCTTGTCGGTAGAAATGATTGCACAAGCGCATAAAAACATCCTGATGGGAATTTAGCCACACAATGATTCTAAAGCCTCACGCTGAACATCTGGTCCGTGACAGGATGGAGTTCCAGAGAATTTCTTCAGGTTTCAAAACAAAAATAAATCCACAAGAAAAATCCACAAGATGCACTTGAGTTTATTGTGTCTTAATCCCCTCATTTCCATAACAGATTGAGATCAGGGAATCTTGAAAATGAAGACATACCTCCTGTTTTATTACAGAGACAACAAGTGGCAGGAGAGTTTGCACTAATTTATCACAATAAGTTTCAGGGACTGAACTTGAATTTGACTCACAGCTGAACCTTTATTCTATCGTTGCATGGGCTTGAATATTTAGATTAAGATGATGTGTTTCACCCTAAAAAGTCGAATGTTATGTTGAACCGTGATGTCGAGCATCGCAGTCAATCCGTTTGGAATAATTGAGGCAAAACGTCCTTTGAAAACATTAAACATGCAAACGTTGAATGAACTTTTGCCTCGAAGGCAGTTTAGTCCAGATGAGTCAGGGTGGGGGATGGGGTCAGATTTCAAAATTAGATTTGTCTTCTCGTTTGAATTGATAGACATCTACATGCATTTGTTTGTTTCACCTCAGCCGAATAGATTCATTATTTTTTTTAAATTCCGACATACCTCCCCAAAAACACATTTTGTATTCATTTATATTTCACCATTTTCTTGTCGGAAAACTAACCATAGAAAACAAGCACATGCGAAGAAATGCACAGTGTGGCTTCTTAAGTTGAAGGAGAGTCGGGGAGGAGAGTTCTGCCTGTGTGCCAGGCGGGTGATGTAATCAAAGCAAAAGATAAATTTGAAAATATTTGGACAAGCCAGAGATAGCACGTGGGTGAGATGGAAAATAGCCCAGTATGAGCAAGAAAAGCCTGCAAGATGTCATCTTATACATGCATACACGTTTCATCCACACACTCTTTAAAAGTATACTTGACGATCAATGTCTCCAGACATCGGGCAGTTGACCTGCCTTTGCCTCTTTCAACCAGCTGGTGCTAAAATACAACTTCAAGTAGTAGAGGGTTAAAAGAAAAAATAAGCATCCCTTCATAATTGTATAAGTTCCCCTAATTTTTTCATGCACAGTCCGAATTCTTGGGCATTTAGTGACTGTTAAAATGCACACACCTGCTCTAGATGGGGGGGGGGGGGAGGGTGTAAGGCGCTGATGGACAGACTGCAGGGAAAACAAGGAGACAGTGTTGCTGATCCGATGAAGGTCACAGACTGTGCTGTGTGCCAAGTCTGGCACCGACTCACACAACACGGCAACTATCCATATGCAATGTGTAGGGACTAAGTCAACACCATATGAATGAATGGCTGACTATTAATCTGGATCTACAATTACAGTCATTACACGAGGGGAGCAAATACACATTTTCATTCCATCACTGGAAATTGAAAACATTTATGATGAGCTATTACTTCCACGTTTCTCATTCATTTTTCCAGATAAACGTCACACAATGGGACTTTCATCAGCTGCAGCTCCCCCATCTCTCTCTCTCTCTCTCTCTCTCTCTCTCTCTCTCTCTCCTCCAGATGTCAGGTACAGTGGGAGAGTCTGTGCATGCTGCCGTCTGACACTTTTCAAAACAATGATAACAAGCTTCATGCTCGTCCTTCAGCTGTCTACCCCTGGAGCTCCCACTGCAGGCACACCCTCTGACCGCAACACACCAAACGACGAAAACAAAAAGCGCACACACACACACACACACACACACACACACATACACACATACACATGGTATGACCTCAAACGTTGAATCATCAAACAAAAAACAGGATATTTTATATTTTTACGAAGCAAGTATCAAATATGTGTTATTATTTTACACTGCAGTACTGCATTGCATGGAGCATGAAATAGCAGAATTAAGTGCTGTTCATTCAAAGGAGTTTGAAGACATACACCTATATGACAATTCTCCTAAATCCAGATCCATAATTCTATGACACAAACTGATCTGCAAAACAAATGAATAACTACAAATTCTTGCAGTGGGAAAATGGGGCTCGTATGTTTCTCCATATAAC
Source organism: Melanostigma gelatinosum (assembly GCF_949748355.1). Classification (NCBI taxonomy): domain Eukaryota; kingdom Metazoa; phylum Chordata; class Actinopteri; order Perciformes; family Zoarcidae; genus Melanostigma; species Melanostigma gelatinosum. The sequence goes on from NC_136646.1 coordinate 14,708,786, forward strand.
TCTGCAAAATGTGCCAAGAACCTCCAGTTAATCATTTGAAACCTGAATAGTCCCTCAAATCCCCTTAAGAGGCTTCACAGGTGCAAGAAACATTGTTACACTCTGTCTGTCAATATCATATTTATATCAATGTTTATGTTTTGTGAAGAAAATGGAAAATCCTAAAAATCTAGACACACTTTGCACTTACTTCAGCCTGACATGATCTTTTTCAACTTTGGGGATCTTGACTACAAATTCTAAATCAAGCTATGTGGTTGAGCAACGTTTTGGCCCATTTGTAATGACAGACTTGAAAGGTCACATTTTGTTAGATAAAACTGGAGTGGGATTATTTGAATTTTCTTAAAATGTTCTAAGTTTTTACGAAACAATCATCAGCGGAACACTCATAAAGCTATACTTTATAATTTCCAGCTAAAACTTTTAAAGATGCATTGTTGTTTTTTGGCTTGGTGAAGAACAGCTGTTTAGCCTGAAGAATGTACCACTGCATAAATGACGTGCGGTCAAAAGTGCTTTTCTCTGGATTTAGGCTTTTGTTCGGCCACGTAAACAAGTTTTGATCATATCAATATGGCATTGCTTTTGTGAGTACTTCTTCAATTCCTGCCCGACTCTCCCATAATCAATGGAGCAAAAACTAATAGTGAACCTTACGTCAATGTGTGTGTGGGTGTGCTCTCACTTTTCATAGTCGTGCTTGCAGTACAGCAGGCGGTCCCTGCAGTAACAGGTTCCGGTGAGCGCGCTCAAACACACGGCGCACTTGACGCAGGTCTCGTGCCAGGAGCGCTCGTTCACGCGCAGCAGGAAGCGGTCGGCGATGGGAGACTCGCAGCCCGCGCACACCTCTCCCCCTCCCCTGTACTCCTGACCTGGAGGGAGGATATCAGTGCGTGGATAGAGAGACAGGGCGGAATATTAAAATGACTGGCGTGATTCCAAGTCTCCACGATTTCACTCATGGTTACACTGTTATTGTTTGACAAAAAGACACAAAAACAAATGTTAATGCATCATTTGGCACCCTCAGACACAATTACGATCGCCCGCCGAGTGTATGCTGAATAGATAAAAAGTTGATCAAAACCCCACTTTTTGAAACTATTTATCTAATCTCAAGATTTAAAAAGTCCTTAGAGCATTCATTTAATTCATCCCTATTTTTGTGAAGCCTAGATTTGTTTATTGCATTCATTTGTTTTTCATTCCTCGTGGAGTTGAACATTTTTCTATAAGATACTATTTACATTGCGTGTGTGTGTGTGTGTGTGTGTGTGTGTGTGTGTGTGTGTGTGTGTGTGTTGTGCGTGTATTTCGGTCCCTAAACAAGGTATTCATGTCCCAGCTTGAGATTCCAACACGCTATGTGTTCATAATGGGATTTTATACATTCCCTTAAAAATGAAAGTACATCAGGATTAATGTGAGTGACCGGGACAGAATAAATGCAACAATCTGTATATCAATAGTGATTTCATCACTTCATTGATATTTTCTCCAACACACACGCATTCGTGGATTTATATTGTTTCAACACTCAATAAGGTTACAGTGATGATTATGGGATTTACTCGCACGTGGTCTACACAATATTCATAAATTGTACGTTTTTGACGATCCTTAATATTTGCATATGGTGATAATATGTAATGTATCATTGTGAGTTTAATTCGTTTGGGCCTTATGCAGCAAATTGTCTGTTAACTCACCAAAAGGCGTTGAGGATGGAGGCTGCTGCTGACAGGACTGCGGGCTATCCTCTGTTTTCATCCCTTCTCTCCTTCCCTCAATGTGATCGCTGCAGAGAAACAAAAGCACGATTTATATATCAGCAGAACTACTGCAGTGAATCCATTTGAAAATAAGGGAAATAATGAGGCAAAATGTAGGCCGATGCACGCCGACTTAGGATATATGTAAGTATTTTTAAGGCGACGTTTAAGCTGCCACAATATATATCCTAAATTAGACTGAATTAGCACACGTACACACACACACACACACACACACACACACACACACACACACACACTGATAAAAACGAAATATAAAAACGAGACATACGTTTCTGATGATTTAAATAAATATCAAAATAAAAGGAATTACAAAGTTTGGCCCATTACGCAAGCTTACATTTTGGTTGATATTATGTTGCACATCAGGACCCATATAGTCATCTGATTATGTAAAAGTTAATGTCAGCTTTTAAATATAAAATCAACACAGCCTAATACATCTCAATTTAAAAAAATTAACAAGTTTAAAAATGACAACAACATTGGGAAAATACCAAAGCGTAGCAGCCTGCGTTCTTACATATCTATTTCTATATATTATTTCATTTAAAATAATCCCAGGATCATTTTGATCATTTTTGTTGATTGTTTTGAAAATATGTAAATGTTTGAAGTTGTCTCTAAAATTACGGTAAAAAATTGAATTACTAGTTTCAGTTTGTTTTTCAACTTTGTAAATCTGTGTCATTAATGTGACAACGTGGAGTTTTGCAGAAGAGGCATTTTCTCTCATAACGTCCTGTTTGAAAGTGGACGCATTTCTGTATCGGCCTACTTTAATGTAGATTGTTTGCTGAGGCCTTATCAGAGTCAGTTGTATTTATTTTATTAGGCTCTTTAAATGAATATGGATATCATAATATTTATAGTCTGTGTTCCAATTGAATATTAAATTATGTTCAGATTTTTTGTTGTGATATTTGTAAATAATCCAAATTTTCATGATACGATTACTTTTGGGATGCTTGAACGGTTAACCTGTAAAATCCACTAAATACAGAATAGGCTATTGAATATCGGGCAATTGTCCCACTGCCACAGAACATTTGATAATGAAATAAAACAAAGGAATTATGTAAATACAGCTAATCTGATTTAAGGTTTTTGCCTAATTGCGGGTTGAATACATCGCTGACATATTTGTGTAATGCATCGATAATTACATGGTGAGATTAACAGCCTGACACTGTTAATGATTACCGAAATAAAAATGGTGGAAAAAATTTCATTAACTTTGCTGCCGGTCACCTGGAGCTTTAATTAAAGGAAACATAATTGCCATTTCATATGAGGACCGGTAGGATCAATAAATCGGTCTATAAAGTTGAAGCGCACTGTAAAGATTGACATGCAAAGAAGTGAGAAGATTTTCTCGTGCAGAGGAAATCTGTTAGTTATGATACTGAAGTTTAAAAAGCTGTTGAAATGGCAGGACTACCCTCGTGCTACAAAAAAAGGCGATAAAAAAAGACAGTTGAGTTGTTAAGAGTCTGTTTTGGTTCAACAACTGGATGTGATTACTCATAAAACAGCTGTAAGCGAATGTCATACGGAAATGTTATCCACGATAAGCATCAGACAATCTCAAAAGCAACGAATCTCATACTGAACCACCAACCGAAGCCCATCCGGTAATACAATCGGTTCCCTTCTGTTTGTTTGGATTGCCAAACCAAATCCAAGATCATAATGTATCAGGTCACTGTGACTTCATTGTATTCTCTTTTTTTAACCTGAGCATTTCAAAAACAAAACACAAAATAAGGTTGGATCTCCGCCAGCGTTGCTGTAGGAGATCAAGCAATTCAAGCAAGCAACATTATTTGGAAATCACAAGTCTGCCTTCACTGGCAACCTGTTCTTGAGTTACGGAGTCCATACCTTGAGGTGAAACACACTCCTCCTGAAATCTCGGTTGGCAACATTAAAACCTGGAGAAACTTTCGGCCAGTGAATGGACAGACGCGTTCACAGATTGTTCACCTGTATCTCACAGTCCGGCGCGCATGTTTACCTACGGTAAAAATCCGAATACCATGATGACCCAAACTATTGTCTATTGTCTCTCCCGCTTTCTCCGCCAGTCGTGTGTGCGCTCTGACTTGTTTTGTGCGTAAAAAGGCGCAGAGGGAGGAGATGGAGAGACAAGGAGGGAGGGAGGGAGGGAGGGAGAAGGTGCGGGAGATGATGAGGGGAAGATGAACGATGATGCAGCCAATTGATAACTCAGACAAGGATGATCTTTTGCAATTGTGTTGAAGGTTAAACGGAGACTTTTAAAGCGCGCAGTTGATACCGAGTGAGACATTCATCTCTCTCTGGGAAACGGGAATCTATTGTCACGCAAATGTTTCGTTATGTGCTTAAAATGTCTGATTCTGGTGAAGTATAAGACAAAGGCAGATGGATATGAGAACAGTAAAAGGCAACAATCTAGAATTCCATCTCGACATCAGGAAATGTTGCCTCACTTTATATGCCGTTACACTCTAAACTGAAACAGCCAAATGGATGAAAAATACTGATGTTGAAGAAGGAAAAGTGACATCTCAAAACAGGCAATTAGAAATAAGCGGTTTATTGCCCTTCCTCTATTGTGTCTGGCGTGTTTTCCACCTACACTGGGAGAACACCGCCCCCCTGTGTCAAAACAGAAAAGGTGCATGACACTAAGATTATATATCAGTGTTAGGATGTCTTCACTGTGACTCCAACGAAGGCAGATATATTTTTTCCCCCATCTGGAGCCTATAAAACGTTCAAAAAGCACAAAAAAATACATCAATCTTATCAATCATACATCAATAATATTATCTTAAAAGTACAACACTTGATGGCATTTGTATTTAGTTGCATTTCATTATAGTTTGTTCAGGACCAAAACGGAGACTTGATACTTATGTGCTAGTTTGCATCTTTTAACCCGTCACCTCAAACCACCTGGTTGCTACATTCAAATGCAGTAGAAATATTTAAAAACTGATAACTACGCGATCCTCTCTCATCTGGTTTGGATATTAGACGGCTGGACGGTCAACAGATCAAAATCAAAAAGAGGATGAATAAGGCTGTGGCATCCAAGTAAGCATCAAGTCACAACTTTCCAACTGTGTTTCCTTAAACAGTGACTCCAATGAGAGTTTGAAGCATTTCATTTTAAGGGAACTGAACTCTCATCTGTCGTTTTTTTTTGACAGTTACATTTTTGTGTAAAATATGGGAGCATTTCAATAATAAAAAACGGCATGAATCTTGATCGTCGTTACACACAATCGTGGAGATGTCAATTATTTGATATCTTCCAGCATGTGTGAATGTATTTCAGTGAACTGTCTGGAGCTTTCTCTCTTTCCAGTTCCAGCACTCTGTCTGTTGTTGGACATATTTATGTTCTGAGCAGCTTGATTCCCAGATGCCACCTCCTGAGAAGACCCCTGTGTTGTACTGGATGATGTCGTAGTTACAGCTGATGTAAATATTGAGTCCAGTCCCAGCATGTACTGGACAACCTCGCGGGGACTCGGTGGGACGTCCACTGTATTCTCTGCGGCAACGGTGGCCTGGTGGGGCTGGAGGGTGTTCTCAAAGCGGACGCCCAAGTTTTGGGAAAGTCTCTGTGTCCCTGGCTCTGGAGAAGAGCTGCGGCTGCTGTCTGCGCTCCCTGTGCATCCTCTTGCTGGGGCTGCAGGCTGTCTGGCTGCACAACCTGGGTTAGGGAGTCGGATTCCTGGGTTATGATGCCGGTAATACTTCACAGGCTGTCTGGTGAAGCGATAGTGTGGCTGGGTCCCCAAATCGGTGCCTGGTTCCCCCGTCGGCTCACCCTGAGGATCGTTCGACGCCCCTCTCATAGCCAGGACTGAGGCAGAAGAGGGAGAGCAAGCATGTGATTCACAAAAGTTATACAAACACAGCGCATTGATTAAGAGAAACTTCGCTTTCCCAGCATATTGTTTTCAGGCGGTTCAAACACAAAAACCTGAACTTGGCAATATCTAGCAATATGTCTCTTTCCAGAAATCATGACCCGGTTACTCAAGATAATCCACAGACTTCCTCGGACCTTGAGCAGTTTCATTTAGGCGCTCTGGTTGAAAGAAAACAGTCATGATTTCTAGGTTTAAAACTAATTCTACTGTTCTGCGTTTGAGGTTGATATATTCAAGTGTTCGATGGTGAATTGAAGCTTTGAAGCTGGATTTTGGATTTTGTAGCCACACAGAAGAAAGCAGCTAAGAGCTACAGTACAGAGCAAAGCAAGCGAAGAAGTGACACAACCTCACAGTCAGCGAGGCAATCGGACTCCCCCAGTTTTACAGATGACTACGTCAGGAAGTCTTACTTCTATAAATAACTTGAGGAAACAAATAAAGTGAGAAAAAAAATGGAACAACACTCTTGAGGCACTCTGCACCCACTTTATCTGGTGCTCAGGGAAGATACTGAACAAACCACCTGTCTGTGAGAAATAAAGTAAACAACAAGATCTCCAGAAGGATTCAGTAAAACATGTCCTCAAGCAGCAAACATACAAGATGACATGATGATCTACAACTCATTATACCAACAACTAAAAAGCCCAACATCTACAAACTACATAAGACATCAAAACACTATGAATTAAACTCTATCGTTATCTCGTTCACCTGTTCTTGTCAGGCATAGCTGCTCTATTACTACGTCCCGCCTACCTGCTCTCTCATTGGCTTCAGGGCTGAGCTGGTCCACCGCCTCATTGGATGAAGACTTGTCAGATATATAACCCTCGCTTGACTCTCTCTTGATTGTTCGACTCTGTTGGAATGACACAAGTTGAGTGGTGGATTTCTGCAAGTTGTTTACAGACCACGTCTAAACCTGAAAATACTGCAGCATTACAGCATGATGATAATGATTCTTACTGGGAAAGGCCATTATTATTACTGGATCACTCAGCCCCTTTGGTATTAGGAGTCCTTTTAAACATGGTCCAGAGATGAAGTAGCCTCCAGTATTTTCCACCTTTTTTAACCCACCTGTAGGACGATTTTATGTTTGTGTCTCTAATCCATCTGGTAAATGTCCACAGTGGGGCAAACTGTTTCCTGTTTATAAGCAAGAGCAGTGAAATGTCCACATGGTATAGCTTGATGCAAGAGACCAGAGAGCAGGAGGAATGCAGTACCAGCAGCAGCAGCAGCAACAGCAGCGTGATAATCCTGACAGAATGAACAGGTTAAGGTGCCAGGTGCTAAAGCTCTTAAAACAACGAGTAAATGAATCAGGAAAAGAAGCTCAGGCACAAACTCACTCAAACCTATGTGTTTGCCAAGCAACTGCTTCTGATCCTGTATTAACTGTAGCAGCAGTCAAATGTTACTGTTAAAAGATTTTGCATTTATGAGACCAGTAACAATCCTGCACACTCGAACACAGCAGCAAACACTAAGTCTGTGTCTGAATGCTTTGTCACTGCAGAACTTACTTCTAGTGAGTGTGGCCGCTCTCTGGAGGAGGTTTCATGTTCCGAGCTGGTGTAAACTTCCCCATCGAGGGCACAGGAAGCTCTGGGAGGGGTGTCTGGGAGAGGTGCGGTGGGGGCTGGGGGAGGAGGCGTACTGGGTCTCCGATGAAGGCCAAAAATCTTGTCATGGTGCGTGATGAGGAACTCAACAAGCACAGCCTGGTAACTGGTTTCCAGCAGGGCAATCATTGACATGTCCGTGGACACAAGAGGGCGCACTAGTGTCGGCCCAAACACGATACCCAAATTGCTCGGGGACATCTTGTTGTCGTTCTCTGAAACTCTGGGAAGACAGAGAACGGACACATTCAAGCAGCATGTAAATTCTCGATCAATCTACTGGGAGGGTCTGTAACGCGGCTGCATGCTCACAGTTGCAGGTGAGACATCATGTGCCGCAGGGTGCTAAAGCAATATGGAGGGAGTTTCTGTAGTAGCTTTTGCAGGCTGAGAGTGATGTCCATTGTGTCATTAGTGTCTGGTGTCGGCTCCCTTTCATTCAGGTGCTGAATGGTCTTTCCCATCGCGATGAAATGATTGTACAGGTCAAAGGTTAGTAATGGCTCTGGGAGCTGGAAGAGAGTGAGGAATAGAAAGGTTACTCACTGAGATCAGAGGAAAGCTGTGACACCATAACATCTCTTATGATCGGCCTCATTCATTCAGTTGGCAACGGCTCCTGTACCTCCTTGAAGAAGTGCTTGAGGATCGAGGTGATGTCATGCGGGGAATGGTCAGACAGGTCCACCTGCTCCTTTTGCATCTCAAAGGCCTGACAGAGCTTCTGGATGCGGGGCTTGGACCCACTCACACGATACACCCCCTCAGAGAAAAACAAAAGCAGAAAACTGTTATCAAACCGCAAACTCACACTTGTCTTTTTTTCCCCGACGTCGCCGGCATTGTGATGGTAAGCAATACCTGGATCGAAAGAGCTCGGCTCTCGATCTCAGACGTGCAGAGCAGCACCACAAAGGGCACATCGCCGGGCCTGTCACCAGTCAACAGAGACAGGTCCACTCCAAACACAGTCCCCTTCCTGTGCTCGCACTCCGGCTGACACACCTCCATGCACTTCCTGTGCAAAGCCAGCCCGCACTGAAGGTGGGACAGGAACAGGACAGAGGACATCAACAATCTTGCGCAGGACCATTCACGTTCTGCTGTTCTTCTACAAAATGCCGTTACTGTAAACATCTCCCATTTCGTACCTCCTCACATTCGACCCCGTTGACAACAATGTAGTTTTCACACTGCTTGCATTTCACCATCTTGCTCTTCAACTTCCTGAGTCGGTGTGTCAGCGCAGCTCGTGAAGGCGTGCGCACTTTGACCGGCTGACCATCAATGTATTCTGCAGGTAGAGCGAGAGGACAGACTGATGTAGATTAACTCCTGTGGTATGGATTTGGGGTTATAGAGGTATAAGAAGGGAATAAGAAACCTGATTCTGACGCCACATCCCGTTCGTCCATGTCGTCCGATGACACTGTCAAAGTGGATGCGGTTTTAGGCAGCCTCCTATTAGTGTGAGCTTCAATTATGCATTCCCGGAGAGCAGAGGCACAGTAGAGGGGAAAGCAAACATGTTATGCATTGAAATGTTTTCATACGCGTGTGAAAGTAAAGTTACAGAAACACATGCAGGGGTTGTGCTTACCAGGGCTGGACAGAGACTCCAAACTGCCTCCAAAACTCTCACTGTCGCTGTACCCTGTTCTTCCTTAAGTGTACCGAAACACACACGAAAACAAAAATGGAATGAAAGCGCATCGTTTGTTTAAATCGTGGCTTAATCATGGGGAGTCCTTACTGCCATCGCTGTATCGTGTGGACGGGCTGTCATCTGTCATCGGTGACGAGTCCTGCAGAGAGCTGACAGGGTTGCTGGTTTTTCGCTTGTTCCTTACAAATGAAAAGGATTGTGACAATCATTTCAGTGAATAAAGTGTAAATAGAAGTGCATACAAATTGTACACCCAGTGGTAGATTTTCATAAAAAATTAGCTTCTTGTTTTGGCTTGATATTAAGTTTAATTTCAGGTCTTAAACACATACATTATGATTTCATTAAAACACAGCCAAAGCAGCAGCAGCAGGGACAGTCATAGGTTCGTTTGGCTTACCCTTTGTACGGAGGAACATATTCCTGGAAGGTGAAGACTTGGGAAGGTTGTTCGGGCCGACGCTTGCTCTGGATGTAGAGCAGGTAGGGCTCGCCAGGCTCCAGGGACCTGCATGTCAACTCCAGGCTGTGGTAGCCGAGGGGGACGGACTCGGTCTGCTGCCGCTGGTAGTAAAACATGTTGACTGTGGCCTGATGCAGAGAGGAGAAAAGCTCATTCATCAACAAACAGTTGCACGAGTGTAATACATACTGTCAGAGTACTGCTTTGCATATCGATCTCCTTTCAAAAAACGTCATCATTGCTAGAAGTGTTAACCTCAACTGATGTGTAGGAATTCTACAAGAGTAATCCCTTTGTTTTATTCTATTATAGCGGCAAAGTGACAACATAAAAGCACTGCTTGAGTAGATTCATTCAAACAAATGAATGCACTTATTGGTGCAGAAGTGGAGGTGGAGACGTCACGGTTTACTTTCTGACTAAAATAAATGCATGACATCACGACTACATGTTCTATGTTTGTACCACAGCCCCGTTTAACCATTCATCACTTTGAAACTGCGGCAGTGAACATCCAGATAGAAACAAGCTGACAGGAAGACAGATGCTTGGTCTCCTCGATTTCATACCAACCTCCTTGAGCACAGTGTCTCCCTGACAGATGAGCTTGCGAATGTGGGAAATAATTCTCTCTTTGACTTTTACTAACTCATCCTGGTGGATCTTTGCGTCAGTCACGCACTGCCTGTACAGAAGCTCTGCCTCCGACACCTGAAGGAGACAGAGAGAAGAGATTTGAGTAAATTACCACGAATCGACATCATGTTTCTCCAGTTGTATTACCAAACGTCATAAACACACTATGAGGACACTGGAAATTAATATATCCAGCATTATTTCTGTGGTAAAATGTACTCAAACTACATATTATATTAATGTCGTGCATTAAGGAGACATTCACCTTCGTCTTGGCGTCATCCTTGGACTTCCGCCTCTTATCCAGTGTTTTGAATCCAGCTGTGTCGTCTAAAGCTTTAGCAGAGACAGCTTTGGCCTTTACGAGCTCATCGCAGCGCTGGAAGTACTGCTGACGAGCCTTTTTAAAAGCCGTCACTGTTTCGTTCTGACAACACGCGAGGAGGACACACACACAGAGAGAGGCGGGAAAAAAATACTCAGGTGAATTTGTTCTTATTGTGTGAGCCATGTGCAGTCCAATATCTCTTAAGCAGAAATCAACACGGTCATAATCGACGGATACGCTTCTCACAGAGGGACATATGTTTGCTTCAGACGCTTGTTCAGGCATCCAGGCTGTGGGAGTGTCTTCAATGTGAGTAAATTAGTTATGACAGTGTAATAAACCGAGCACAGCTTCAGACACAAACAAGATTCCTAATTCACGAACCATCCTCCTTTGTTGTCTTGCCCACTGCTCCTTAAACTCTCTGCGCCACTTGTCGATCTCATTCTTCTTGGCAGCCAGGGCCTTTGGGACAGAGATACTGCATCAAACACAAAGTCATGGCTACATAGACGCCTCTAAAAGACAGAGAGGATCTACTGAAACTCAAACTGTTTCTACATGTGTGGACTTGCATACTTGGTGGCAGCGGTTTTGTAGCAGTTCTGACGTCTTCCTAGAAGACACGCTGTTCTTGATGTCTTGCTCCAGCGCCATTGTGTAGATGCACTGCAGGGGCATCATTTCCTACAAAGGCAAGGATCACTTTAGACCGCTTTGCTACAGTAAATACAGCGAAGAGAGGGCAAATGTTACAAACACAACTCTATGACACGTTGTGATCACCACTCAAGCATTTTCGTTGGCACACATTCAACAAACACAGCTGTACCTGCTGCCCCACATTGACTTTTGCTCCTTCAGCTGTCTTGATTACATTTTTTGAAAATTCTTGTTCTGTCGACAAAAAAACAAAACAAGTTTCTTATCAGCTTTACATTACTCACAAGATTACAGCACATCAAGACAAGACAAGTGGAATTGGACAGTGGACTGAGAAGGGATGATTGATTACTGCCGTTAGCGTGTAGCCTCGATATGATGCCTGGAGCTCCATTTCGGAGCAGCTCCGTGATATAACCCGGCCTCTGTGTCCCTTCAGATCGCCCTGACCCAACAGCTCATCAAACCTCCTGAGCCGGTCGTCCATTTTGACCTCAACAGCTTTGGTCTCTTTTGATACAAGCAAGAACTACAACAGGAAGTGTACACACATACCCATTTCTTTTCAATGTTTACATTTTGGATCTGTGAAATGGTCTGTAGATAACCGGAGGGCTCTGAAAGCTTTACGGGTCACAACCTGATTCTAGCAAATCTCTGATTGACGGTTCTTGATCCGATTGCTCTTTTCCTAAAATGGACACCGTACCGTTGCCGTTAGGGATGCCACTGTGTTGCTCTAATATGTGTAATCCACAGTAGTGTTGGGCTGAGCTCCACCCAGGATTACTCATCTGTTGCTGTTGCCTAACAAGGTGCTCACACAGCTGAGCAGGACTCTCCTGTTTTGTTTGATGCCAATAGACTTTCATGCTAAGCATCTCAGTGTGGACACTGGGCACCTGCGCAGGCTGATAATCAGTGTCTGCGGACTCCCAATGCACCCCGTCTCCTTTATTGCGCTGCTCTGACCTGCTAATCTGCCCTCTAATCCTCTCTCTCTCTCTCTCTCTCTCTGTGTACAGTGTGTCGAGGTTACTGCACCAACCGTTGTTATGGGAAAATATGTCATCGTCTTATGCTTTAGGATTGAAGAATGTAAGTCTTTAAAAGTGCAGGCACAAAACCTATTTGAGTAGATGATTCTATCAGTTTTGCATCCAGGTGTTTTGTTATCTGTTATCTTGTTATCTGTTCTCCTGTGCATTGTTTCTGTCTTCAAAGACAGCGACACACAGAGGTTTAGATTACGGTACTTCCTGATGAGCATCAGCTGAAGAGCATGACCCTCTGTATGTATATGTGATGTGTGATGGTAAAACAGGCTTATTCAGAATCTGTATTTCTTGTGACTGAACTCTTTGATTGGGTCACAGTGACCCAATCAAAGGAAGCAGTATAAAGGTCCATGTATCTGACTATGTTGTCAGAGCACCTCCTGCAGACGACGGTGATGTATCTGTGAGACTGTGCTCTCTTTGCTTGCAAGACATGCATCTGACTGTGTTATTCAGAACACCTCCTGCAGATGACGTGATGTGTCTGTGGGACAGTGTTCTCTTTGCTTGCAAGCAAATAAATTGACTATTACAACCTTGATCATTCATCCAGACTCTGTTTCATTTGACATTGATTTGATAACACTTTGACACTCTTCTCCCGACTTTTCATAGAAATATTCCACAACACCGTAGACGCCCTCACAGAGTGAAATAACACAGACAGATGTTATTGCAGGTTACAACGTGGTGTTTTACCACACAAATCAACCGGCACACAAGCATAAAGTATTGGTTCCTTATTGATGGACACTATAAAGCAAGGCTCTGCTTTCATGAGGCCTGCTGACTATGTCTTAATCTCTATCTATATATGACTTTCCTAGGAATAAGTGGGTGTCTTGACGCCATGTTGCTGGTGCTAATTATGGCTCTAAATTGACTCAACAGCTCCTACTCTATAAGGAATCCTTTGACAAAAGTCGCAGGTACTTATACAAAATGATAAAAAGCCCACACTTAAATAAATGGTGATACTTTCCTAAAACAAGTGACAGCATCGTGGATATTAAGAGGATTTTCATGCACTGGATTCTCTGTTGTACAGGCAGTATATTTGCATTTTATTAGCACTGCATCAAATTTGTTTTTGTGTGCGGTTTATATTCAAATGCGTTCACATGATGCACAGATGCCTCGATTGAGTCGCCACAGATATGTTGTGACAATAATTTGCATGCCACGCTACTGTTTGGCCTTTTTTTTCAGCAGCATTTGCACTTACCCAAGCCGATTCTCTTCTCCATCCAGGCCAGGAGGTCTTTGGCGTAGCGGCACCACATCTTGGTGTACTGCAGCGCCGTCTCCACTCCGTCATCACACCGACAGAGGGCCAGGTCTGCTTCCTGGGCTGAGAGGGGGAACATCAGCATCACTTCAGGCTCCGCAACGCTTGGAGCTGGTCCCAGGGATCACACGGTGTCCATCGGCACACCTGTCTACTCTAGAGTGGAAGCCCCCCCCCCCCTCCCAGGCTCCTAGACTTTCTCAGGCAATTAAAAGAACGTCACTTAAATAAAAGTATACACAAACCCAAAACTATGAACCCACGACAAAACAGCTTTAGCGAAATAACTTCCCTCCTCTCCCCTCTTCCTCTCTCTGCCTAGGCCCCTCTTCCTCTCTCACCTGTGTTCACTTCTTTCAGCGACAAAGAGACACGCCGAGCGGTGAGAGCAGAGTCACCGACACAACTCAGTGCCAGTCAGCGGTATCAGACGCTGCAGTGTCAAAAGCTCTACTGTGGTCAGGCAAGGCAGGGCGTTGGCATGACAACCGCTGTGGTTCTTCCTCCCTGACGCACACCAACACAGGGCGGACGATGTATGCGTGACAATCACATGGTCTCTCCCCCCCCCCCACACACAACTTTCTCCTTTCCTCTTTCTCTCCGTGCTCCACTTCACCACATTTCTAAATAAATGTCAAACTCCAGTAGAACACATCTTGATTTCCTTGATTCTGACTTCTCACGTACCACAGTGCAGTTCCAAGTACTCAGCTATGTTTTTAACCCAGCAAGCATGCATCGCCAGAAAGAACGCAACAACTTCTCTCTCAAGTTCCTCACTCAGACGTGCACGTTTTATTCAGTTTCTGCTCTTTTGCACGGATGCCAAATCCAGTTCGACCGGAATAAGAATCCAAAGCAGGGTGATCTTTTCTTCAAGCAAAAATCTACAAGAAAGAACAGGCAATTCCAGAAGAAGGATGGATTTGCAGGCAGCTTGTGTGCCAAGCTTGACCTCTTCTTAGCCTTTCCTCTCTGTGTTGTGTTGCAACTTTTTCTTGCAGATTGAGCAAGAATTATATTTAGCAGAATACAGCACTAGTGACCGCGTTCAACAGGGTCAACACATTGGACTTGAAGCCAACAGAAGATCTTAAAGAGACATTTCTACTTTGTTATGTCCACTGTGCTTTAAACACCATCTGTCTCTGTCATTCCTAATATCTTATTCTGTGCTGTGGCCTCTTTCACATGCCTCCTTCGTTAGGTGGACCCCTCTGTCTTCAGCTTGTGTCTGAGGTCAAAACTGAGAGCAGATGTCTCCTGCTTTAATCCCGTCTCTTTATCCTAATCTTGTTACAGCGGGGCAATTACGACTCGCGGCTTATTTGAAGAAAACAAGTCAAGATTGAAGAAAATATTCTGTTAAACGTCACAACCGACATCATCGCTCATGATCTGGTGTTAAGATGAGATGGGAATCAAACCAGTGACCTTAACCACAACAATAACTCTGGAATTCACAGGCTGGTGGTAGCTTTCTGTGTAGATGGTGATTCCAAGTGAACAGAGCTTTACCGTTTGTATCAACACTTCTCTCTCCCTGTCACACAAACCATACCTGGTTGGTTTCCATCCACGTCATTGGCCTCAGGACGAATCTGTCGACAAAAAGTATTTTCACAAAGACTGTTTCTTTATACATCAGTATTTCTTGTATTCATTTTGAGTGTTGATTCCTTACAGACACTTCCTGTTGCTCTGTGAGATCTTCGCTTCCTGTAAAGATGGACTCTGTGATGGACTGTGAGTCAATGTCTGCCAGCAGATCCTCCCCTACACTGAATATAAAAAGAATGTATTGGGACGGAAACATACACAAGTATCAACACCTAAAACGGCTCAGGGTTTGTTGAGGAACATCCTACGTGCAAACACTTCCTGCAGCTACCTGCCAGACAGATTTAGGAGAAATACAATTTCCTCATGTACATTTTAAGGTACATTTATGAATACACTTTTGCCAATTTACTTCACTGCACTTCTACTTGAGGAGTCAGTGCCACTTAGCAATGGTGAGGAGGTTTGGGGCGGATGTGCAACAAAAGGAAGAGTTTCCAGTGGTTTCAGTGGTTGTCACACAACTGGATTAAGATAAACATGACATGATAAAGAACTTGTTGCCAGCGCATGAAATAATGTTTGCGGCTTTGAATTGACAAATGGAACTGAAGAGTTCCATCCTGTATGGCTGAATGATGCCTCGCTAACCGCTGCCTTTCTTTCCGTCACAGTATTAGGATGAAACTGAACAAAGCTGCAGCAAGACAAGACGAACACTCGGTGGCCCCGTTTCATTTGTAAATGTGTAACACTTACGAAGATAAATCAAGATTATCAAAGTCTCTGAAGATCTCACTGTATCGCTTGGTTTCACATTTATGATGCACCTTCTTCACATCTGAAATGAGAAATTGGAGAAGCTTAGATACATGAAGTAGTACCATGGTTCATGTCATACGTAACACCGTTGTGGATTTGAGATCCTGAAATGTGATCCTCACCATCAGACACAGGCCACACAGACGTGCTGACACCATCTCTAACACAACGCAAATATTCTCTATCAACGGAAGTGTGCTAAGTTTAAGGCCAAACAAGATCCTTTAAAAGCTTGTCTAAAGAAAAAGAAAAAAAGGTTCTGCATATGCGAACAAGACTGCAGATCCCAAAATGACGTTTTCTTTCTTTTACAATGCCACCAAACAGACAGATACACGTAGGTGGGAATGATGACTAAGCTACGTAGCGCTGACCTCCTTTCTGGTGGTCTCTTGACATTGTTGGTGATGTGGTTATTGAGGTAGACATGACTTTACTTCTGCACTACTTCAGAGCTGCTCGACAGAAGGCATCAGCTAAACGTCTAGTGTACAACATAACAGTATGCTTTGAGAGAAAAACTGTAAGAAAACATGCATTAAGATTGTGTAAAAGAAATGAATGGGGAATGAAATCAGACTTAGTTCCTCTCCTGAAGTTATATCTAACAGCATTTCCTTTACATTTCTGAGAAAAACAGTGCTTGGACTGAATTTGAACTAAAATATAATGCGGAACAAGGTGGTGCGTTTTGATAATGTAGCCTCAACCTTTTGGACTCCCACGATGTAACTGACTTTTCAAATGAAACAGATGAAGAAGAAGCAGTCTTGCTCTCTCAGACACGTCTCCATTTTGGTCACCACATCCTGCTTGCAATTTGTGTCACATCCCATCATGAACTCAAGAGGCCTTGTTTTTCACACCAGCAATGTTTCAGTGTTAAGAGTGACAATTTTAGCGGCAAGTTTCAAGTAAAACCAGAACACAGAGTCAAACTCTTCACATTCAGAGACAAACTCTTGAATGTTTTGGTTTGCTGCAATACATTCTTTACATTCATGACTTCCCTCGTGTTTCTAAGAACTTACGAGCACAATGCAAAACTTTCTACTTAGAAGTTTCACCAACCGTGAATTGGCCTCACTGATGATCTTAAGTTGATATTCTATTTGGGCTTTTTTTTTTGCAAAGATTAAAGATAGCCTTATCTTGTTACATACAAAAACAGAAGTCACACAAAAAAGACAGAACAAGAAATGTGTCAAAACAGTGAGAGAGTTCAGGAAGTTCACCAGTCCTCCTTTGACTCGGAGGATGCTACACAGCATTAACAAAAGGCATATCCTATAACACACGTTATAATGGTAAAACGGCAATGTCAGCAAATTTCAAGTCAAGGCACGGCAAGAGAATATTCATCCATTAAAAAACAATCCTGACAAGTGAAGAAACTACAAACAGTTTTAAAGTTCATATAGCATGATGAGTAACGTGTATGAAGTGAAAAATCACATTCTTTGTACTCGCCTGTGACTTGAGAGAAATCCTTGTTTGGCACTTGATCTTCTTCCATTTCTACACTATCACCACAGGAGCTGGACCCTACCAACACCACTCGCACATCATCTGCAATGCACAGTGAAGAACGGTTCAGTCGAAGAGTTGCACTGCAATCTCTGCAAAACACTGACACACAAATGATTGGCATGCAGCTCTGAGCTTGCTGCCGTTTGTGCTCACGAAAATGATCTTCCTCTGGCAGAGTGGAGGTTGGCCAATCGGTTCACCACCATGGGAAGAGGAAGTGTGTCTTGCCGTCACTGTAAGCCCCACCTACGCTGTCACACTACACACAGTGAGAAGGTGCCACTGTGTTGCTAGATTGTGTCGTTTTAGGAAAAATAACGGATACGGCCTCAGTGGTTGAAGTGCAAACAGGTTGGATATCATGTATGTATTGACAGGTTACAGATATGTGACATTCAGAACAGACTTTTCACCTTGATACTGGCAGGTATTGGTGTAACAAAAACAGCTGATAGTTTATCTGTACTACATCAGAATACATAATACAAATCAAGTTCTTCACTTCATCAACAGAGGAGCTAATACTCTACAGTTGAATTGTTCTGTCTTGGGTTGTTTGTTGTTGCCTCACAGCTCCCCAGTTGAAGCAGAGTGTCAGTAAAACGGTGACACCCAGAGGGTCAACAAAGCTAAGACAAGTGAAGGGCAAACTCAGTGCTTTGAGCGACTTACACAAATGAATTAGTTATAAATACGATACGGCTCACCACCGTTCTGAGAGATCCACCGAGTGCTACACGAGGTGTGAAAGAGGCCTCAATGAACAGTTACTGTAACAGGAGCATCCCATTCAAAATACTAAACGTCCGTCACAAGAACACATCAACAGTTATCTGTGACAAAATGCAAATTTATTCCGAAAAACAAAGTCATAAGTGAAGTGGGCCCTCGTGTCTTTTGTCTGTTCACACTGTTTTGTAACGGTCAAAGTTAAAGTTGCACAAACGTGAACAGAGAACATTTGGTTACACCAGCATGAGAATATGAAATATCACAGCAATCACAAATTCAACCTTTTTTAAAAAATAAAACATTTTATTTTTTGTTGGCACAATGCACCACTACCATTTTCGTGCGAGATCCATGGGGTGAACGGCTCCCGTTGACACTACAAAAATCAACTTCCCGGGAGCTTAAGTGTTAAACCACGTGAGGCAAAACCATAACAGAATAAATACGTTCTCTGTAAAATTGATACAGACGTCATGGTGTTTGTATTCTCTTTTGCAGGAGACTTTTATCGGGTCTTACTCACACAATTTGCTCAGATTCAGATTCAACCGAAAATGATTAAGAGGTGGAGACTAATGTGTGGTTGGATGTGGTTGGGTGGCTTCTTTTTGAGGGAAACTAAAGGGCATTTATAACCATGTTACTCCCAAGCCACCAAGTTTGAGGCGTGTACCGTGGTTTGTCCCGTCTATAACCATGTCAACAGCGGGTTGGCGGCATAAATCTGGAAACAAGGGACACAGGAATAATGAACAGCATTGGTGCGTACTCTACAGCAGTCTGTGACTCTGAGTTGACTGCAACTGTGGTTTTTGTTGCTTTGGTAAAGCTCTACTGCAAGCATCTTACGTGCTGGCTCATGATTATTCAAAACAAAGCAATACGAAGTGTAAAAGGACAAAATACTAAAGATCGAAGCAAAAGAAACGCAGATGTTTCTCCTCTTGGACCAACGACTTTACAACGATTGAGGTTTGATTTAAGACGTGAATGTCTGCGAAAGTCTTGAATTTGCATTTGTCATCTTAAGAAATTTAGAAAAGCATTTCACAGTATAAACTCAGATGAGGACAAAGTTAACTGCTGGATGACTGAAATGTTACAGTCCAATTGCAATCTTTGCTAATAGGTTAATTTCTGTATGACAGACAGAAGGTGGGTACTGCAAATGCCACTCCAAATGGCAAGTCTAGTGCCTTGATAAAGTAAAAACTACAAACAGAGAACATGACCTCGAGACACACACACGTTCCCTTTTTAACTCGTCACATCTGGATCAATTCAATCCGTCTACGAACTCCGGTGTCACATCCCTGCTGTGATGCAAAATCAAAAGCATCAAAGATGAAACGCGTACAAAATTGTAAAATATTAAGAGGCTCTCCTCTCGTTTCAGTTCCTCTCATAGCTCGTCCCGCGCCGTACTGTCCAAAGGCGACTGGAGCACATCGGAGTTCTGGGCCTCGGTGCTGATCTCAGCCTGCTCCCCAGTCTTTCCCGAGCGTGCTCTGTCCCAGTCTGTGCGGACCTTGTCGTTGTCCCACACTGTGGAGGTCTCAGTGTCGCTGATGTAGCCTTGGTCGCCCGTGTAGTGA
This sequence comes from Melanostigma gelatinosum, assembly GCF_949748355.1. Taxonomy (NCBI): domain Eukaryota; kingdom Metazoa; phylum Chordata; class Actinopteri; order Perciformes; family Zoarcidae; genus Melanostigma; species Melanostigma gelatinosum. Next base: position 14,728,495 of record NC_136646.1, read on the forward strand.
GTTGGATACACAAGAAGGGGCTCGGCTGAAAACGCCTTCAGGTCCCTGGTTTCAAACTGTTTCATATAATCAGACCTGCAGATGAGAGGGTCATGTCAAGAAAAAACAAAGAAGGCAAAACTCCTGAGCAGAAACTCATGTTTTACGAGTGTGTACTTGCTGTGGGTGGGGTACACTTACACAGGGTGTTTATTGAACATGATGGGAAGAAACTCGTCCACGGGCAAAATATTCTTCAGTGGTTCTGCCTTCAAAAGCTTCTCTGCACCTTGTAAGGACATCATATAGCCGAGTGTCCAATATGAATAGTCTGCTTCCACTATGTTGTGTATATTCGGCACAGCTTTCTCGGGTTGATCCACTTGCATTCTCTTCCGACCAATATAGCTGGAAGAAAGAAAGTGAAGTGGAGTGAGACGCGCAATTGCAAACTTTTTAAAATCAAAGACTTGTGCAGGAAGCACCAGCTCACATGAGATCCCAGTCCAATCCTTCATGCTCCACCTCCCTCATCAGGTTCATCAAGCGGCGCTTGAAGAAGATCTCGAAGCGCAGGTCGTCTTCGATCACGAGGGAGGTGTCCAGGCGTCGCTCCACAATCTGAAGGCCAAGGCAACAGATTCATCAAACACTCGCGCATCTGTGCGGCTCACAAACGTTCAAAATGGCTTGGCGTCTGTTGGTTCACCTCTTTCCAGACGTTATAGTGGGAGAGGAAGCATCCCAGCTCTCCCTTTGTCAGTGGGCGCCCATGATACGGGTCGTTATATCCAGGGAGCATGTGGATGCCCATAGCATGAATGTCACTGATATTCGTAGCTCTGAAATGGAGAGAGAGAACAAATGTGAAGAAAAACGGCAAGTACGCGAGATGACCAAGGACTAAATAAAGGCAGAAAATGATGAAACAGAGTGAGCTTACTTTCCATCTACAGCTGCAATGACCTTACAAGCGATCCCCTGCTCGTATAACGCCCTCGTCATACGTTCTCTGCGGTCGGTTCGCCTCTGCAGGTTTATCATGAACACCTGCACACGGGCAACAGTTGAGCCAGTCACTTTAATTGTAACGACAGGTTTCTCAGAGCAGCGGAGGCTTTCAGCACACAAGAGGGTAGAGGGACTTTCTTTTGTTTTCACGTCACTCGATACTTACCTCATCAAAGCCCAGTTTGTCAGGTTGTTTTTTAGGTAGACGTATGTGTTTGGAAGGCATCACTGGGGGATTTCGAACTACACAGTGAGAGGGAAGATGGATGCACAAATGGTGTAAATAATATATATGCTGATAGTTGTCATTAGATGAAGAAGCAGGAAAGTAGAATACAGGCTTCAAGCTCATGGAAAAAAAAGGAGGAGTCAGATGCAGAAGTGAAGCCCTCGGCCTGAATGCAAGCTACTCACCATTAACCTCCAGCATGGAGTGCAAGAAGCTGTCAACTTCGTCTTGCAAAGTATTGTGGGACCGCAGCGGCACAGGGAAGTAACCATAGGTCTCTTTGTTACAGACGAACATCTGAGCATCTGTAGAGAGCAGAGGATGCAAAATGTGTTCTCAACGTGAAGTCCCGACGTTTATGTCGTAAATGTGAAAGGAGAAATGTGTCGATCTAAGCACTGAATTTGTAAAATTACCTGCCATCCGAGCGGAGAACGCAAACACAATGATGTCATCGAAAGCCCAGCTGTATTCTGGGTGCGGCGGATGAAAGGCCAGCTGCCTGGACGCCTCTTTCCTGAGGTCGATCAGGAAAGTGGAGTGGACCATGGGGACGGCGAAACAGCCCCTGCGCACCTGCTTTCTTATGGGTATGTAGGCCGGAGTGCGCTTATAGTAACCCTGAAGAAGCCGAGAGGGGTTTTAAGAGCGTTCAACAACCAACTTTGAAAACACCTGACATCCGCAAGCATGTACACCCCAATGGTCAGCACAATACCTGGGAGGTCATGCCGCACCAGAAGTTTGAATAGGCTGCACGGGATTCAAGCATTGGTGCGATGATGGTCTTGTTCTCTTTCATGAGCTTCCAGAGCACATCGGGGTTGGTGAGGAGGTTATCACAGTCCGCCAACTACAACAAGGAGGAGGAGATGAAACTGTAAAATAAAGTCCATGAAGTGACTCTTCAATAGCAATGCTGAGGGTTAAAGGGAGCACCAAAACTGAGGCGGTAAAGAAACCCGACAGACTATTCGTTTCATTTCTGTTTACAAGGGTGAAGGCGAAAGAGTTTCCAGAATTTGCAGCACAAAATGATTGCAATCCTGGATGCACTTTGCCTCAAAATTATAGCTCACTGAAGCTCGACTTTGAGGGCTGCGGAATACAAAATGCTGGAATATATGGTCGGTGTCGAGTCAAGCTTTGTGTCAGTTTAAGGATCCAAATGAGCCAGACCAGATAAACGTTAACCATAACAGAGGCAGAAGAATATAACATTTTTCAAGACACTTCCCGGTGCTTAAAAAAGTACCACTGTGCTGCTGCGTTGCACTCGACTCCGTACTTACCTCGCTCAATGTTTAAAATGGAAAACCCTTCAGTGTCATTGTGCTTTCTTTCGTGCCAGTAAAGAGCAGTCCAGCTGACCTACCATGAAGTGGTCCGCCCACATCTCGCGAGCTGACTCCAGCGCTACTTGCCGAAGCTTCATGACGTGCTCGTAACGGAGGTCCGTCCATTGCTTCGGACCATCTTCGTTCCGATAATGTCTGCAAGAGATATTTGGATACTAATCAGACGGATTTTAAATGGGCTCCGTGAGTTTAAAAATTTCACCAGAAACTCTCGTAAGTAACCAACTCGGGTTCCTCTTTTGGCCTCCACTCCACATAATGGTAAAGGCTCTGCATCTTGACAAGCCAGTCGCGCAGGACGGCGGTGGTGTTGTCCTTGTTGTGATCAGTTGCTACCCTGTCGATAAACAACAAGTGTTAACGATTAGAATGATTTCACATCAGAGGGGGTTTGAACATGATCACCGAGTGAAGCCGGTCACATTGGCTGAATGTGCCAGACAGGAGTGAGTTGAAAGACAATACCATGACTCAAATAACAAAAGCCCAGTGTTCACTCTGTGCCAGCTCATTGTCTGCAGCTGTGGGAACTGACACGAGCGTTAATGATACCAGCATCACAAAACAAAAACACAGACTGAACATCGAGATTACATAATTCAGGGGGGGCATGCCACACTTTCAGGAATAAGGAAACCATACTAAATAAAGGGCATTACAGAAGTGAAACTGTTTTCTGCAACAGCTTGAAACAGAAGGAAATGGAATTCGAACTGGCTGAAGAAGCTAGACAACTTGCACGCCGGATTCTAATTCTGCAGAGGAATGAAATCAAGCCACATGTAAATCTTTAGAGTCATCACATATGCATGTGTCTCTTTATCGAGAGAAATAATGCTGGAAAAGAACATCCACCGCCTTTCTTTAAGTCGACAGTCTTTGCTGTAGTGCAGGTTTTCTTTTTGCAGGAGAGTTTGTGAACCGCTCAGAGGGACGACAGCCAAACCCGGTTCTGTTGACAGATTTCACACGGAGACGTGAGAACACTGCAGCTCCTCGCTAAACCATTTCAGCCCTCACTCCTGCCATCCCGACAGTCCAAATTCTCAAACTTTGAAGCGCACCGGCTCTTCCGCCTCATGTTTAGCTAAAAATAAATATTCGTGAAAAGCGTGTACCTTTTGCTTACATCTACAAGTGGTGTTCCACTGACAGTCTGACGTTGCTCTGTTTGAGAGCAGAAGCGAGGGGCTAACTGCAGACGCCAAAAGATTTAAATGACACTTTAGCCGATTCGGATCTGGAGGCTTTTGGCATACTTACAAACAGCTGCAAAATGCTTCAGCAAAAAGAAATATAAAAAAACCCATAGTGTGTCGATGTTTACGACATCCCACAGCTGTTTGCATTTCACAGATGTAATTAACGTACACAGAACGTTTCAAAACAAAATTGTCCTCACCTCAACCATATTTACACTGGAGTTTTATGGCCGCCAAACAAATGAAAAAAAGGAGGCAATGCAACTGTTCCACTCGTATAAAGCCCAGATATAAAGGGGGTGGGGGGTGGTGAGTGAAGAGCATACCTCTCCGGGCCCTCCAGGCTGTCATGCAAACTGAGCCCTGAGGGTATAGGCACGGGTGGGCTGTTGGAGCACGTTGTTATTATGTGAGAAACACCTCCCTTTCACTTCCCTCAACTCTGCCTGAGCATGGTAGACAGACGCTCAAGGGTCTATAAAATCCTTTTTCACTAACCCGCAAGAAAACTCCCTTTGAATGCTTAAGTTTGTCACAAATGGCAGACAGGGTGCAAACTGGGTTAGCCCTGGACAGAAACACGTCAAGTGGGCCATACCAGAGCATGACACTAGGTTTTAGTCTCCTTCATCAACACTTATATTCACTAGAGTGAATATTCATGTCCCGCCCTGTACAAAGCTAAAGGCTTTTCTCAACACTCCTTTATAAAAGGATGAAGAAGAATTACACAGAATGTCCTTCAGAGGGCTAAAACAGAATGCAGTGAAGTTAGTGATTAGTTACATTTGTGTTACAGTTAGTGCTGGGAGGGGCTAAAGCCAGATAAGATGGAGATCTGTGGGCTATGAAAACGCATCTGCTCACTGACATGATGAGAATGCAGTCAATCAATCCACTGGCAAATCACACAGAGGCCTATCTGGGCTGCAGGAGAAGAGAACTAGAGGTAGCCTAAAGGTGTGCGTTAATGGAAAGTACAATAAGTCACTGTCAGGATTTGTGTGAAATCATACAGCTCCCCTCGCGGCCAGATCAGTCCCCTCCCCTCCACGTATACAGATCAATGCATGGACCCTCGGATGAGCAGAGTGGCCAGATGTGCGCACCTCTGTCCAACCTAACGGTTGTTTTAAATGTGCATTGTTCTGAAGTCGGCGTCAGCTCCTCGTTGTTTCCCCTGCTCGTGTAGATTTGACACTTTTAACCCGCAGCACAACCTTGTTACCATTAGTACCCTGCAGATTCACCCCATTTTGACTCAGAACTACACACTCAGGAATGCACCGTTTTACTTTTAAGATGAAACGTTAACTTTTCCTATTAGCTGCTTACTAGCTTAATAAAAACAAACGCGTCCGTGTATCAACTTACCACAGAGCCATACGCTCCTTGGGGTAGTTGAGGCGCTCGATGGTACCGAGGAAATACGGCAGAGAGTGCTCCGAGTTTCTGCAGATGAGCGCGAGGAAGACTCGGGGCGCGAGGAGCGGAGACTCGGGGCTCCAGCGCTCCTCCGCAAAGTATGCCCGGGCAGGAGAGCAGCCGGTCAGCAGCAAGGCGAGCAGGGCGGCGGGGAGGCAGGCGAGCACGTGCATTGCGACGATCAAGTCAGAAAATACGAGTGAAACAAAGCTAGCTAGGGTGGCCTCGCGGTGAGACACGGCTGCTAGGGAAAAGTTGTCTCTTTACTTC
>NC_136646.1:14736468-14758968 GCF_949748355.1 Melanostigma gelatinosum
TGTCAGGGATGTTGACTTTGGAAAACAACTGACTCTGGAAAAGAAGCACAGGGTTATATTTGACCCGAGTGTAACAGATCCCCATACATGCATGTAACCAGGACACACGCAGACAAACACAGTCCTGAACAGATACCTTGTACAGCCCGTAGGTGCTATCAGGGTCGTCGAAGGAAACCACTCGCTCGTCACAGAAACCGACCACCCACTTGCTGCAGTCCAGCTCTGGCAGAGCAAGCAGTTCTTTGCTGAGCATGGACGCAAGGCTTCCTCCAGAGAGGCCCAGGCTGAACCTGCCACGAGAGGTGATGGCTTTCTCGGCCCGAGACGTCACCAGTTGGGCCAGCACCGGACCGAGCTCCGCGGAGGAGGGGAAGACCACGACCCTTCTGCCAGCCATGAGAGAGCAATCTGATTTGAGGAGATACTGGGTTGTACAGAGAGAGAAAGAACAGGTTTGAGCAACACACGAGGAAGTCAATTACAACACTGTTGTGCAAGTCTTCACTGTGAGAACTTTATTTACTTATTTAAGGCCCTTCTCTTAATAATATTTTCACTAATGTTAGCTTGATAACGTAATGTAATAACTAGACTGGGACTGTGCAAATATAGGGGATCTAAATGCTACAAAATGCTACAAACCCCGGCTGATTCTGCAGGATATTGTATTGGCTGATACCGGAAATATGCAGGAGAAGCGATGCTCGTTTCTTAAACAAACTCGACTTTTAAAGTCTTCAACTACAGCTTTCCGAGAAAAAAAAAAGAAGTGTCCTTACTTCGTGGGAAGCTCAACAGCGGATTGTCAATGAGGAGGATTTTCAGTCGGCAAATGTAATTCGACGCACTCGCCCTACTTCCTGAATCGAATTCTCAGCAGCCAATCAGATTCTGTGTTTAGGCCGCACTGCATTCTGGTCAGTGTGGTCCCCTACTACGTAGCTCCAACGACCTAGAAATTCAGTTTTATCGACGAACAAATTAAAAACATGCGATTAACCGAGTGGGGGGATTTCACACAACAACAAAGGGTAAATAAAAAAGCTGTGTCAATATTACTGGTCGATATTTAAGTTTTTCATACGGTTCTTATACGTCCTCCCATCCGCTAGATGGCAACACTGTATCCGTTTCAACCACTTGAGTTTTGAAGAAGCACTCGCGTATCTAGTTGACACGCACACACACACACACACAGCTCTTCTCTTGCATTACGTTGTAGTTAACTACATTTCTCAGTGAACATAACACCTCCGGACTGCGTCAACTTCACGGTGTTTGTCTCGCGCCCCACAGAAAGATTAGAAACAAACATGTCGACAGTCTTCTCTTTCCAGACACAGCTCGTCTGCATCATGGACGCGTTATCCAAAACAGCTGCAATGGAGATAAGCAAACTGGTCGAGATCGAGTCGAAGATGCTTAAGATTGAGATAACTCGCGGGCGGAACGAAATCGTCTCGCTCACAGAGAAGCTGCAGCTGATGGATAAGTTGCTCTACCTCGCGCAGGGGGGCAGGACGCAGGACGCAGCAGCAGCATGCTCTGCGGTGAGGGACGCTTCAGAGGACGGACGCCTGGAGCCTGACAGGACGAGACCTGCTACTAAATGGTAGGCTTGTTGATTGCTGCGTGTAGCCTGTAGGTAGGCATCATATCTCCACCAGGACTGTGCTGTCAGCTACACCCTGCCTGCTGTATTTAACCCGAGTTTATGGCATTTTCAGTGAAAGTCCATGGGAAAGCACGAGTTCCTCCACTGAGATGAGCAAATGGCATCACCTTCATGGTGAAGAGCATGCCATAGCCGAGGTAAGTCCAGCACTGATCTTATGTCACCATATTAGTATTGTGTCCTTCATTTGTAACAGGTGTGATTCATATACTGTTCTCTCACTAGCTCCCAAACCCACTGAAAGAGCAACCACAACTCATAGTGATAAAGGAAGAGCCGTCGGAGGTGGACACCAGTGACTGTGAACAACATAGGACAAGTGAAAACAGTGAGTATTACATGAAAGTTACTGAAAGACAATAACTTTTTGTGTAATAAAATGGACATTACGTGGATTTTTTTGTTGTTAAAATTGCTCTTGCCAAGGTTCTTTGTTTATGTGGTTTAGCAATAATGTTCTTAAAGGGTTGAAACTCCAGCAACAGTTGTAGGTAACTTTATTTTGAGGCCAGTGCGTGCAGACTTTTGTGGCCTTCATCTGAGTAATTATTAGGATCAATACTTCTGAGTAATTATTAGGATCAATACTATTCCAAATTCTAACATGTTTATTTTCTGTAAACAGGAAGGGAAGCATTCACAGACACCCAGAAGAGTTCAGAAGCGATGCAGTGTCCCAAACCTGTCGCAGAATGCCTGCAGCCTCTGTTCACCGACAGCTTTGTGACCATGAGCAGCCAGTCGTCTCTCGCCGGACCAGGGAGGAGGGAAACGCAGTGGAATCCACAGCTTGCACCTGCACACACAAACCAAGTGGCGGGGAAAAGCCCGGCTCAAAACGTTGCCTCCCAAAGCTTAAGTGTGCTCCGGAATGTGAAGCTTCACAACTTGAGGAACTCGGCTGCTAAGAGGTTTGGCTGCTTGCAGTGCGGCAAGAGCTTCCGATGCTTCAGCCAACTTGAAATACACCAGAGGAGCCACACGGGAGAGAAACCATTCAGGTGCACGCTGTGTGGGAAGAGATACGCTCAAAAGGGACATCTGTACACACACCAGCGCACACACACTGGGGAGAAGCCCTACCGCTGTCCCATTTGTGGAAAGGGCTTCATTCAGAAATGCACTCTCGATATGCATCAGCGTACACACACCGGAGAAAAACCTTTTGTTTGTATCAAATGTGGCAAGGGCTTTACCAAGAACTGCAATCTGAAGAAACACCTGGCTGTACATCTAGATCCTAGTTTTCACATGTATGGTAGTGAAGCCAGTGTACCGACATTCAGTGGGACATTCATAAACGGGACCACCTAAAACAGCCAGTCAAATGTAACTTCTACTGCTGTTGGATTGAAATATTTTGTGCATAATAAAGTTATCTTTGCTCCAGATTTTGTGTGTCACCTGACTGTTCAAATGGGATGGAATCTGTGTCATTATGTGTGTTATCTGCTGCTTAACTTTTACTTACCAGTCACTAAGTTTCAGCCAACCCCCTTGATATTGTGCTGCCGTATGAATAATAAACACAGTATGAGTTACAGTATAAAAACAACACTGTGAACTTACCCACGACGACTGCACTTCTCAATAAATATTGTTTTATTGATAGCTGTTGATGCCTAATAAGTAGAAAGCAGCCCAAGTTGCAGTGATCTAGAGTGCGGAAAATTGGTTGTCATTGAGCAAGGCACTACTCCAGGAGAGCTGCTCAGGAGTCAGAGCAGGAATCTTCCTCACTGGGATCATTGTGACATAAATCTACGACATATATTTATCAGGGCGCATGAGTAAAGCATTGTGTGATAAAGAGATGAAGATAGCGAAAGCTTTAAATCAGCGTTTATCAGAATCAGCAAATATATATATGTATATATATATATACACACACACATGTGAACATTAACCTACAAACAATGGCAATGGAATTGAGGCGATAGTGCAAGTAGTGGTAATAGTGCAAAGTACAGAGTGCAGTGTGACTTATTTATTGTTCATAAGAGTGACGGCCAGTGGAAAGAAGCTGTTCCTGTGTCTGGTGGTTTTGGCGTACAGAGCCCTGTAGCGCCCTCCAGAGGCGAGGAGGTGGAACAGCTTGTGTCCAGGGTGTGAAGGGTCTGCAGCGATCTTCATGCTCGTTTCCTGACTCTGGAGGTGTACAAGTCCAGGATGGACGGCAGGCTGGAACCAATGATCCTCTCCGCAGACCTGACAATCCGTTGTAGTCCGTTTCTGTCCTGTTTGGTGGCCGATCCAAACCACACAGTGATGGAAGAACAGAAAACTTCCAGGCCTCTCCAAACTGAAAACCATTTTTCCAGCTTTTCAGTGTAGCTTCTCTTAATAATAATAATAATAATAATAATACATTTATTATATAGCACTTGTCATGACACTCAAAGACACTTTACATTAAAATCATCGTATATAAAAACAATACACTAAAAACAAAGTACACAATAATAGTCACACGTTAAAAGCAGTTTTGAACAGGTGAGTTTTGATTTGTGATTTGAATGTGGAAAGGTCAGTGCAATCTCGGATGTTTTTGGGGAGAGAGTTCCAGAGGGAGGGGGCAGATATGGAGAAGGCTCTGTCGCCCCATGTCCGGTGCTTGGTCCTGAGTGGAAGGGACAGGAGGTTGGCATCAGAGGAGCGGAGCCGGCGGGATGGAGTGTGGTTTTAAGTGGAAAAAGGCAGTTCTGGTGATTTGTTTGACGTGGTGTTCAAAGGAGAGGTTGCTGTCAAACATGACTCCAAGGTTGCGGATGTGTGGGGAGGGAGACAGAGTGGAGTTGTCGATGGTGAGGCAGAAGTTGTGACAGGTTTTAGTGAGGGATTTGGGGCCGATGATGATCATGTCAGATTTATCACAGTTCAGTTTGAGGAAGTTGGTTTGCATCCATGATTTAATGTCAGTGAGGCAGTTGGTGAGAGTGGAGTGAGTAGCAGTGGTGATGGCTTTTGTGGAGATGTAGAGTTGGACATCATCGGCGTAACAGTGAAAGTGAAGTCCATGTTGACAGATGATGTGACCAAGAGGGAGCAAGTAGAGGATGAACAGAAGAGGACCAAGCACTGAACCCTGGGGGATGCCTTGAGACAGAGGAGCAGTGGAGGAGGTGCAGTTGTTGATACTGATGAACTGTTGTCTGTTTGTGAGATATGATTTAATCCAGGAGAGAGCAGTTCCGGTGATGTTGAGGGAGGATTCGAGGCGGGAGAGAAGGATGTTGTGGTTGATGGTGTCAAACACTGCAGTGAGGTCGAGGAGGATGAGAATGTTGAGGTGACCAGCGTCTGAGGAGAGGAGGAGGTCATTGGTGACTTTAAGGAGGGCTGTTTCAGTGCTGTGCTGTGAGCAGAAACCAGATTGAAATGGCTCGAACAGATCGTTGGAGATGAGGTGGGCTTTGAGTTGTGTGGTGACGATGCGTTCCAGTATTCTTAGCTACCTTGATCTCCCTCGTCAGTGTGTTTCTGGTCTGGTTGTACAGGATCCTGTCCCCACCTCTGTAGGCCTCCTCCTTAGCCCGACGAAGCTGCCTGAGTCTTGCAGTGAACCAGGTTTTATTGTTGTTGAATGTGCAGAAAACTTAAAAGTACAAGCTCCTTTATACACAGCAACAAGTTATCTCTCAAGGGAGTCGCACCCACGATGGCTTATCTTTTGTTGCTGACCTTCCACAGTTTCGATACATTCAAGGTAAGATCAGACGTTTCAACCACAAGTTCCTCATTACTACATAGTTTCAACCACACGTAAGTTTCGGGTTCACAAGGACACATAGTTGTTATGCATATTTTACCATTATTACACTGTTCAGCCAGGTGTTGAGAGCCTCACTCACACAGGCCTGAGGTGGGATGTAAACACTGACCAGAATGAACGAGGAAAACATATTATAACATATGCAGTGTGCTGGTACATCAATTCTTGATACAACGGATAACACACGAATCGCGTTCACACAGAGAAATCTGCATAAGGTCTGGAACATCACTTCTCTTTGACAATTCGTTCTAGTAAGAAGGTCACCGTACCCCTATCAGGAATGTCATGGTTGCAAATCAGCTCTGCGTAAACACTGACGTTTTCAACAGGTTTATGAGCTCTTATTTAGGACAAACGGCTGAAATGCTCATCAAGTAGACAACTGTGATGTCTAATCGCAAAACCAGCTGAGACGCTTGGTGTCAAAAGAAGTTCACACAAACACTCAGATGAGGACACAGGCCTTTGGAGCAGAACATTCCTAGATTTTAGACTCTGTAGACTGTCCTTACTTTATTTGGGTCTTGTTACGGGCACATCACTTGAAACTTGTAGCCTGAAAAAAACACAATGGTTTGTTTCCATACATCCCTAAGATCAAGTTGTTGTGACATCAAAATGGTTGAAACTACTTTAGATATATTTATTTAACAGAATTCCTTGCATTCCAACCTGTCTGCATTGATGATTGAGTAAACAACATCAGAAGATTAGACTTGTGTCTGCTATAATGTTAATAATAATGATAATTATAACAACGTGTACGTATTGATCAATAACCATTAAACTGCCTTTGAGAGGTGAAAGTAATGGAGGTTGCAGTTCTTTCAAATGGCCACTGGATGGCAGTAAACAAAACTACAAAACTGTTATTTAAAAAGCTCTTTTAATACAATTATCAGAACTGGGGTTAGTACAAATGTATAATAACCACACCAACAATGAGTTCTACATGTTGATGTTTGCAACAGTAATGCTGGTAGAGTAGTAATTGTGTGTTACCAACACATTTAATAGACTTTGAAGTTCCTCTTTGTGTCCACTGGAGAGCAGTGAAGATTCATACACATTAATCAACGGGGGGTGTCAACAAAGGGGCTACTTTAATATTAAAGATACACAATAGAAGTAAAATTACTTAAGACATCCCTGTAATCCCCAGTGACGAATACAACGTTTGTAATCTCGTCACTCGGTCAAAAAAACGGCTTTGATTCTGTGCTGCATTCATGTGCACTTCGTAAACGTAGGTTACGTGAGCGTTTTCCCACAACCCCTTGCGGCACAGCAACGTCTCTGACAGTATCACATATTTGGTTGAGGAGCAGCGCTGCTACGTTGACAATCTTACTAAACTAAATCGACATATCCATCCTCCCTTTCGAGATGATGTGCAACACCACGAACCGGAGTTTTCGGGCGCAGCTAGCCGCGGTCCTGGACAAGCTAACGAAGGCGGCTCTGGTCGAAATAGGCAACCTCGCCGACGAATGCTCCTCCGTCCTTCACACCGAGGTCTCCCAGCACAAAGCGGAGAACGAGGCGCTGAAGAAGAGGTGTTACCTACTGGAGGTCCAGCTGAGGGCAGCGAGGGCGGCGCCGTCGTATTCTGCTCATGTCAACGGTGTTAGCCACAGACACCCCGCAGGTCAGAAGGCTCCGACATCTGGACAGACAGACAGACTGACAGACAGACAGACAGACAGACAGACAGCTGGTCATATTTGTCAGTGTCACAGCAGGCTAGTTAGCTTCAGTCTACTTTAGCTCCGGTACTTTAACTCATCTATGTCCACAAGTGCAGATGTGCATCGTCAGCTCATCACATTCCAGTCTAGAGACTAAACTTTTGATTTTAGATGATTTCCACCTTACAGGGGGTCCCAATTTCACATCTGCTTCTTCTTCCAGAACAGCAGCAGGAGCAGCCTGATCCAGCCATCGAGGGCGTCTTCGGAAAGGACTGGTGCATGGATCTGTGGAGAGAAGATAAACTGCCCCCTCAAAGTAAAGCCACAGTGGTGCCCGCTGCTATGACGAGCATGGGGCCACAGGTCAGTGAACCACAGACCAACTGGTTTTTAATGTTTTTTTCACCCCACTGTAATCTGACAGATCGTTTGTCACGTGTCTTGTTGGCAGGCAATCGACTTACTGGACAGCGAACCTGATCTCATCTTCGTGAAGGAGGAGATATATGACGACCATCCCATCAGCCAGCAGATGAGGCTCACAGATAATAGAAAAAGTAAGTTTGGATTACAAATAAACAAGATGAAGTCATTATAATCCCGATTGAGTTGTCAGTGATTTAACTGCATGTATTATCGTTTGGCAGTCGTTGGACTTTTTGAGGAGGACAGCATGCTTCGCAGATCTGTCGATGAGCTGCAGCTTCAACCTGTGGAGATAAACAGCTTCCCCATGACGGCCGACAGTCAAACGCAGCAGCGCACGCAGCCGACGATTATGGACAAGTTGATAGACGACGCAACGATGAGCACTCTGGTGGACAACACGCACCTTCCCCCGGGCGCCGCTGGCTACTCCGACTACTCGAACATCCACATGAATGCGGCCAAAGAACTCAACGGTCAGTCAAGACCCGTGAAGCCCACCAAGCGCTTTGAGTGCTTGTTCTGCGGGAAAATATTCAACTATTTGAGCAGTTTAAAAGTCCATATCAGGCGACACTCGGGCGAGAAGCCGTTCAGCTGCTCGGTTTGCGGGAAGCGCTTCGCCCAGAAAACGTACCTGAAACTGCACCAGCGCGTGCACTCCGGGGAGAAGCCCTACAGCTGTCTGGACTGCGGCAAAAGCTTTTCCCAGAAAAGCTCCCTGAACATACACCTGCGGACACACACGGGGGAAAAGCCCTTCAGCTGCGTGGATTGTGGGAAATGCTACGCGTACAAGTATGGTCTGAATCACCACCAGTGTTTCCATTGAGCAGAACCCGATCACAACTGCTACTTCAAGCGCGCCAAAGGGGCTCAATGTGCCAATGTAGATTTTAAATACTCTTATTTATATCAAAAAAAAGTTATGGTCAGATGGCGCTGCTGTAAAAATCTAGTTTAATGTATTTTTAGCTTTATTGTTAAGAGCAGCAGCCAAACAAGGGTACAGAGAATATCTGTCCTCTCTAGTGTCCCATTTGAATGAATTTGGTTTATTTGATTGCTTCAGGGGGGTTTATTGTTAAATCTGTCATGCCCTCGACGAGCATATGAACTCAGTTTCACCCAATAATTTATATATACCGGTAGATCAGATATCTGCTGCCTACATTTAGAGTGAGGCGCTCATCCAACCTATGACAGAAATACTTACATTTGATACACTGCATGTTGTCATATGGTTGGGCTAACATGTTATACCTCAGTGTCATATTTCAAGGGTCAAATAATGCCAAAATACTTACGAGTGCTACATCGTTTGCACATGTAGCAAAAAAAAACTTTAAAACTACCTCTTCACGACAATGTGAAAGTAAAACAACTCACTGTGTGCTTCATTGCCCAAATCTCACACGTCATGCCTTTACATTTCAAGAAAGAAAGTGGGAGGGTCCATCATTTTAAAACACACAACTGTCTGATTATATAATATTCAAATAAATTCTGGTTTAAATGGTGTTGCCGTTTTAAATAAATGTATTTGTATGAGTCACAATTGTAGAGAGTTGTGTTTTCAATGTAGTCAAGCCAAATTCCATTGTTCTCTAAATGTGAACCATTTCTATTATTTATGTCATACTAAGCACCTATTTTGGCTGTCCTATGTTTCCCCTGAGCCGACCACACTGAGTGAATTATTCCTGCCCAAGAGAGAAATCTTGTGCTGTTGGATGTTCTCTCTCTGGTCACTCAAAGCCGCATGCCCCTCACAGACCCCCATCACAGGTGCATTGTTCAGATTGTCAAACTTGATTTTGTAAAGACTCCACTAATTAAACGGACTCGTCAAGTTTCAGGTTAGATCAGACAAAAATAAAATACTAAAGTAAACTATTAAATAAAAGTTGAATCAAAACATTCATGTGTTTTATTGTCAGAACAAATAAAGAAACAAACTTCACTACACGTCTTTAAAACCATGACATGAACTGCCCTTAAACTCATGTGAGAAGTAGTACATGATGCATCCAGATAAAGAGAGCTATTGTCTCCCAGCTACGGGATGTCACTGTTTGTGTGTGCAATTAAATGGTTGTTGAGGTTGACCTTTTGCGTGAACATCTTCCCACATTTAACGCAGCGGAACGGCTTCTCTCCAGTGTGGACACGCAGGTGACATTTCAGATTGCCTTTCTGGGTGAACCCTTTGCCACATAAGCTGCACCAGTGAGGTTTCTCCCCCGTGTGGACCACAGAGTGAATGCTCAGAGCCGATGAGTTTGCAAAGGTCTTCCCGCACAGCTGACAGGATTTACTGTCGAGCCTCTGAGAGGAAACCCGAGACAAGCAGGTGTGCGATTTCAGCTTGTACCTGTGAGGGAAATGCCGCTTACAAATATTGCAAAAGTTTGACTTGTGGCCCCTCATGTGGTGCGTCAGAGTGCCCTTGTGGAAGAATGTCATGCCACATATCTTACATGGGAACCTGTATCCGTTCGGGTCTCTGGCGGTTTCTACATCAAGCGTATTAAAGTCATCAAGGGAATCCAGAGTGCCGCTGTTTTCAGAGCTGTTAGCAGGTAATGTGTCCTGGTTGTTGTTGCTGGGACCACCTTCAGCACTCATGGTTGGCTCTTGTTGACTTTCTTCAACAAATCGTACACCATCATCATCATCATCATCATCGTCATCGGAATGGTATGAGTGCTGAAGGCCCCCTCTGTGTCACTGATGGATATCAGCTGAACTGTCGGTTCTTCGTTTCCACCTGAACACACAACCTGTTCTACATCCGGATCTAATGACAGGCTGCACGTGCTGCCTACGGCCGAGTGACCAACTGACCGGTGCTCTGCTTCCTCAGCGACGCTTTCTTCATGTTCTGTTGCATTAAAAACAAAACACAGTCAAAACACTCAGAAAGCATCTAAATCTGTGTGTAAACTATTTCCTCATGCGAACCCTCCTTCACTCTCTTACCTTCTGTACTACGTGTTTCCTGCTGGCAGCAACTGACAGCATCCTCCACATAATCCACCTCCTCTTTGATCTGAGACACAGGAATCAGGTGGAGCAGCGTCGCCACAGGCTGCTCAAATAGAAAAAGTCAAAATGTTACAATGCCATTAAATTCGGCAACATTTTCTATGAGAGCAACGCTTCACCAGACTAAAGCTGAAATGATGAGTCGAGTAGACGAATGGAAATTAATGGGCAGAAATTTTGATACTTGATTAATTCTTCACGTCAGTGAAAAATGTAAAACCGTGGTTCCTGTTCCTCATATACGGTGATTTTCTGCCTCTCTCTTCATTATAGTTTTGTAAATTAGTTATCGTTGGGTTTTGGACTGGTGGTTGGACAAAACCTGCAATTTGAAAACATCATGTTGGGCTTTGGGATCTTGTGATGGGCAGCTTCATTATTATAACTATTAGACATGGATCAACGTTGTAGGATTTCTCAACTTTTATGATATATTTGTCAAAAAAAAAAGTGACAATAAAAACAATTGTTTGATGCAACCTTTGATGTGACGTGTGTTATGTTCACTAGCATATTAATATTCCTTTATTATTACATTTATAAGTTAAACATGGTTCAGACATTTATCAGGACATCTATACACTCCCTCATTGCTTGTTTTTCAGTGTGAGTTTTTCCACAGCAATATTAAGAACAGATATGCATTTTAAAGTATGTATATTTCACATTTAAACCTGGGCCATAACGAGAACACTTAATAAGTCTGTAAATAATCATCTAACCTCAGAGGACTGTGGTGGATCGGATGGGTCTCTGTCTTTCCACAGATCCATACACCAATCTTTTCCAAAGATCCCCTCTATGGAGGGCGACCCGGGCACTGAGGAAAAGCAAAAAAACACATAGTCAGCACAACAAAAAACACGTTTCAGATCATCTGCTATTGTCACTGTGAAACACAAGTACTGTGAGTGTCCCCGTCTCTGTGGCGGACAGTTTGAACACCCACGCTGGGATAACCTTTACACAATTAAACCGGGGGCGTCGCGTCTCACAATCGTCAACTCGCACTCCAGACTGTGTACTTTCTGCACCAGCGCAGAATTAGCGTCCAGCAGCTGAGATAAGCCCAGCCGGAGCTCAGCCAAGTCTTCGTCCACCAGCTCGCAGAGCTGACTCAGGGCTGACCTGGCCATTGTCTCCATGATGGCGGACAGCTGCGAGTGAAAAGAGCGGCGGCTCGCCATTGTTAGTGCCGACCGTCACGACCTCCTTCAACAGCCAAAGAAAGAAAATTATGAATACAACTCAAGAAGCTACACACCGAAGCTAATTTGAGCTAACGGTTCTCTCGTAGAGCGGGACCTAAATACACGTTGCAACCGTGACGTGTTTCCGGCGGATGCAACCGGTCAACTGCTCGTTATTACGAGGCTTCCTGGTTCCCCGGTGACACAGATGTGTTGTTTTTCTCTGAACGAATGGTCATTCAGGACTGCTTTCTCCGCGACTTCAACGTAGACCTCAGTAGACGGGACCCGGTGCAACCGCAACTGCGAACATGACCACGGAGAAGGACTTCGCGCCTCTGACGCCCAACATCGTCAGGGCTCTGAATGATAAACTGTACGAGAAGAGGAAAGTCGCGGCTCTGGAAATAGAGAAACTGGTGCGGGAGTTCGTGGCTCAGAACAACGCCACTCAAATCAGACATGTCATCCAGATCCTGGCCTCGGAGTTTGCGCTTTCCCAGCACCCCCACAGCCGGAAAGGGGGCCTCATTGGACTGGCTGCTTGCTCCATCGCCCTCGGCAAGGACTCCGGACTGTACCTGAAGGAGCTTATTGAGCCTGTGCTCACGTGCTTTAATGACTCAGACAGCCGCTTGCGCTACTATGCCTGTGAGGCCCTCTATAATATAGTGAAGGTGGCCAGGGGAGCCGTGCTGCCCCACTTCAACCTGCTCTTTGACGGTCTCAGCAAGCTGGCAGCAGACCCAGACCCCAACGTGAAGAGCGGGTCTGAACTCCTGGACAGACTGCTTAAAGACATTGTGACAGAAAGCAATAAGTTTGACCTTGTGGCGTTCGTCCCCCTGCTTAGAGAGAGAATCTACTCCAATAATCAATACGCTCGGCAGTTTATTATTTCCTGGATCCACGTCCTGGAGTCGGTGCCGGACATCAACCTGTTGGACTACCTCCCCGAGATCCTGGACGGGCTCTTCCAGATCCTGGGAGACAACAGCAAGGAGATCCGCAGAACGTGTGAGGTGGTGCTCGGAGAGTTTCTGAAGGAGATTAAGAAGACCCCCTCCAGTGTGAAGTTTGCCGAGATGGCCAACATCCTAGTCATCCACTGCCAGGTTGCAGATGAAACCAAGATCACAAACGACCTGATCCAGCTGACGGCCATGACCTGGATGAGAGAGTTTATCCAGCTTGCGGGCAGAGCGGTTCTCCCCTACTCCTCTGGCATCCTAACTGCAGTGCTGCCTTGCCTTTCCTACGATGACCGGAAGAAGAACACCAAAGAAGCGGCCAGTGCCTGTAATCACAGTCTGATGAAGCTGGTGACTCCCGAGGATGAAGAGGATGAGGAGAAAAGTGGAAGTCCGGGGTCGCCGTCCAAAGAAGACGGCCAGCCCAAGACGGAGGCAGACGGCAATGACATGCTGAACGCGTCACAAGAGTCTGTTGGTTTCAGTAACATCAGCTTCTTCACTCCAGCCAGTGCCGACAGGCCTCAGGTAACGCTGGACCTGGACGGTATTGTTCAGGTGCTGGACCGGCACCTCCACGACTCCTCCACCGGCATGATGACCCGCATAGCTGTGCTCAAATGGCTCTACCACCTCTACATCAAGACGCCACGCAAAATGTTCCGCCACACCGACGGCCTGTTTCCCATGCTGCTGAAAACGCTGTCGGACGAGTCGGACGAGGTGATACTGAAGGATCTGGAGGTGTTGGCCGAGATAGCGTCGTCTCCTGCTGGCCAAACGGACCAAGTCGGCTCCTGCGACAGCACGGACCACAAGCTGGAGCTCAAGGTCCCAGAGAGCACCAAGACGGGACAGCAGCCCGGCACGGCCCCCAAAACGGTGGACTCGTCCCCGTCCACTCCCAGCATGAACTCCTATTTTTACAAGTTCATGATCAACCTGCTGAAACGCTTCAGCCTGGAGCGGAAGCTTCTGGAGAACAGAGGCGCTTTCATCATCAGGCAGCTCTGTCTGTTGCTTCACGCGGAGAATATCTTCCACTCCATGGCGGACATCTTGCTGAAGGAGGAGGACCTCAAATTTGCCTCCACCATGGTGCAGACGCTCAACACCATCCTGCTCACCTCGGCCGAGCTCTTCCAGCTGCGCAACCAGCTGAAAGACCTGCGCAGTCAGGAGAGCTGCGCTCTGTTTTGCTGCCTGTATCGCTCGTGGTGCCACAACCCTGTGGCCACCGTGTCGCTCTGTTTCCTCACGCAGAACTACAAACACGCCTACGATCTCATCCAGAAGTTCGGAGATCTGGAGGTGACGGTGGACTTCCTGATGGAGGTCGACAAGCTGGTGCAGCTCATCGAAAGCCCCATTTTCACCTACCTGCGCCTGCAGCTGCTGGACGTGGAGAACAACCCCTACCTGATAAAGGCGCTGTACGGCCTGCTGATGCTGCTGCCACAGAGCCAGGCCTTCCAGCTGCTCTCCCACCGCCTGCGGTGCGTCCCCAACCCGGAGCTCATGAGGACTGTGGACGAGTCAAAGTACATGGACTCGAAGCAGCAAGTCTCCAAACGTGCCTCTCACTCTCAGGTGGATTACAACGAGCTGCTCCAGCATTTTGACCGTGTTCAGAGCAAACACCTGGAGGTCCGACACCAACGCTCTGGACGGGCCTCCGATCACCCCGACAGGAAGCTGATGTGAAGTTAATCTGTCGCTATATCTTATATATATTTTATACATATATAAAAAAGATTATGAAGTTACCGTTTAAGCCAAAAAGTATTTAATATGATATCATTAAACTGTCTCATCAGATCACTGGATAGTCAGGAAACTGATTTGTTTGTAATTTGAGAATGTTATGTAAAATGCAGGGAGGAACCATTTCAAACAGAAAAGACATTAATACACGTCAGACTATTCACATGCTAATTAATAGAAACTACTTTCTGTGAAGATTTGAAGAATGTACATACAATCTCATACATCATAACTGGTGATGATGATATGACCATATCCTGAGATTTCTTTTTACTCTTGTTAGTGCTTTAGGTGAATCTGACATATTTCAGTGTTAAAGGACACACGGTGTCATTTGATGCCCACGTGAACCACATTATTTCCATGATGAGTCATGCTGAGCGGTGTGAGTGGAGCGCGTGTTCAGGGTTGCCTTAATCTCTTGTCAGCCAGAAAAGAAATCTCACGTGAAGCGTATTGACCCGGCTCAACAAAGACTTTAAACTCTGGGAGCCATGGAGGATTGAACTCTTGCATTAATTCTGTGTCGGACCATGTTGTTGCATCTCATTTCTTTGTTAGAGGATCAGAAATGTCACCTTACACACCTTCAGCTTTTAATTCCCTTTATGGTTGTTATTATTATTATTATTCAGTAAATATGTATGTATGTATTTCTCCTTGTGCAGTTTGTCTTGCATCCTTAGAATAGATGCACACTTGTTATTGTTGTGTGAAAATCAATAAAGTGGACCATGTGATTAAATGTGTTTTTTCCCTCATCCATATTCACAACTTGTCATTAGAAGTACTGGTTACACATGTGAGGGCAGAAGACAGGCGCAGACACAGTGATGCCATTAATGGACCTTTTCCGATCTGTTGCATCCTGCAGCTTTTTGACTTGTTATACATCCAGCTCCAAATGTCCATTATTAAATCAAATTGACTCTAGATTGTGTAAATGCACTCGGTTAACTTTGCCTATAAATAACAGGTTTTTATTGTGATCATGAACTTGCAACAGAGACGGGACTCTATTGAAGAAAATGAACGTTCACAATGAATTGCATTGAAGAGGATCTGCTTCAGAATATGACAAACAGTTTAAATGCTTTTTAAACCATAAAATGTTCCACGCAAAATGTGAATGGTGCTGACAATTACATATGTAAATTAAAAGGCATTGTATTTTAGATTTGCAGTTACAGTAACTGCAAATCACCCTTAATAAGGAAACGGCATGAAAAGAAGTTCAACTCAAATTGTAAGATATAAATAATTGAACTTTACAAGAGTTCCTGCATTGTTTTCCAGTGTTTTAGTCGCATGGTTTGAAACGTGGCTGAGCTGAAAGCCTGCCTTTAACTTGCACGTTGAGTTATGATGAAACCAGAGGAGCCGGGTCTCTCTTTCTCTCCTGCAGCAGGGCCATAATGCCGTCGAACACCAATGGCACATACTGTACCGTCAGAGGGAATATAGGTTTTACTGTGGAGCTCCCCATCAGTGCTGCATTGCATTTCACAGATGGAGGTTGACGTCTCAGGTCAGGCCGTGTGCGGGGACATCTTCCTGGTCCTCTGCTGCATCGATTGTGATCACAGCTTTTGTGTACTTCTGGATACAACATGGCACTAAAGAGTGCCCCCTCTGCTTTAAAGGGGGCACTTTCTGCACGTAAATATATTCTATTTTAAAAAGCATTGAGCATACATTTAATACATAAACATGAAGAATGATCTTCAGAATACACTGATTATTCCCAGTCATATGGGAAATCGAAAATAGAAAAACATGTCAAACAACTTCCGTTTCACAACTAAGGACTCCCTGCTACTCCCCATGTCAGCTTCATTATTTGTGTGTTTGCCTCTGTATTAAAGTCCTGCATGCACACACTCGCTGATGTGTGTAAACCCAAACAGCAAAGAAATCCATCTGTCTTTTCCCAATTAATTTAGTCTGACAGTTTGAAAGCTTTTTCAGTTTAATAACCTGTTCATCGACTCATTTTAAGATCAAAAACAGCTGAAATATTTGACCAAATTAAAACAGCTACAAATTCATCGACTTTAACCAGAACAGCTTTTCAACCACGACTTTAGAGTTGCATGATGGAAATTGTTATGAAATATTTAAACCCATAAACTGACTTTAAATAAGAGAAGAAATATCCGACATCTGTCCAGTGTCATGCAGAGCCACTACCACTCTGGCAGCCTCAAGTAGCCAATGCATGCGTGTTAATTAGGAGGTTTCAAATGAAAAGCTCGCCGTCATCGTGAGCATCGGATCAGAGTGCAATGTATTTTCTCCAAAACTCAATTCAAAAACATTCAGCGAGCACAAGACACAGATGGGCTGGTGTATCCGAAACAAGCAAATCCAAGATTATAATTTAACATAATAAGTCAAATTACCGGTACTCCCATATGTTTAGTTTAAAGAAATAAGGATGAATAAAGTTCTCAGTCAATTACCACGGACATTGGACGAGACCTAAAGAGTAATAAACTCCTCTCACCAAAACTTCCGCTCCATGCAAAGGTAAAAAAAAAGAGTGAGAGGGAGTGAATCACCTGAGTGATCAGGTGAACTTAATCAGCTAAATGAGGAGCGACAAAGAGTGAAAGCAAGAGTCATTAAGTTGATTAAGAAAGGAGAGGAAATGAAGTGGAAAAATGAAAGAATAGGGGACTTTGCTACAGTATGCTTGCTACAGATCCAGTGCACACTCTAATAAGTATACCTGCATGGTTTAAAGCTGACCGTGAATGCTAGCATCGTGTGTGTGAGATTTAAACGCTACCATACAGCAAATGCAAGAGTTGGCGCAGCACAGGTCTGCACAGCAGGATGGCAGCATAGTATTCCCTTTCTATCTCTACATACACACTCTTGCTCTATTTTTGGAACTGCAGCACTCATTCCAGTAAACTAATACCCACAACAACATACTTGATTACGGCCCACACAAGGTCAATTTACTGTTACATTCTTTTGAAATGAACAAATGAACCTTTAAGACCATGCCACCGTGTGAACACCTTGTTCTAAAGTACCCTCTATTTGCTCTAAAAAACCCCCGAAGAAACCGTTTCAATTCTTAAAAAAGCTGTTGCTCCAAGCTAAACTTGACTGTGAAAATATTCCGATGATCAGCAGGAGGACATTTCTTTACCCACATAACTTCAGTCCAAATAGGTAACGTCTGTCTATTTATATCCTCAGCCTTCTTTTGGATGTTGTTTCTCTGCAAACCCTTCCATTACCCTGTGACAGTTTGTTTCAACAGACTTCTCGCATTACTTAGTGATCACAGCATACCATTAGTCAGTGTACTCTTTGCTCTGATCTGCACGGATACACTCTCCCAAATGTTAACCCAAGTTATCCCCCCCCCCCCCGGGATATGCTTTTAGGGGCTGAGGCATCAACACTTATTTCTGAGGTCAAGCCGAGGTAACCTTCCAGAGACATGGGAGGAGCCTCGTCAAAGCCCCGTGAAGACAAATGGCCACCAGACGTGCTCATCCTGAGGATGACCTATCCTGTCCAGTCAGCCAGTGGTGCTCACTTGCAGACACAGATTCTGTACAGCCTGTCTAAAAGACAGCTGGGAGACACAAGGCGGTGTGGATTCACATGGATCGAATCATGGGGAGCACCGTGCTGGAGAAGTCCTGTGAATCCTTCAAGGACTTCAGCAGCAAGCATGACCCAGAGGCGTGTAAGGAGCACGGAGAAAAGCTCACATTGTTCTGCTTGGAGGACTTGGAGCCAATCTGTGGTGTGTGTGGGAAGGCATCTGCACACACTGGCCACAGGCTCTATCCCATTGGGGAAGGTGCTCGTGACTGTAAGGTAAGTTAAAGTTACGGGGGTGGTCACCCCAGTATTTCACTGTGGTGGTGCACATTCTCAATATCTTCAGCATCGGCTACTTGGGAAATCTTGAATTTGCCAAAACATCTTCCACTGTTTTACTGCTGATGATAGCAGCTGGAATCAAAGATGATGAAAGATCTATTAAAACACCCTTTGTGTCCGTCTTTAATGACTAGTATCTAAAGTCAACAATATAACAATACTCTCTTTTCACTAAGACGATTCACTAAATTTGACGATCTCAATTGATTCGCTAAACATTTAGCAAATTTGCAAATTAAATCTCAAAGGCTATCCGTCATTCACCAAACCTGGACATTATTTCAATTTATAGCATGTCAACGTTTTGGCAATACTTTATAATATGTTGTGTTTGACTCTTTTTCCTCATTTCTATTTTAATACTACCTTCATGCTGCGCTCAGCCCGATATGTTGAGTGTGGAGGTCTTTGGCAGAGTTCATTCTAATAATAGATGTGTATTTATGGTTTGCCATTGCCACCGGGGGTCACGAGAGGACTGAAACTTGATTCCCATGCGGTTTCTGTGACACGTCATTCATCCTACCCATGCCCTCCTCGACCCTGTCCCGATAGCATAACATCTTGAGCACTAATGTGAAATGAATCTATTGTTGCCGTATTGTGTCCTTGTCTTGATCCTAAATTGCACAAGCTCTGTATTTCTAATGTTACCAGGACATTGGATCCTTTCCTCTGGATTTGCCACATTAACTTGATGCTGCTGCTGCTGCACTGTGCAGCTTTGCGTTTAATGCCGTCATGGAAGAGTATGTGGCAGCTGAAAGCCCCACATTGTGCCGACAGCTGGGCCGTGTGCCAGAGTGACCTTGTCCCAAGTGTTGATGCCCTGTCACTGACTTTTTAGGAGGAACTGAAGAGTGCGCTGCTGCCTTTAAAAGACAAGTTGCAACTGTACAAGAAGTCAAAAATGGCCTGTGAGGAAATGGCAGAACATGTCAAGGTACCGTCAGTTCCATCAGTACATAATGTTACTTTGAACATACTAGAGGGCCAAGGTGTGAAGGCAATGATTACCCATCAATCACGTCTCTCTCCAGACCCAGGCCGAACACACCGAAGCACAGATCAGAGATGAATTTGAAGCCCTTCACCTTTTCCTGAAGGAGCAGGAGGCCGCCAGACTCTCAGCTTTAAAGGCCGAGGAGGATGAGAAGAATCTCGCGGTTAACCAGAGGTTCGAAGAGATGAACGAGGAAATCTCATCTATCTCGAACACCATCAGATTAGTGGAACAGGAGATGAAATCTCAAGATATCACATTTCTTCAGGTAGATGAGAACATGGCTTCAGACAGTTTGAATAGCAAATTGTAACCAGAAGTGGTTTTAAGTTGTTCTCTTACACTTTTTCAGAATTACAAGGAAACAATGAGGAGGTAAGTGTTTACGTCTCGGATGCAGCTCAGAATATTTTCGGATAATTTAGCTCTACAGACACAATTCTCAACAACTAACTGCTTAAGTGTCTTTCCAGAACTTGGCGAACTTCTGTTGATCCACAAATGAAGTCTGATGCTCTGATTGATGTGGCCAAGCACTTGGGCTCTCTGAAATTTAAAGTGTGGGAGAAGATGAAGAGCGTAGTTAAATACAGTGAGTTCCTCCAAACGTCGCCACGTTTTATCAACCGGCTCTTTTCCCACCACATTAGTAACTTCTACCTGGTTTGTTTTTTTTCCTCTAAAGATCCTGTGATTCTGGATCCAAACACAGCCGCGAGCTGCTTCATCGTCTCAGAGGATCTCACAGTCGTGCAGAACTCGACCCAGATTTTCAAGCTGCCGGACAACCCAGAGCGCTTCGACATAAGCGCCGAGATGCTGGCTGCCGAGGGCTACACCTCCGGACGCCACAGCTGGGACGTGGAGGTAAAGGACAACACCTACTGGGTGGTGGGAGTAGCCAGCGACTCCATCAACAGGAAGGGCAAGCACGTCCTGACACCAGCAGAGGGATTCTGGACTATAAGGTTCCGCAACAGAGAGCACAAGGCCTGCACGGCACCATGGGAGCCCCTGAACATGACTAAGACGCCAGAAGTGATAAGAATAGTTCTAGACATGGACAGAGGCAAGGTGACGTTTTACGACCCTAGAGAGCGACCGCCTCTCTACACCTTCACAGACATCGTCACGCCCAGAGCCTTTCCCTACTTCTGCTCTGCCTGCAAAGAGCACCCACTGAAGATCCTACCCACGAGGATATACCTGTCCATAGACTAGTTCACATTGGAGACGCATTGCCAAACATTGTATGTGTAAACATGACCCAATGAGAGAGATGAAGGGCTGCTCCAGCTTGATTTTTTTCTTCTTTTTGAAATGAATGACATGAAACAAGCAGAGATGTTTGAAAATATTTTATTTGAGTTACAACAAAGAAATGTACTCTGTGAGATCTGAAATTGCAAATAGCTCGAACACCAATATATTACTACACTGATAATATTTGTTACATACCTCGGGTGACTCGGCTTTGCATGATACCAAATCACGACAGTGATTTCACAATCTTTTGAGCTCCTCTCCAAGAAAAGCATAGAAACATGAAACATATCTGATACGTTTCATATAAGGCACATACAGTAACAACCTTTGTGTGTTTGCAAACGTGTGCCGGTTTTGTTCAAATGTGAGATTAGTTTTCCATTGTATTAAAAAAGAAAAAAAAGACTAGTTAGTGTTTTATCTAGTAGCCATATGTAGTGCTGGTTGAAGTCTGGTCTTCCCGCCTCATCCAACCACACATCAGTAACTCTATAGCTTCACACTCAAGTATTGCCTAAACCTACAAAAACTTATTGTCCTGCGACATATTTCATAATTGGGAATATAACCTGCAACAGAGTTTGACTTGATGCTACACCTTTCTGTCCTAAGCATATTATTGTAACATGTATCCTATTTCAAACGGGAGATAGCCACTCTATGTGCGGTGATGCTCTAAGGCTTTTTGAGGTGTTCATTTCATAATTAAAAACAAGTTATTAAAGGGAATAAATACCCTCTTATTATGTCCTGGTGTGTTACTCAAACAGTGTTAAAACTGCATCTGGAACAATTCTCTGTGTAATTCTATGTAAGTAGTCTTCTCCACGCTGTTCCCTGAAAAGGTTAAAATCCAGGCAAGGTGGTGCACCAACACTGACTGATCCTGACCCCGGCGTTTGCATATGTTATCCTCTCTACAGCATCTCTTTAACTGAGGCCCTGCTACGGCCTCCCTGTCATAGAGACATTCTTCCCTCCGCTATAGCGTTGTACAGCTCCTCGTCGACTGCCTCATAACATGCAGCTCTAGTGTTCAAAAAGTAGATCTGGTCTGTGGTGAGACGTGGGTCGAATCCCTCCCTCTGCAGCCGGGTTTTCTGGATTTTAAATGTACCTATGCGGGAATGTGGAAATACATAAAATAGATTAAAACCTTTGATCAGTGATGGTGAGCATTTTTATGAACTCAGGAGGGATATCAGTTTCAGACAATCCAATTACAAAATACGGTATATGAAAAGTTGTGGCTGGTTGGATTTACAAGAGCAAAACTCCGATGTCCGAGTGCAAGTGAATGCAGCATGAGATGACACCCCCCTGGACGCCACAGTTTGGTGCCAGGAGCCGCGAGAGGACAACACACAGGGTTACAGCCACACACTGTCGTCACCGAGACGTCACCCATTGATTGTGGGTTTTCTGTGCAGCCTCTCCCGGTCTTGGCTACACACAGCAACTGCTGATGGCCTTTTTTTCTGATAACTGTGTGTAGGGTTGCCAACTTCACCAGTAGAAGTACAGGACTAATCAAAACAGTGAAGCATGTTGTGATTAGTAACTCCTGTTTGATTGTATGAGGGATGGATTAACTTCACTTAATGTTTTGAGTTAAATTATCTTCATTCAGGGGCTTTTTGTCATTGGTTTGTGATCAAATCAGCAAAAAGAATAAATAAATACATATGTTTATATTTCTGCCACCCCTTAAAGTCTCCATGCCACCCTCTTGCTACCCCATGAGTATTTCTCTAGATCTGCCACTGACCTGTAGTG